>NC_091282.1:1142621136-1142951894 GCF_032444005.1 Ranitomeya imitator
TACATGCTACATTCAAGAACACAGCCCCAAACTTATCATTTATGCCTTCTTAAAATTAAATGCCCTTGGAAATATGCAATAGTGAATTTGTAGACAGCTCAATGATGATAATTGGGCTATGGCACCCAACAGTTTATATGGCTGGCTTCACACTGCTTAGACAACATAGAACCTTAGAACTTTAAAAGCCGCTGGGGACAGAGCCCACACTGCAGACTAGTAGGACAGGAGGGTCCTCAGCAGCTTCTCCCATCCCACTGCCCTGGATTCACAGGGCTCTGTCTATATCTGTCTTTAGATGGGGACCAACCTGTTGCGACTAGTCTACAGAGCAGTCTCGTCCCCTGGTGGTATGTTTTTCTCTGAATCACCGCAGTATTTCCGAGTCTAACATACCTTTCTGCGTTCATACAGCCAGTGCCTGATTCATGCTGTCCACAGATTGGTCAGCACTTATCAGGTTCACTTTAAAAGAGATGAAGACATAAGAGGTATTTCCACTGCAAAATAATTGTGAATAAGCATAACTAAAAATGCTTGTTTTATTATCTTGCAGTTCCCCAATGAATGAACATAAAAGATTATCATTCTTGGATGTGCATCGTCTTGTGTGAACAGGACTCGCACTGCCCCAGAGCTATGGCAGCCTATGGGCACTGAGCGATCTACTATAGATTGCTCAGTCCACATTGTTTCCTTTGGTTTGCCTATTTAAACAGGCAGGCAAACAACCACTGATCGGTATAAGTTTACCAGTTGGCAGACGTATCGTGCTGCTGGTCTCTGTGTGTAAATGGGCAGCTATAAAAAAAACGTCTCAATATGGTGCCAGCTGTTGTCATGCAAAAAATATGAACCCAGTGTTTTTTTCCCATCAATGAACATTTGGAACAATTCCCTACCATCTTGTATGAAAACAGTGTATTTGCTTTGGGTAGAAGAGTCCTGCACCAACTCTTGCTGCCAAACACAAAAGGCATGGAACGAAGCAGGAGGCTCTCATCTCCAAGTGTTCTTTAGTAGCCATATTGCATAACTTTTTGCTATCTACCTCCTTGGCTAAGAGACAAAATGTCTTGTCATGGCAGATGAAGATATCCGCCTTCTTTGCCCATCTGAATCCGCCTTCCTTGCCCATCCCAATAAGCTAGCGCTTCAGTTATATGTATAGTTCCCTAAGAGCAGCATCCCGAGTGTGGTGGATCTCTAAAATTTGCATTAATATAGTCCACTTAGCAGCCGTATTCTGCTATTCTCTGCTCTGCTCAGAAATAAATTTATGTTCTAGAAATCCCTCACCACAGTTTGATACCTAAGGGATTTGCGAGAATCTTCACCTAAATAGGCAGTAAGCTCGCAGCTTAGCACCTTACACCCGCAGAATCTCACCTTGCTTTATCAATGGCAGCCTCCGCTTTTTCATCAGGCCTTAGGAGGTTTCCAGGTTTAGCTTCTTTTTTTTTATTTCTATCAAGACATTAGTTCAGTTTTCAAGAGATATAAAGGCAATTTACTGAAAGTATCTCCATTCACCAGAAAACATTACCCTGTTTACAATTAATGGACCATTTAACCGATTGTGACAATATATTATTTCCAGCAGCTTATGAGTATTTTGTGCTAATGTTACTCGTAAAAAGAAGGAAGATCACAAATGCAGGCTGTTCAAAGGCTGTATTTTTGCAGAGGTAAAATATCAGATCATTACATACAGTAATGGGGGCATTTCATTCATACTGACTATAGATTATAGAATGTGATCCTCAATATGATGCATGGTATCTAATAACTATTGGACACAATGAGATCCTCCACAGACGTTATAGGAATATATTCTCTGCATCTTCACATCTTTGCATTCACTGCATTCACAATAATGATTTGATATACTGTAGGGTTAACATCTTTTTATGTGCCATCCTAATGACTAAAGAGTACCAAGGTAGCCACCAAACTCTTGTCTATGAAAGGAAAGATAACAATACTAAAATAAAATGTGGAAAACGAGGGAAAAGGTGCAGGAATGAGAATTACAAGGTGAGGCTAAAATAAAAAGTTTTACAAGACAAATGAAAAAGGTGAATTAATAAAAAGATTACAAGACGAGGAGCATAAGGTACAGGGATATACAATGTTAGAAAACAAAGGAGATAAGGTAATACAACAAGAGAGATTCCAAGACACGAGAATAAGACAGGAACATTAACAACTGCAAACGGGAGAAAGTACTGGATTAAGAAAGACAGTAAGACAAGTGGAACAAGGACTGCAAGACAAGAGGGACAAGAAACATGAACATGAAGACTTCAAGACCACAAAATACTGGAACTAGGGTGACTGCAAGACAAGAGGGATAAGGTTCAAAAACATAAAGGACTTCAAGACAAAGTACTGGAGCCATAGCTCCCAACCATCCCAGATTTAGTGGGACTATCCGTATTTTAGGGCTCAGTCCCAGCATGTCAGGGCTGTGTCGCGACTTTTAATTCTCACCTGTGTCGTCATTGGATGCTTGAAGAGATTCCCACGAATCAATCCTCTCATCTCTAGTCCTAGCTGTCCTGAATACATTGGACAGTCCCAGATTTTGGTCTACTCCCTACAGTCTGGGGCGTTTGCTGAATGTCCCTCACTACCACCGCCCCTCTGACATCACCTCCTGCCATGGGAGAAATAAATGGTAAATGGGTGTGCTTTCGGGTGTGGCCAGGGGCATGACCAAAATGTGCCCCTCTATCTGTTCTTAAAAAGTTGGGATTTATGCTGGAGCAAGAGAAACCGCAAGACAAGAGGGATAAAGTACAATGCAAAGTGCTGGAACAAGATGGACTGCAAGACAAGAGAGATAAAGTACAAGGCAAAGTGCTGGAACAAGAGGGACTGCAAGCAAAGGGGATAAGGTACAGAAATGTGAAGGACTATAAAACAAGGGGCAAAGGTACTGGAACAAGAGGGACCACACTACATGGGAGGTTACATACAGGAAAATGAGGGTCTGCAAGACAAAGGAAATAAGGTGTATGCCTGCAAAACAAAAAGGAAAAGGTGGTGAAACAAGAGGGATAAGGTGCTGGAATAAGTATGATTGCAAAACAAAGGGGAACGATTCTGGAACATGAAAGAACTGGAGGACAGGTAGTAAAAAGAGCTGGAACAAGAAGGATTATTATTAGTGATGAGCGAGTGTATTCGTTGCTCGGGTGGTCTCCAAGTATTTATAACTGCTTGGAGACTTAGTTTTCATCGCGGCAGCTGAATGATTTACAGCTACTAGCCAGCTTGATTACATGTGAGGATTCCCTAGCAACCAGGCAACCCCCACTGGCTAGTAGCTGTAAATCATTCAGGTGAGGTGATGAAAACTTAATCTCTGAGCACTAACAAATACTCGGAGACCACCCGAGCGTGCTCGGGAAAACCCAAGCAACGAGTATACTCGATCATCACTATTTATTATGTGTTGTGTGTAGTGGAATACTTATATAGCAAGTGGAGATACTGTAGACGCTCTTGCACTAAACAGCTGTGATAAAATTACTGTCGCAAAAATGACTTTTCAATTCCCTGACGTTCATTGGTTCCTTGCTTGCCTCCTTGTCTGGGATTATAAACACACAATATACAACATGTACATCACGTTGCTCCATGAACTCCCAAGATACTTTCCTTGACAAAGTCTCATCAGCAGATCATATCTTCTTCTCATTCACTGTAATTGCTCCGGGGGATTATCACCACTGCACACTAATGAATGCACACTGCTCTTTTAATAACTATGTACAGTTTGCATTGCTCTATTGGACACAGTAATCATTTAAAGAGAGTAAGAACAGATAACTGCTGGTAATACAACTCATTTTGTAACCATTCAGCCAATATTTTGGAATATAAATAGGTTTCTATTCCCATTAGCTGCTTATAGGGAATGCAGAGAAATGTATTTTATAATATTACATTATTAAATTATGTAAATGGGCACATGAAGCAAAGTGCCAAGTACCTCTGGTTCAATGAGAGGTCCTTGTGTGGCTCCCTGTGACTGTCTATGACTGCCATGGTAGCTGTGTAGGAACCAGGATATTTCAATGAATAAAAAAACACAAATGCAGATCACGAGTCTTGTAGGGTTTCATAATACATAGAGACAACCTGTAATTGGACCATTGAACTACATCTGGTGCCTCTAGATTCCAAACACCAACTACAGCTTCCTACCTCTTCGTAAATGGCTATTGTATAATAATCATATAGAACGGTAAAAAGAGGATAACATATAACATATATTAAGATATTCAATTTATTCTGAAATTCCCTAAATTCCTAAATGTAAATGTACTGTGTATTTGCAAAATAAGCTATCTGTGTGTGTACATGAGGAATGACACTAATTATTGTAATTATTTGACATGAATCCTGCATTTTTATTTCATTTCTGCAGTCTCAATATCTTTAAAGTGAACCTGTCATATAATAAAACACTATTAACCTGCAGATATGATCTGGCGCAGCTTCAGTCACGGCTCAGCATTAGAGCTGGCTGTCAGTCACTGCCGGGGTGCGGTTACACCCTCGCCGGCCCACCGCATGACTGAAAGCCCGAGCCTGTCGAGAGGAATTAAGCTAATTTCCCCCTGGGCTCGTAGGGGCGCCGGGCAGCTTCAGAATGCTATTAACCTGCAGATATGAGCTGGCCAGCTTCCCTCACGTCTCTGCATTAGAGCTGACTGTCAGTCACTGCCAGGGCATGGTTACAGCCTTGCCGACCCACTGCGTGACTGAAAGCCCGAGCCTGTCAGGAGGAATTAAGCTATTCAGCTTCAGAATGCTATTAACCTTCAGATTAACCCCAAGTCTGCAGGTTAATAGCGTATTTTTACATTACAGGTTCCCTTTAAAGGGTACCTGTCACCCCCAAAATCGTGGGTGAGGTAAGCCCACCAGCATCAGGGACTTATCTACAGCATTCTGCGCTGGAGCCGCAGCGTGAAGACCAGAAGAAGACCTCATCGTAAGAAGATGGGAGGCGCCGGACCCGGACCAACAGCGGGACCGCCCCTGGGTGAGTATAATCTAACGTCTTTTTCTCATCTTTCAGGTTACATCGGGGGATTATCTACAGCATTCCAGAATGTTGTAGATAAGCCCCTGATGCCGGTGGGCTTACCTCACCCGCGATTTTGGGGGTGACAGGTTCCCTTTAATTTTCCATTCTCTGTGCAGTAGTGAGTGTAGATTAGCAGCTTTGATGTCTCCCATATACAATACACAGAAACAAAGGTATTTCTGCTCCTCTTTCTCTGTATAGCACATAGAAGCAGCAGAGGCTTGGAGGATATTATACAGCAGAACTGAGCTGTGTACCTGTGAATCTAGCTCGTAATAAGGTAAAATAATTGGTTGAAGCTGCAACAAGATCTCCCTGATTCTCATTGTGCCAAGTTAATTTATTGCTACATTTCCAATAGAAAAAAACAGAGGAACGCTACACAGTGCACAGTTCTAAGAAAATATGGTCCAGCAAATAATGTATTTATGTTTTAAAACCTCATTATTTTAAATAAAAAATGTCAATTAATAATGCTCTATATCAGTCGCAGAATCACAAGAATCGTAAACTGTCATTGCATATTTAATTGGCAAAGACGCCCTTTTTGCAGACCGTCCCATTACCTACTGCCCCCTTACCTTTTCTCTGGTTCACTATACACATGCCCTTCCAGCACCACGTATAAATAGTAATGAGAGCCAGCAGCGGCAGTAATATGAAACAGTAAATGTCACTCTGTTTTATGAGCTCATCATCTGACTTGAAAAGAAACGGTTTCCAGGAAATAGCCGTGCTTTCTCAAAGGTGACTTCTTATCATTCCTGGAATATTTATGAATTTGCTGGATCATAAAAAGACTTTAGCTTGGAGTAAACAGTCCCCAAAATGTACAAACCTGTGAAACAAAACGTAGAGGCAAAATAGTACGAAAATAAGTGAAACATAAATAGCTATCTCTTCCATGTATCCGAAGGCAATCTTAGATCTGGAGAAAACACAATATATGGAAGTTTGTACATACCGTAACAATGTATCACTCGTTAACTGCTCCACAAGAATACAAGAACTGTATTATATTTCATTTTGTGTCACTTGGGCCAGGAAAATGACAATGAAAAAACTTTACTTACTTTCCATTATCATTTACCATTAGTTGCCATGTTGCATAGCCACAATGTATTATTGATAGTGATGAGCGATAAAGTCTTATCTGAGTATGCTCGGGTGTTATCCGAGTATCTTGGGAGCGCTCATATATTATGTTCGAGTCCCTGCGGCTGCATAATTTGCGGCTGTTAGACAGCCTGAACAAACAGACAATGCCCACATGTATTCAGGCTGTCTAGCAGCCCCAAATCATGCAGCTGCAGGGACTCGAACATAATATACGAGCACTCCCAAGATACTCGGAGACCACCCCAGTGTGGTTGGATAAGACGTCATCTGAGCACATTCTCTCATTACTAATTATTGACTCTGGAGTTTGTTTTTTATTAAAAGACAAAGCTTTGGTATTTCGATGACAAGAAGTAATCACCAATTCACGCGATACATGATAATTTCTAGATCGGTGATGGTCTGAGGCCTGAGACCCCACTAAGGCCTCTTTTCCACTTGCGAGAAACACGTCCGTGTCTCGCATGTGGAAATGAAGCTCTGGCGCCGGCACTCCAGAGCGGAGCGTGCGGCCGCATAGCAACACATGGAGCTGCACGCTCCGCTCTGGAGTGCCGGCGCCTGAGCTTCGTTTCAACATGCGAGACACGGACGTGTTTCTCGCAAGTGGAAAAGAGGCCTAATCATCAGAATGGGCCACTTTATTCCCTCGTCTAAATGTAGTGGCAAATCACATGCTTGACCGCCATTCTGTTCATTCTTCATGGATGGAGTGGCGGTCGATCATGCACACAGTCACATTACTAAAATGGGTGAAGAAGGCAAAATTGCCACAACACCCTCTCCGCTCCCACCGAGACCCCCACTAATCTAGAAGGTATAACATATCCTGTGGATATTTTGGTAACTTTAATACCCTTTTAACTATGAAGGATCAAATATGTGGAGACTATGACAAAGCATCAATATTTTCCAATGAAGAAAAATATAATTTAAATAGTTTCCCAATTAGATTGCTTCTTTTAGTTTCAAAAGGAAAATAAAATCTGTAATCTTATTGTGTTCTACTGGTTTTCATAAATCTCCCCAAGAGGTTCACTTTTTGCTCAAAAAACCCCAGTAAATGAAAATAATTCTGTAAGGTTTTCTGTCAAATAATAAATTGCTGCTGATAAATTTCTTAAGTGATTTGTTTCCAAAAAAAGGTAGCTGTTTTTTTTTTCCTATTTTTATGCTGGAATTTTTAACCATTCTGATGCTCGGAAAGAAAAAAAAAAACATAAAAAAGTGCACCTAAAACCAGACAGGACTTGTCTCACATGCAGCGTTTTTATGCATTTTTCCATCTGGATTTTGTGCGGAATAAATGCAGCTTTTTACCCTACTAGTAAAATGAAATTTCTGTAATCTCATTCATTCGTACGTTTTTTTTTTTCATTTCACTTTTTGGTATGTGGCGATATCTTATTAAATGTAGCATGTCAATTCTTTGTGTTTTTATTGCAGTTTAAGTCAAAATGGCTTAACACCATAAAAATGGATAAAAAAAAAATCACATAAAAAAAAAACCACATAAATTTCCTTCATGGTTTTGTGGTCAAAGCCTTTGTTTTTCATGTAGAAAACAAACACATTGAAGAAGCTATGTATAAGCATACACTAAAAATAAATTCATAACGCACAAATTTTTCACTGTGGTTTTCCAGCCATAGCCCGCACTATACAAGAAGGAAAACAAAGCATAATTATTCTGGGAGAACATTCCTTTTTACAGGAAAGTTCGGTCAGCCGTAATACATGTATAAGGTGAGAGGGTACTACACATTTTTGCAATTTGACATAAAAAGAACAGCTGAGTGATAATTTTTAGTATTCTAATGGTTTGGATGCCCTGTGATTACCTCGCCTGAGATGGCTTATGATCCAGAATTTTGAGATTTTTATCTTTTTTCAGAACATTGTGGATTTCGAGATCTACAGTATATTTACAAACGCTGCATAATTCTAGATGCAAAACAAAATGGGAACGTGTGGGCAAGAGATAGAGAAGAATGATATTGCTAATTAGGCATTCCTCCATGGATCCAGCTAGATTACGTACCCAATATAGTCTATCGAGATTCACATGTCTAGGGTTTTTTTTATGTGGACTTGGTATCTACTAAACAAATGGAGGCGTCCATTTTTGATCCGAGTCACAAATCAAATTCATCGATTTAAATCAATGGGTCTGTGAAAAAAAATGGGCAGCACACGGTTGGCATCTGTGTCATTTTTTTACTGTTCAATAATTGGAAAAGCTCGGAATTATTATTATTATTATTTTTTAATACTAAAAAAGTGGCCGCAGCACTGATGTAAAAATACAGAAACCGAATCCAACTCACTGATGAAAAACGGTCTGTTTTTCTCGTATACAAAACCCACCCAAAAATTAGAAGTCTAAATGAGTCTTGAAGGTTGCTACTTTTCATATCTCTCTATACAATTTCAGATTTACTATTAAATGTTTGTATTTAAAAAGATATTTTAGGAAAAAATCGATAAAGTCTTTGTAAACTTTTAGGTTTCATTATAGAAACACCGTGGCAGCTCGCTGAGGCTGTACGCTCAAACTGTGATCCTGATGAAACACAGCATGAGATCACCAGTGGGAATATTGCTCAGGCGCTGGGGGCATTGATCCCCATGCCTGGATGCCTCCGCTGTTCAGACAAATTGTGCCGGCAATGTTGTGTTAGTAATAAACACTGGAATAGTGGACATGTTAGGATGAGGGCGATAACCAAACACTACGAGAGCTTTTCAACCCTTGTCTACAGACTGGTGTCTGCAGTATGCTCGTCTAGGGAGCCATGGATTAGGGATGGTGTTCCTCAACACTTTGTATGCATGACTGGATTTATCGCCCTTGTTATTGAACTCTGCCTATTTCACTTTTCCATAAAACAAATGGAGGAGAATATTTAGTAAATTATTTGTATTGATGCAGTGGGAAGGTCATGGCCTTTATTGTTGGCACAAAACAAAAAGAAGATGTATGTGTAAATTTGTCATAAGACCTTCATAGAAATGACCTTCATGCTAAATGACATTTTTTCATTTAAATTACACCAAGTGACTTGCAGCTGTAAAGGAGGCTCCACAAAGTACTGACTTTAGGAGGTAAATAGTTATGCATGCTGACGCATTCAGTTGTTTTGTCCTAATTGTTGTTTGCTTCACAAGAACCCCCCTAAAAAACTGTGGAATTCCAGGTTGTGAGGTAGCAAAACACGAAAAATGCCAAGGAGGGAGGATACGCTCGCAAGCCACTGCATATGAACCTATTTCCTTATATTGGTGTGATACCACTTTAAACTACTTATATTGCTAGAAGTTTTTTTTTTAATGTAAAAAAAATATATAATTGGTTGAAAAGTTGAATAAGAATACATGATTTCTAAACTTACCATAGAAAAAGCCTGTGTATGTAAATCCTACTGCTGTAATTGCAGTAAAGTAAATTACTTGTCAGCAAAACCTATGCAGCTGGTTTGTGAAGTAGACATGATGATACAAATGTTCTTTAAAAGGCCATTATAGGAAAAAATTACTTCTACAGTTCTTGAAAAGTAGACATAGTAATGGGTGACACATCTGTGCATTTACCTTTGCTTGGTACATGTTGAATTGCATCGTCTAATGTGTCACATGTTTAGCATTAGCTCTTATCAGTACATATAGTTACATAGTTACATAGTTATTAAGGTTGAAGGAAGACTATAAGTCCATCTAGTTCAACCCATAGCCTAACCTAACATGCCCTAACATGTTGATCCAGAGGAAGGCAAAAAAAAACCATGTGGCAAAGAGTAAGCTCCACCTTGGGGGGAAAAAATTCCTTCCCGACTCCACATACGGCAATCAGACTAGTTCCCTGGATCAACGCCCTATCAAGGAATCTAGTGTATATACCCTGTAACATTATACTTTTCCAGAATTGTATCCAGTCCCCTCTTAAATTTAAGTAATGAATCACTCATTACATCATCATACGGCAGAGAGTTCCATAGTCTCACTGCTCTTACAGTAAAGAATCCGCGTCTGTTATTATGCCTAAACCTTCCTTACTCCAGACGTAGAGGATGCCCCCTTGTCCCTGTTTCAGGTCTATGATTAAAAAGATCATCAGAAAGGTCTTTGTACTGTCCCCTCATATATTTCTACATTAAAATAAGATCACCCCTTAGTCTTCGTTTTTCCAAACTAAATAGCCCCAAGTGTAATAACCTGCCTTGGTATTGCAGACCCCCCAGTCCTCTAATAACCTTGGTCGCTCTTCTCTGCACCCGCTCTAGTTCAGCTATGTCTTTCTTATACACCGGAGACCAGAACTGTGCACAGTATTCTAAGTGTGGTCGAACTAGTGACTTGTATAGAGGTAAAATTATGTTCTCCTCATGAGCATCTATGCCTCTTTTAATGCATCCCATTATTTTATTTGCCTTGGTAGCAGCTGCCTGACACTGGCCGCTGAATATGAGTTTGTCATCCACCCATACACCCAGGTCTTTTTCATTGACGGTTTTGCCCAGAGTTTTAGAATTAAGCACATAATTATACATCTTATTACTTCTACCCAAGTGCATGACCTTTCATTTATCCCCATTAAAGCTCATTTGCCATTTATCAGCCCAAGCTTCTAGTTTACATAAATCATCCTGTAATATAAAATTGTCCTCCTCTGTATTGATTACCCTGCAGATTTTAGTGTCATCTGCAAATATTGAAATTCTACTCTGAATGCCCCCTAAAAGGTCATTAATAAATATGTTAAAAAGTAGAGGGCCCAATACTGACCCCTGTGGTACCCCACTGCTAACCGCTACCCAGTCTGAGTGTGCTCCATTAATAACCACCCTTTGTTTCCTATACCTGAGCCAGCT
Organism: Ranitomeya imitator; assembly: GCF_032444005.1. NCBI lineage: Eukaryota > Metazoa > Chordata > Amphibia > Anura > Dendrobatidae > Ranitomeya > Ranitomeya imitator. The sequence continues at coordinate 1,142,632,228 of NC_091282.1, forward strand.
CTCAACCCACTTACACATATTTTCCCCTATCCCCATTATTCTCATTTTATGTATCAACCTTTTGTGTGGCACCGTATCAAAAACTTTTGAAAAGTCCAAATACACTACATCCACTGGGTTCCCTTGGTCCAATCCGGAACTTACCTCTTCATAGAAACTGATCAAATTAGTCTGACATGAACGGTCCCTAGTAAACCCGTGCTGATACTGGGTCATGAGGTTATTCCTCTTCAGGTACTCCAGTATAGCATCCCTTAGAATGCCCTCCAGGATTTTACCCACAGTAGAGGTTAAGCTTACTGGCCTATAATTTCCGAGTTCAGTTTTTGTCCCCTTTTTGAATATTGGCACCACATTTGCTATACGCCAGTCCTATGGTACAGACCCTGTTATTATGGAGTCTCTAAAGATTAAAAATAATGGTCTATCAATGACTGTACTTAATTCCTGCAGTACTCGGGGGTGTATCCCAACCGGGCCCGGAGATTTGTCAATTTTAGTGATTTTTAGATGCCGCCGCACTTCCTGCTGGGTTAAGCAGGTAACATTTAATTGGGAATTTTTAGCACTAGTCATTTTGTCTGCCATGAGATATTCTTTTGTAAATACTGATGAAAAAAAGTCATTTAGCATATAGGCTTTTTCCTCATCCTCATCCACCATTTCACCCAGACTATATTTAAGGGGGCCAATACTATCATTTTTTAGCTTCTTACTATTTATGTAGTTAAAGAATATTTTGGGATTATTTTTACTCTCTCTGGCAATAAGTCTGTCTCAATCTTTGCTGCCTTGATTTGCTTTTTACAGAATTTATTTAATTTTCTGTATTTATTTAATGCCTCCTTACTACCTACTTCCTTTAATTCTCTAAATGCTTTCTTTTTGTCACTTATTGCGCCCCTTACAGCTCTATTTAGCCATATTGGTTTCCTCCTATTTCTAGTATGTTTATTCCCATACGGTATATACTGTGCACAGGTCCTATCCAGGATGCTAATAAACGTCCCCCCTTTTTTTCGTGTATTTTTGTGTCTCAGGATATCGTCCCAGTTAATTGCACCAAGATCCTCTCTCATCCGTTGGAAATTTGCCCTCCTGAAGTTTAGTGTCCTTGTAACCCCTCCACTACACATTTTTTTAAAGGATACATGAAACTTATTATTTTGTGATCACTATTCCCCAAGTGACCCCCAACCCTTATACAGTTAGGTCCATATATATTTGGACATAGACGACATTTTTCTAATTTTGGTTATAGACATTACCACAATGAATTATAAACAAAACAATTCAGATGCAGTTGAAGTTCAGACTTTCAGCTTTCATTTGAGGGTATCCACATTAAAACTGGATGAAGGGTTTGGGAGTTTCAGCTCCTTAACATGTGCCACCCTGTTTTTAAAGGGACCAAAAGTAATTGGACAATTGACTCCAAGGCTATTTCATGGACAGGTGTGCGCAATCCCTTCGTTATGTCATTCTCGATTAAGCAGATAAAAGGCCTGGAGTTGATTTGAGGTGTGGTGCTTGCATTTGGAAGGTTTTGCTGTGAAGTAAACATGTGGTCAAAGGAGCTCTCCATGCAGGTGAAACAAGCCATCCTTAAGCTGCGAAAAAAATAGAAAAAACCCATCCGAGAAATTGCTACAATATTAGGAGTGGCAAAATCTACAGTTTGGTACATTTTGAGAAAGAAAGAAAGCACTGGTGAACTCATCAATGCAAAAAGAACTGGGCGCCCTCGGAAGACAACAGTGGTGGATGATCGCAGAATAATCTCCATGGTGAAGAGAAACCCCTTCACAACAGCCAACCAAGTGAACAACACTCTCCAGGAGGTCGGCGTATCAATATCCAAATCTACCATAAAGAGAAGACTGCATGAAAGTAAATACAGAGGGTTCACTGCACGGTGCAAGCCACTCATAAGCATCAAGAATAAAAAGGCTAGACTGGACTTTGCTAAAAAACATCTAAAAAAGCCAGCACAGTTCTGGAAGAACATTCTTTGGACAGATGAAACCAAGATCAACCTCTACCAGAATGATGGAAAGAGAAAAGTATGGCGAAGGCGTGGTACAGCTCATGATCCAAAGCATACCACATCATCTGTAAAACACGGCGGAGGCAGTGTGATGGCTTCGGCATGCATGGCTGCCAGTGGCACTGGGTCACTAGTGTTTATTGATGATGTGACACAGGACAGAAGCAGCCAAATGAATTCTGAGGTATTCAGAGACATACTGTGTGCTCAGATCCAGCCAAATGCAGCCAAACTGATTGGTCGTCGTTTCATACTACAGATGGACAATGGCCCAAAACATAAAGCCAAAGCAACCCAGGAGGTTATTAAAGCAAAGAAGTGGAATATTCTTGAATGGCCAAGTCAGTCACCTGATCTCAACCCAATTGAGCAGCATTTCACTTGTTAAAGACTAAACTTCAGACCGAAAGGCCCACAAACAAACAGCAACTGAAAACCACCGCAGTGAAGGCCTGGCAGAGCATCAAAAAGGAGGAAACACAGCGTCTGGTGATGTCCATGAGTTTAAGACTTCAGGCAGTCATTGCCAACAAAGGGTTTTCAACCAAGTACTAGAAATGAATATTTTATTTAAAATTATTGAATCTGTCCAATTACTTTTGGTCCCTTTAAAAGCAGAGTGGCACATGTTAAGGAGCTGAAACTCCTAAACCTTTCATCCAATTTTAATGTGGATACCCTCAAATAAAAGCTGAAAGTCTGAACTTCAACTGCATCTGAAATGGTTTGTTTAAAATTTATTGTGGTAATGTCTATAACCAAAATTAGAAAAATGTTGTCTCTGTCCAAATATATACGGACCTAACTGTATTTGATATACGGTCTGGCCTGTTGGTTAATATTAGGTCTAGCAGTGCCCCCCTTCTAGTTGGGTCCTGAACCAGTTGTGAAAGGTAATTTTCTCTCATAGTTGTCAAAAACCGATTACCTTTGCTGGAACTGCAGGTTTCTGTTCCCCAATCTATTTCAGGGTAGTTGAAGTCCCCCATAATAATGACTTCTCCTTGAGTTGCAGCTTCATCTATTTGCTTTACGAGGATATTCTCCATTGCTTCCATTATTTTTGGAGATTTATAACAAACCCCTATCAGTAATTTATTATTTTTTCCCACTCCCCTTATCTCCACCCACAGGGATTCTACATTTTCATTAGATTCACCTATATTATCACGCAGGATGGGTTTTAAGGATGATTTTATATATAGACACACCCCTCCCCCTCGCTTATCTGTACGGTCATTTCTGAACAGGCTATAGCCCTGCAAGTTAACAGCCCAGTCATGGCTCTCATCCAGCCATGTTTCAGATATCCCCAGCATGTCATAATTATGCTCCAACAACGTTAGTTCTAATTCGTCCATTTTGTTGGCGAGGCTTCTGGCATTAGTATACATGCACTTGATGTTCCTCTCTGTACCTCTATTCTTTCTTAAATTATTAACTGTTCTAACCCCACCCCACATGCCACCGCCACCCCCAACTTCCTTATTTGTGCCCAGGTCTCTGTCTGCACTATCTTCCCCTTCTATAAAATGAATACCCTCCCCCCCAATCCCTAGTTTAAACACTCCTCCAGCCTTCTAGCCATTTTCTCCCCCAGCACAGCTGCACCCTCCCCATTGAGGTGCAGTCCATCCCTATTGTAGAGCCTGTAGCCAACTGAGAAGTCGGCCCAGTTCTCCAGGAACCCAAATCCCTCCTTCCTACACCAATTCTTGAGCCACTTATTAACCTCCCTAATCTCCCGTTGCCTCTCTGGCGTGGCACGTGGTATTTTGGAAAATACCATGCTGGAGGTCCTTGCTTTCAGCTTGCAGCCTTATTCCCTGAAATCATCTTTAAGGACCTTCCACCTACCTCTAACTTTGTCATTTGTGCCAATGTGCACCATGACCGCTGGGTCCTCACCAGCCCCTCCCAGTATTCTGTACACCCGATCAGCGATGTGTCGGAATCGAGCGCCAGGTAGGCAGCACAACGTTCGACGATCCCTGTCTTTGTGACAGATTGCCCTATCTGTTCCCCTAATAATTGAGTCTCCCACTACCAGCACCTGTCTGGCCTGCCCTGCTCTCCTATTTCCCTCCTTACTGGGGCAGTCACTCCTCCGGCTTTCAGAAGACATGCCTGGCTGCAGCAGTGCTACCCCTGTACTGGCACCCCCCTCATCTGCCAACTTAGCAAACTTATTGGGGTGTGCCAGTTCAGGACTAGCCTCCCTGGCACTCTTCCCTCTACCCAGCCTTCTAACTGTCACCCAGCTTGCTACTTCACCGTCCTGCAGCTCCATCTTACTATCCCCCCCTCATCTATCCCATTGAGCGTCTGCTCCGTGAGCAGAAGACTCCTCTCCATATTGTCTATGGATCTCAGTGTCGCCAGCTGCACATTTAGATTCAGAATCTGGGTTTCCAAATGCACAACGTGCTCACATCTCGCACAGCAGTATGCACCCTCGACCGGCTGATCAAGGATTGCATACATGTGGCAAGATGTGCACTGGATGGCATTAACAAGAGTGGAGCACACTTGCTAATGGGGATTGCACCAGACAGAAAAGTTAAATAAAAAAAAAATACATACAAAGTATTAATAAAAAACAGACAGCAATTCCTCCCTTGGAAACTCCCGGAATCCAAAGTCACTGAATCACAAGTCACACTTACCGCCGTTCACACTTACATTCAGGTCACACTCAGCTCGCTCACACTCGCTATACTGAAGATTTATAGATTTTTTTTCTCTAGTTCCCCTCAACAGCAATCCACCTTGCTGTTCAAATGCACTTCCAAAAAGACATGTCCTTCCGTAACTCATTTCTAACCCAACATCTCCTGAGATCTTCTGCAGTATGTTAAGGATCTCATCAGATTCATGCTGCCCGAACCACAGGCAGTATGGATCAGAGACTGGCTGGAAAAAGCTGGACGTGGACTATGTGTCTTAATTGTTTAGTCCTCAGCCAGCTTCTCCCTGTGCCACTCCAGATGATTGTCAGGTCTCAATTTATGCAGCTACATAGGAAAAGACCTATCAGTCATGGGGCACAAAGTGGGGAGAACTTTTAAAACCAAGCACAGGCTCGGTGCACCCTCGGTGTGGCCAAACATTTCAGTGCTCCTTCCCACCTACTTGTTTTTCATCTGTCTCCACTCCTCTCTTCTGTGATTGACACTCTGGCTTTACAAGAACCAGAGAAGGGCAGGGATAATGAGAAAACAAGCAATGTCGTAGAGTCCTAGGCAGCAGAGATGGATTAAATCTTTATCTTATTTATTCCATCAAGTTTCAAGACTAAAATAGTAGCAGTGACATTTCAGCCATATGGCCTTATAGCAAGCAAAACAAGAATAATCGCTTGGTAAAGGCCATATGGACTCCCCGTTGCCAGCACTTAGTATTAGAGACAGCTGTCAGTCAGTATCGGGGATGTGGTCACAGCCGCCACTCTCTGAGCGGTGACTGAACCCGCACTGGTGACTTCCCCGTGACTCAAACCCGAACTCTGTCGGGAGGAATAAAGCTAATTTCCTCTCGGCAGTGGGCGTCTCAGTGCGGGAGCTGAGCAGCTTCTGAATGCTACTAACCTGGAGATTAACCCCATATTGGCAGGTTATTTGCGATTTTCATGTGATAGGTTCCATTTAAATGGTTGGCCCCACCATGATGCCTGTAGTTGGTTTGAACAGTCACTGTGTGCATGTGCTGATTTAATCCCTTTATCCTGATGGAATAAATAAGATTAGACTTGAATCCATCTCTCTTGCCTTGGACTCTTGGGCATTGCTTCCTTCTTCGTAGAGCCAATAGTGCATGTGGGACTCCTTGTAGTGCATGGGGCTTAGACTAGTGTTCACCAAACTCCCGTCCTCACAGCCCCCAACCAGTCATGTTTTCAGGATTTCTTCAGTATTGCACAGATGAGAGAACCTGCGGCAATTTCTTCTGACTTGATAGTAATTGCATCACCTAGTATTATTACTAAGGAAACCCTGAAATTATGACCTGTTGGTGGCCGTGCGGACACGCTGGTACAGACAGGACAATGGTAAGCCAAGCGCTTGTGCTTGGTTTCAACAGATATTTTGTGTTAAGACTCCTTTTACACTGAAACCTTGGGGCTGTGAAAATAGCTGGAAATGCTGAGATTTCCTGTCTTATTTGACTTTCCTGCAACAGGAAGGTGGCGGACAGGACAAGGCGGCATAGCTGCATTCAAAGCATAAAACTATGAGCGCGAGATGTTCTGAAAAGCCCTCTAGCTTCTTCTTCCAGAGTTAGTGCGTGACTGAAGTCTTATGCGGTACGTATGTTTATTTCATTTTCTTTATAGTGAAAGAAAGCTTGAGGTAAGTTTTATATACTGTATATATATCTTATTACGCCAGATTTTTATTAAAAATCGATTGTTAGGAGATTGAAGAGTGGTTATGGAGTACCCGGAGGAAACGTAGAAACTTCATGTAGAAGTTCTGCAAGCCAATATTGATACTCACTGAACCGCTTTTACGAGCATTTAAAAAAAATGATGCAATCGGGATAAAATAGGATAAATCCAGAAGAGAAGGGCACAAGCATCAGTATCACGGCCACAGCTGCAATTTGTAGATAGTCTGTAAAGAAAATTCTATTCTAAAATTACCTACTTCTAGGCTTGGTGAGAAATCATGTACTGTCCTTGGCTAGGATCCGCTGATGATACAGATGAAGGATATGACTTTTACTTGCTGCCAAAGTATGGCAAATCACGTACAAGTGGTCTATGAGCTCCATTGTATTGTCTATTAGTGGTGAGCAAACGTGCTGGGATAGGGTGATATTCAAGCATGCTCGGGTGCTAAAAGAGCGTCTTTGGTGTGCTCGAATTAAATGGCTCCAGCGTGTTCCGCACATGATCTCCCCTTGACACCTATGTGAAAAAAGTAGACTTTTGTTACCTTTGCATAGCAATACGAAAGTACCCAGACCAACTGATGCCAAAAGCATTCCCATTGGCCTTCTTTGGTGAATGGAGTCATATGATATTGTTTGACGTATACTTTCTTGGCATACATGGAAAATTTATTGCTCAAAAACCTTTGTTAACATGACTATGTTTATTTTACTAGATGACTAGTTTAAAAAAAACTTTTACGCTCTCTTCAGGGCATACAGATTATCCCTCCATGGTCGAGAAACAAAAACTTTTTGCAGTTTTGGTGTGCACATAAAGGCAGACTGGTATACTTTTATGGTCCCTGGGATCTAATCCTTGTCTTAAAGCCATGAATTGGCAATAAACCATCAACATTAAAACTGTGCTATAAAAGTTCTGCATCCAACCTCTGCATTTCAGAGTGAGAAATAAAGTAGCGGTGTCATTTCTGCTGCAATATGCTGTCTTTACCTCCTATATGGAATAGGGAGTCAGTACATTTTGTAATTTACAAGTAGTTATTTAGATTTCCCTGGAGTGGGCTGTTCGGAATCTCATTTTAAATTTATTTTTGCGTTCTGCATACGAATGACATCTGCAGAGCACGGTTAAGCAGAACGTCCCCAACGCTCATTTACAATTATATGGGGCATTGAATAAAAGCCAAGTTTTGTATAATGGAGACATAAAAATAAGACGTAAATTACCAGCAGTGCGCAAATGTTTCCCGCTGAATATAGTTTGTAAGTAAATTGTAATGCTTTTATTGCTGGTGTGCAAAAGAACGATTTTATTTTTGTTAAGAGATTTAGGTATTAAAAGGCAGGCCTTGGAAGACCGATTGCCCGCTCCCCGGTAAAGATTACTTCAATAATGGAACAGCTGGATTTAGTGATGCAACGTACCCACATATCTCTTCCTAATGCAATGGTGTATTGCAATTAAGGCAGGCAGCTTTTGTGCTATTTCTGTTTTAAACCTTTTATTTATAGCTCAAGAAAAGTCTAAGGTCCTATATACATTAAAGTTACCGTATTAAATTATAGAAGCTGGACCAAAATCATTATTAGGGTTATACAGTCCTATATAATTGCAACCTAACCTTCTTTGTTTACCAGGTATAGCTCCGTTCATTTTGTAGTGGCTGTACCATGTACTAAGGCCTTTTTAAGTGAATGTGGTTGAGTTGTAATATAACTGTATAACTGAAAGTAAACAACTGGAAACAAAGAAAACGCTGCACCCAATCACTATGGTATTAAAATTTCTGCTGTCTTATTACGCTTACAGAGACCTATCCAAGATGTGTGCCCATAGGCATGTGCGGTAGGATGAGTCATTGTACCTCAACATCCCTGGTATCTACTGTATTAGATCAGACAGTCATGGTGGACAGCAGTGTGAGCAGCCTCTCCTTACTTTAGCACCCCTGGTATCCCCAGTATTAGATCAGAAAGACGGTGGACAGCAGTGTAATCGGCCACTACTAATTTCAGCACCCTGGTATCTCCAGTATTGGAACATAAAGACAGGGTGGCCAACAGTGTGACTGGTCTCTTTTGACTTCAGCATCCCTTTTATCTCCAGTATTAGATCAGATAGTCAGGGTGGACAGCAGTGTGAGCAGCCTCTTCTTATCTCAGCACTCATGGTACCTCCAGTATTAGACTAGAAACACACGGTGGACAGCAGAGCAAGTGGCCATTTTTAATATTGCTATATCCAGTATTAGAGCAGATGTACAAGGTGGACAGCATTGTAAGCAGCCTTTTCTTACCTCAGCACTCCTGGTAACTCCAGTATTAGAGCAGGGTTTGGGACAATCAGTTGTGTTGTGCAGAAGTCTGGTGGATACACAGCTGATAGTCCTACTGAATAGACTGTTAGAATTTGTATTATGGCAAAAAAAAGCAGCTAAATAAAGAAAAACGAGTGGCCATCATTACTTTAAGAAATGAAGGTCAGTCAGTCCGAAAAATTGGGAAAACTTTGAAAGTGTCCCCAAGTGCCATTGCAAAAACCCTCAAGCGAAAACAAAGAAACTGGCTCACATGAGGACCGCCCCAGGAAAGGAAGACCAAGAGTCACATCTGCTTCTGAGGATAAGTTTATCCGAGTCACCAGCCTCAGAAATCGCAGGTTAACAGCAGCTCAGATTAGAGACCCGGTCAATGCCACACAGAGTTCTAGCAGCAGACACATCTCTACAACAACTATTAAGAGGAGACTTTGTGCAGCAGGCCTTCATGGTAAAATAGCTGCTAGGAAACCACTGCTAAGGACAGGCAACAAGCAGAAGAGACTTGTTTGGGCTAAAGAACACAAGGAATGGACATTAGACCAGTGGAAATCTGTGCTTTGGTCTGATGAGACCAAATTTGAGATCTTTGGTTCCAACCACCGTGTCTTTGTGTGACACAGAAAAGGTGAACGGATGGACTCTACATGCCTGGTTCCCACCATGAAGCATGGAGGAGGAGGTGTGATGGTGTTGGGGTGCCTTGCTGGTGACACTGTTGGCGATTTATTCAAAATTGAACGCATACTGAACCAGCATGGCTACCACAGCATCTTGCAGCGGCATGCTATTCCATCCGGTTTGCATTTAGCTGGACCATCATTTATTTTTCAACAGGACAATGACCCCAAACACACCTCCAGGCTGTGTAAGGGCTATTTGACCAAGAAGGAGAGTGATGGGGTGCTACGCCAAATGTCCTGGCATCCACAGTCACCAGACCTGAACCCAATCAAGATGGTTTGGGGTGAGCTGGACCGCAGAGTGAAGGCAAAAGGGCCAACAAGTGCTAAGCATCTCTGGGAACTCCTTCAAGATTGTTGAAGTCATTTCTGGTGACTACCTCCTGAAGCTCATCAAGGGAATGCCAAGAGTGTGCAAAGCAGTCATTAATGCAAAAGGTGGCTACTTTGAAGAACCTAGAATATAAGACATAGTTTCAGTTGTTTCACACTTTTATTAAGTATATAATTCCACATGTGTTAATTCATAGTTTTGATGCCTTCAGTGTGAATGTACAATTTTTATAGTCATGAAAATACAGAAAAATCTTTAAATGAGAAGGTGTGTCCAAACTTTTGGTCTGAACTGTATATTCAATATATTTACACTATAGGTTGTAGCCTATACATGAAAGGGTTAAGCATATGAAAAAAACTGTGTAACCAGCCATCAGTATACTGAGATGGGCTAGGCTGTAGTGATCATGCTAGCCCATTGTGCCCATTGCGTCAATGAATATGTGAATGGACTGAAGGCATCCACTGCACAGGGTCTTTATATACTCTATAGCTCTGTGATCTGAACCGTTCGGCTCGTGGCGGCATCTGTCACTGCACTGATGTTGTCTTGATGTCAACCAGTCTTGCTTCAGGCAAGTACCAGATAACATTGTGAGTGCAGTGTGCTATCTTGGCAGCTCTGAAATAGCAATAATTTTCATATCAACAGCAAGAAAACTCACAGCTGAGACGGGCTTAGCAGAAATGCAAGTGGTCAGCATTTTCCTGACTTATTGGAAAGATGGAAGCGCATTTCACAGCTTGACTGGCGGAATTACCATCACATCTTACACGGCTGTGAGCAGCCATAGGACATCTGTGGAGGTTACCACATGCAGAATACTAAACACCAGTATATATCAGCAGTGGCCATCACATATCTGCTGATACAAATACATACATCTTATACTGTAAAATATACAGTGGCATGTAAAAGTTTGGGCACCCCTGGTCAAAATTTACTGTTATTGTGAATAGTTAAGCAAGTTGAAGGTGAAATGATCTCTAAAAGGCCTAAAGTTAAAGATCATTTAGAGATTATTTCATCTTCAACTTGCTTAACTGTTCACGATAACAGTAATTTTGACTAGGGGTGCACAAACTTTTACATGCCACTGTGTACACCAATCAGCAATAATATTAACACAACCAAGTGAGGAAGATCCTTTAGGCTTCTTTCACACTTCAGTTGTTTGGCGTCAGTCTGGTCCGACATCGTTGTTGAGAAAACTGTTCTAACAGATCCGTTTTTTTGACGGATCCGTTACACGGATGCGTAAAAAAAACGGGTCCGTTAGAACCATTGCGACCGTTTTCTACATCCGTTGGAACCGTTTTTTGACGGATCCGTTTTTAAAAACCGAAGATCTCAATGTGATTGGCTAATACAAAGTACTGGGAAATGTGACTGGCTACTGGAAACTACTGGGAAACTATATATACAGTGTGTTTACACCACATCTTTGATTCTGCATAAATACGAAGCGTCCAACCTGCAGCAACTCCTGATCGTGGGAATGTACCTGATATGTGCGGATTTCAATTTTGAGGCTAATCGGTTGGCAGTCATCGTTCGGGACAAGGAGGAAGAAAGACTGCGCATCCTGCGGCAGCGGCGGAAGAGAAGGCTGTGGATCCATCCTATCACAGCCCAACGCATGACCCGTGGCGTTTATTCCACACTGTATATTGAATTGAGGGAAAATCCTGAAAAATTCTTCAGCTATGTGCGCATGAAAGCGGAAAAGTTTGAAATTTTGTTGGGCCATGTTGGAGAATCAATACGGAGACGAGACACCCAGTTGCGCTTCTCCATATCACCAGCAGAGCGTCTCATGGTGACTATTCGGTAAGTAATTCTTTTTTTAATGATTCTCATTCATCAGACTTATAACTGTAATGTTGTTTTTTGAGGTTTTTATTAATTATTGTCTTTTCCTTTTGTTAACAGATTCCTTGCAACTGGAGAATCGTTTTCATCCCTACATTTCCAGTTCAGGCTTGGGATATCCACCATCTCGGGGATCATCAGAGAGACCTGCCGGGCATTGTGGGATTGTTTACAGGTGGAATACATTCCAGAGCCATCACAGGAGAGGTGGCTGGAGATTGCCACAATTTTGAAGAAATATGCCAGTTCCCAAATTGTGTTGGAGCAGTCGATGGCAAGTATATAAGGATTGTCAAACCTTATGGCTCTGGATCTGAATTTTACAATTACAAAATGTACCTTTCAATTTTACTTATGGCCATAGCCGACGCACACTGCAAATTTATCGCTGTGGATATCGGTGCGTATGAACGTGCAAATGACTCCCAGATTTTTAAAACTTCACCATTGGGGCCTCGTTTGTATGGAGAGACATTTGACTTTCCACCGCCTAGACCAATCACTGGAACCACCGGTCCACCATTGCCATTTGTGTGCACTGGAGATGAGGTCTTACAGCTTTCACCACTCTTGCTAAAACCCTATGGAAGTAGTGGACTGACCCAGAGGAAGAAAATTTTTAATTATCGGTTAACCAGAGCCCAAAGAGTTGTGGAATGTGCCTTAACTGCTAAATGGAGAGTCCTGCTTACTGCAATCAAACTGCAGACTGAGACTGTTGATGATGTTGTGAAGGCTTGCGTGGTACTACACAATTTTGTATTATCCAAAGAATATGTTTCCATGGAGGAAAATGTGTCAGAAACCACCTTGCAGGATTACCAAAACACAAGTTTTTGCAGTCCAGTTGCAGTCTCCAGAATGCAGGACAATTTTGCAGACTACTTCATGTCTCCTCAAGGATCAGTTGACTGGCAGTACGAAATGGTGTAAAATGTTTGATTTTTTTCACACTTGTAAATATACCATGTTTTTTGTTGTGTAACAAAACCTTTGGATTTTTACCTCGCAGTATTGTATGTTTTGTACCGGTACCCCTTTACACATTTTCTACTATTACTTTTACCATAAGCTTGGTGCTTTTTATACAGTTAAAAAAAAAAAAAAAGGAAAGACAATAAAATTGTTTTTAAACCAAAAAAAGTTTAATTTATTTACACGTTTATTACAGGTTCTCATAAGTTTGGGTGGAGATAGTAGCAGAGGGGCTGACAGGGCAGACCTTGTCGATAGTGGGGGACAGGACATCACGGGGAGGATCAGAAGTGGAATGGGTGGTGAAAACATGAGGTTGGGCAGGGAGTTGAGGTACAGATGTGGACTGTGGGAGGTATGGTGAAGGTGTTGGTGGGATTGGGAGCTGTGAAGTTAAAGGGGAAGAATGGAAAGGGAAAGGTAGGTACTGGGAAATACTGTGGGGGGAAGGAAGGAATGGCGAAGGAGTAGAAGGAGGATGGACGGGAGGAGGATGGACGGAAGGAGGATAGACGGCAGCTTGAGGGGGGAAAGGTGTTGAAACATGAAGGGTAGGTGGAGGGGCTTGGGACATCACCTGCGCTACAGTAGTGTGGCAGCCTTGCATCACATGCATCTGCAGGTCAGGAGTTAGATTTTCCATGTGCCTGAGGACCGACTGAAAAAAACAGTGTCTTGGTGACTGGTTTGCATCTGAATGCATCCTATCCAGACGACTGCTGAGTTCAAGTATGCTTTTCTTAACCATATTGTACCCAGCAGATGTTTGCTCACCCAAAAGCTTGATGCCATTCTGGAAGTCAGGCGCATAGCTCCTTTCCTGACCTCTCTGGCGCTGCCGTCCTGACCCCAAAGGTGTTCTAGATGTTGCGGCAGTGTCAGAGGGGTGGGGTAAAGGGAACTGTAACTCATCACCTGCAGCTTCATGTGACGAAGTCCCCCCTGCTGCTCCAGGGATGGGGCCGAGGGATCACACAAAAGGGAACGTACAGATACAGAGGGGTCGGGTCTTTCGACGTGGTTCCCGGTGGCGGACTCCTGTGAGATCGCTCCAGAGGGGTGCAACTCTGATGCAGGCTCCCGAGTGCTGCAGACAGTGCTGTTAAAGAAGAAAAGAAAAAAAAAGTATCTTGATATTACAATTGCCCTTGCTGCAAAAAAATGTGAAGGTTACACATTTTAACAGTTTGACTGAAAACATGTGGTGTTGAATATTTACCTTCCGCTCAGCAGCGTCGACCGGAGGAACGACAGGGCTCTGGCATATTTGTACCTGCTCCTGCGTCCTCTAGATCCACTCGGGGCCTGCATCTCCTTGTTAAACTCCCTCTTGAAGTGATGCCTGAGTGACCACCACCGCACGATAACCCTGTTACCTGGAAAGATAAAGCAAAAATTGGTTACTATACAACACATTAAATCATGCTAATGTAAATGAAGTGTGAATACTTACGCACTTTATCCTGGGCCCCAGCGTCGAGTTCCTCCCAGTTCTCCAGAACAGCAACGCACACTTCCTCCCATAGCCGTCGGGTGATTAACTGGTCAGCATGGCGGCGCTCCAACATGTTCCACAGCGGCTCCCGATCTTGGACCACTTGGATGAGGGTGTCCACATCAATCCCCTCCTCTTCCTCAGCCTGTTCGGGAGCATACTGTGAAGCCTTTAACAAAAAAAAATTAAAAAGGGAAAGATTATACCACATGAATTTTAAAATTTACTATTTATGTGCTGTGCTGAATGTTTGTGTTGGGTGTAGTGTGTTTTATGTGAGGATCTGTCTCTGCAAAACTTACACTATGCGCTCCCGCTCCTTGCATTTCTCCACCTTGCCCGTCTCCTTCTGGAAGCCCCTCTGCTTCAGCTTCCTGTGAAAACAGAATAAATACATATAGGGTTCAAAAACATATGTTACCATAGTTGTACCCAAAAAAATTTGTGAAGAAAAAAAAAAAAACCTCAGGTGGCTGACGATGCGATGGGGGCTCCCAGAAGAAGACATTATGGTCCCTGTTTTAGGCTATGTTCACACGTTCCTGATTTCCCTCCTTTTTTTTCAGGACTAAAAACCGCAGCTCTTGGCAGAAAACGCAGGTCCTTTTTTTGGTGCTTTTTTGGTGCATTTTTTATGCGTTTTTTTATGCAGTTTTCTATGCAGAGTCTCCCAAAACGAAGAATCAAAGTCCGCACTCACAGCAGGTTAAATCAGAGATACTGGGTGGAAAACCACAAAACATGCGTTTCTTCAGCCAGTATTATGGATTTGGGTGGTCCTTGTGAAAAAACAGGGTCCAAAATTCAGTACAACGAAGTAGAAGTAGAAAGGAGCACTCACCATCCAGAAGAAATGTATAGCAAGGTCTCACAGGAGAACGTGGGTGTCACGAGACGACGGCCGTTTCACGCTGCTGCGCTTCTACGGGTCACGTAGAAGCGCAGCAGTGTGAAACGGCCGTCGTCTCGTGACACCCACGTTCTCCTGTGAGACCTTGCTATACATTTTATGCCGCAATAAAGATTGAACATTTCTTCTGGATGGTGAGTGCACCTTTCTACTTCTACTTCGTTGTACTGAATTCTATGCAGAGTCTGTGTGTTTTCTAGGACGTTTTTTAGGGTTAAAATGACTGAAAATACCCTAACCCTACCCCTAACCCTAACCCTACCCCAAACCCTAACCCTACCCCTAACCCTACCCCTAACCCTACCCCTAACCCTAACCTTATTCTAACCTTAGTGGAAAAAAAAAATTCTTAATTTTTTTATTGTCCCTACCTATGGGGGTGACAAAGGGGGGGGGGGGGGGGTCATTTACTATTTTTTTTATTTTGATCACTGAGATAGGTTATATCTCAGTAATCAAAATGCACTTTGGAACGAATCTGCCGGCCGGCAGATTCGGCGGGCGCACTGCGCATGCGCCCGCCATTTTGCAAGATGGCGGCGCCCAGGGAGAAGACGGCCGGACGGACACCGGGAGGCCGGGTAAGTATAAGGGGGGGAGATGAGGGCACGGGGGGGGGCATCGGAGCACGGGGGGTGGCATCGGAGCATGGGGGGGTGGCATCGGAGCATGGGGGGGTGGGATTGGGGCACGGGGGGCAGCCACACTGCAGCGGTTCTGCACCACAAACTGCGGGTTTGACCTCACAATGGAGGTCTATGGGTGCAGAACCGCTGCAGTTCCGCAAAAAGAAGTGACATGGTACTTCTTTTTTACCGCGGCTATTCAGTGCGGCTTTTTTCGCGATTTTCCGCAATGTGGGCACAGCAGTTCCTGTTTAATGTACCCTGCATGGAAAACAGCTGCGGACCCGCAGCGGGAAAATCGCGGCGATTCCGCATGTAAAAAAGGATGGTGTGAACATGGCCTTAAACTTGGGGGGCCTGGCTGTGTCTGTCTAGGGTCCCTTACTTGATCCCTCTTGGTCCCTAAGAATCTGCAAGTATAAAGAGAGTTCTAAGCTACTATACAAAAGGATAGATGCAGCTTTATGCTTACATCTGTTTTACAAACTTGGGGGGCCTGCCTGCGTCTGTCTAGGGACCCTTGCTTGCTTGGTCCCTCTAAGAATCTTCCAATTTAAAGACAGTTTTAATTAGAATGATTATGTATTGGTATGCCAACATACATTTTGATTACCCCCCCCCCCCCCACAAATAATTATTACCACACCAAAAAAAAAAATTAGTGTTAACCTTCAAACTTGATATGCTTGATGCACAAGCTGCCAAACCCTCCACCTCCTGTTTCCCCTACAAAAAACCCCAAAAATTCCTTGAAAGCAACACCAACACTACTTCAAACTTCATATGCGCCATGCACATGCAGGTAAACCTACCCCCCTCCAGACAAAGTATCAACCTTACAAAAAATTTTCCTCATTCAAAGTTGAAATACAGTTACTATTTTCTAAAACCAGATAACATTTTCTATACCAAAGGTTTGCATTCCGCATTTGTATATAGAACCTCTAACACCTTTATTGCATGTATACCCAGTTTTAAATGAATCTTGAAATCAGACTACGGACAGTTTTGTGGAATTTTTATTACAATATTTATTTATTTTTTTTGGGTTGGAAAGTAGGAGCTACACTGCTCTTTATTTTAAATACCAGTACAGTATGAAAAATAACAAAAATGCAGGACACACACATCACACGGCATTTATACACACACCACACACATGTCACAGCACAGCCGTTCAAAATACCAGCACAGTATGAAAAATAAAAATATGCAGGGTGGGCACGCACGCACACACACACACACACACGCGTGCGCGCGCGCACATACGCACACAGAACTCATGCTGGATGGCAGTACTCACATGGCAGTCTCAGGCAGGGTCTGTCTTGCTGGCTGCTGGCAGGGTCTGTCTTGCTAGCTGCTGGCAGGGTCTGTCTTGCTGGCTGCTGGCAGGGTCTGTCTTGCTGGCTGCTGGCAGGGTCTGTCTTGCTGGCTGGCACTGTGTTCTCTCTCTGCTTCTTCTCTGCTTGATGGAACATTGAGGAATGAAGCCCACCTGTCCTGTTTATATAGGTAGTTTTGGGGTTGTCCGGGAAAAGTATCTACTTTTTGGAGCATGCTCAATTGAAAAAGCGGATTGGGGCGACGGATCCGCCAAATGACGGCCATAGGCAGCCATTCTAAGAAATGGCGGACGCGACGGATCCATCGCAAACCGCCATTTCGGCACAGACAAAAAACGTTACAATGTCCGTCAATATCTAGACGACGTCCACCAAATTTCGACGGATCCATCACATGGCTGATGGAACGGACGACCATCCGCCACAATCCGTCGCTAATGCAAGTCTATGAGAAAATAGCGGATCCGCCCCCAAAAAATGGCAGATCCGCTATTTGATGAAAACGGCGGATTCAAACTGACCAAAAGTGGATCCAAAAGACTGAAGTGTGAAAGAGGCCTTAGCAATGGCATTTGTCAATTGCTGGTATTTCATAGACAGCAAGTGAAGTCAGTTTTTAAAATTGAAGTGTTAAAAGTTGAAATATTTGGTAAATGTGAGGGTTTTAGTGGCTTTGACAAGGATCAAATTGTCATTGCATGACAACTGGGTCAGGACATTCCCAAATAGCATATCTTGTGGGGTTTTCCCAGTATGGAGTATGGTCTGCACGGTGGCTCAATAGTTAGCACTGTAACCTTTCTGCTCTGGAGTCCTGGGTTCAAACCACACCGAAAGGGCAACATCTACAAGCAGTTTGTATGCAATACCTGTGTTTTTGTGCATTACCTCCAGGTAAGGAGTGAGGACTACATCTGAAATGTGTCTCATTTTTTTATGGTGTTGGAGAGCTTTTTTCTGGCTTTTGTACATTCAATAAATGTTTTTCAAGGATCTATCTTGTTGGATCTTATCTACTTTTGCATTTGGGACTTGACATACTACTAGGTTTCTGTGCAATTTAGATCGCATCCCCAGGTGAGCTTAATATCCCTTGGATTCTTCCAGATACTCTAGTTTCCTCCCAAACTCCTAAGACATACTGATAGGGAGTTTAGATTGTGAGCCCCAATGGGGACAGCGATGATCATGTTTGTAAAGTGCTATGCAATCAGGTACGGACTGGGGCTGAAATTCAGTCCTGGCATTTGAAATCACACAGGCCCATGCTGTCCCCGTCCCCATGAACAAATGGGATATATTACTAATATTACCCTGCATGGAGGAAAGGAAGATTTTCTACAAGACCAATATTTCTAATGATACTCGTGGCCTGCTGGAGTAAGTGACGGAGTCGGCGTCTTTTTGCTTCATCACAACTCTTAACATTATGGGTATCTTGAGATCACCGATTCTGCTAACAACATAGCAGACAATGCAGCCCATGACCAGACAGGCCCTTCCGGCATTTGCCAGAATTACCAGATGGCCAGTCCGGCCCTGTATGCAATTAATGGCCCTAATATAAGTGAGTGAAAATAAATAAATGTGCAGTGCTTAGTAGCACCTGCCAAGTGTGTTCCAAGGAATAGCAATCACAGTTAACCAAAATACAGAGTTCTAGGCTCTTAAGGCTCTTTTATGAGTAAGAGGAGTGCTCAATTTCTGGCGCTTAGCCTCGGCTCTTCCCGATTGCCCTGGTGCATTAGCAATCGGGGAAATGGTTTTGGGGTTGATGTCAGCTTTGTAATGTAATGACATCAAGCCCAGGGGTTAGTTTAAAGCAAAAAACTGATAAAGAGAAAAGTCTTTGATTTGTAAAAAGCAATCAGTCACCCTCTCTTACCCTTTTTAATAACATCAACAAAAAAAGTAATCCAAAGGGTCCACTGCAATCCATAATCTGGCCATCCCACGATGATCCCTAACTCTGCTACATCTGGAGGCTGTGATAAGTGGTGACTTCAGGAACATTACCGCTCAGCATGGCCGCAGGAACACACTGAGAGTAGCATGAGATGAGCGGTGACGTCACTAAAGTTAAACCAGGTCACAGCCTGTGGATCACACAGAGGTTATCATGAGAACCCGCGCAGTGCCCTGTGGTAACCTTAGTGATGTCACCGCTCGCCACTGCAGCCGGATTTTCACACTATTGTCAGTGTGTTCCAAGTGGTGATATTACTTACGGTAATGGCAGTGACCTCTGCAGTGGCCTCTTCAGCATGGTACTGTGGTACAGTGCAAAAATGTTCAGGTATGGCTTTAAAGGTACCGTCACATTTAGCAACGCTGCAGCGATCTAGACAACGATGCCGATCACTGCAGCGTCGCTGTGTGGTCACTGGAGAGCTGTCACATAGACAGCACTCCAGCGACCAACGATCCCGAAGTCCCCGGGTAACCAGGGTAAACATTGGGTTACTAAGCGCAGGACCGCGCTTAGTATCCCGATGTTTACCCTGGTTACCAGTGTAAATGTAAAAAAACCAAACACTACATACTTACATTCGGGTGTCTGGTCACATCCCTCGCCTTCAGCTTCCCGCACTGACTGAGCGCCGGCTGTAAAGCACAGCGGTGACGTCACCGCTTTGCTCTTGCTTTACGGCCGGCCGGCGCTCAGTCAGTGCGGGTAGCTGACGGCGAGGGATGTGACCAGACACCCGAATGTAAGTATGTAGTGTTTGGTTTAGCACTTAGTAACCCGATGTTTACCTTGGTTACCAGTGAAGACATCGCTGAATCGGCATCACACACGCCGATTCAGCGATGTCAGCGGGAGATCCAGCGACGAAATAAAGTTCTGGACTTTCCCCAGTGACCAACGATCTCCCAGCAGGGGCCTGATCGTTGGTCGCTGTCACACATAACGATTTCGTTAACGATATCGTTGCTACGTCACAAAAAGCAATGATATCGTTAACGATATCGTTATGTGTGACGGTACCTTAAGGATATGACAAATAGGTGTTGAGTTGGCCTTCAAATCTCCAGATCTCAGCCTGTGAGATGTACTGGGAAAGTCCAATGCATAGACGGAGGCAGGTCCTTGTAATTTACAGGACTAAAAGGGTTATTCCAATGTCGTCAAGAGCCTGTCGCCTATCCTCCTTATAGTTGATAACTTGATGATCATTGGGTGCCTAACAGCTGGAACCTCCACCAAATACAAGAATTCGGTTCTGAAATCCTCTGTGGTGATCAGGACCGCTGGACATTGACGGACACTGTTCTCGACTATCTCCAGTAGTCCCATAGTCAGAAGTGTGTTTACTGCACCATTCTAATTGGGATTTAAGAGCCTCATTCTTGGGGTCTGTGTAGGTCCCAGCATTTGCCCGCCTAGCACTCAGTTATCTTAGAAGTGATAATTGCTAACATGGGAAAAACTCTTCAAAAGATCTGCTATTAATATATATAGGTGCGAAAACACTTCCGAGGTCTAGTGGAGTCCATACCACCTAGGGTCAGATTGGTGTTGGCAGCACGATGTAGAAGTACACAATATTAGGATACTAGTTTGTATGTTATTACTTCTCACATTTAATAGATGATTTCAGTTCATGGATTATATAGAACTTTCCTCTATACTGCGTTTGCTTTTATGTGATTCTGTTTGGTAGCAGAAATGCCACCAGGGGAGATTTTCCATTTTCATCTATGTATATTATATAGAAACCAATATAGAGTACAGTATCTACTAGATCAGTCTATGTTATCACTGACAATGGAGGCTTCATTTGCAGCTCTCCCTGTTTTGATAGTAAGAATTGCACAGCATGTAGCATCTTGCCATCGAAACTACAGCAGCCAGAGGGGCCCCATCATAAGTCAACTGGATACCTGTGTGCATTGTGCCTTTCGTTATGATTAGCTGATGGTTTAAAGCTGATAATTTTCTTAAGAATAGCAAAACCTTTAAACTTTTCACCTTTGCATTATTTGTCATTTCCTAACCCTGAAGTACGGCTTTTAGAGCTTTGGGTTGGTACTTGGTGAGAATTTCTTGACACATATCCCTAATAGCTTAGATGGCTTACTGTAATGCATTGTTCTGGGAAAGTTCATTTTTACATACGTTACTGCATAATGTTTAAATAGACTTTTCTTTATTCAGATCTATACACCACTTTGACTCTGAACAAGAAGGGAATTTTGGGATTATTTTGCTCTGAAGTCTACATAACTGTACATATTGTACATCAACAAGTTGCCAAAACAACCTTAATATTTTAAGAGCCAGGCAGGAAATGTATCTAAAAACTGCCACAGGCGGCAGCAGTTTGAAAGAGGACCCGTCCGCTCTCTTGACGCTTCTTTTTAGCATAAACCTTTAGTGTGACTTTCCCCTCCACATTAATCTGGATATTTTTTTTAACTCTCCTTTGTGTTCTTCTTCCTTTATTCTTTCCTGAACTGTATGAATAAATGAGAAATTGATTGTTACTATTTATCAGGTCATTGGGACATATTCCTACAACGTGACACTGTCCAATTAGTGCTGACATTTCTTAAGCTTTTCATTTTTTTTGTGTAGGTTAAAGGGAATTGTCTGGGACTGACATAATGATGACTAATTCATGGGATAAGATATCAAAATGAGGTCATTGGGGGTCTGACAATCAGCAATCCCAGTGATTAGCTGATGTCTGGCAGTGACTAGTTGTGAGCAGTATATGGACAAGAACTTGAACAATGACTGGAGCCGCGCTGCTCCGACTCTGCTGATAGTCGGGTGTGTCGGGACCGTTCACCACCAGTCTAATATTGATGTCCTGGACTAGAGGGCATCATTATGTTAATCCGAGACAACATTTTTTCCTATAGATAATGCATCGTTTTCTTACTATAGGTGAAGAACAACAGAAACGTTTCACCGTTCAACATTTTCATAGTAGCTGTAATGTTTTGACTATCAACAATGGGCAGGCGTTATCCAGGTGGATCGTATCGACCAAGCAGTTCCTGTAAGTATTCACCAAACTCCTATCCTGTGCACAACTGTTGTAATACACTTTGATACATAAACTTATGCTCTTATACGAGTTGTCTTATGATGACATCATGTTTTACAACTAAAGCCAACCTGGTGATTAGCTGATCGCTGCAGGTTCGATTAAAAATCTCCACCGATCAGATGGTAGAGCAAGGAGGAGCCATACAATTTCCATAAAGCTATTGGGAAAATGTAGGATTAGATGCAAATCCCAATAGCTAATGACGTGAAACCTGGATTTGTTTTTGCTCTTAGAGAGGGGTCTAAACACAGAGACACCCCCTACTGGTATGGAAATGTCCAAATGAGCATGGTAGGTCGGATTTTTTTTTTTTGCCTGAAACATTTTTTTGAGGTGTACAATAAAGTCCAATAAATCTGGTGCTCACAGCTCCTTTTCTGGTGATTATCTATGACACATTAAGTTTATAAAAACAAAATCCCATTGTTTATACCAAGGCAACTACTCTATCCATCTAATTAAGGAATGTGGCTACGCGTAATAATACATATCCTGATAATACATGTCATTGTGTTGGATCTACTAAAGCCCTCAAGCTTCTATTTTCGTCTGAGTATTTGACTTGAGTAGTCTTCCTCCTGTCTGTAGTAATGCTCCGCTCTTACCTTTCTCCATAGTAATAGCACAGATGTGTTGTATCATCTTGTCCTCCGATATCCAGACAGTCTTAGCAGCATTTGTGTCAGATATCACTCACTTCCACAGTCATTTCCTCTCTTCTAAATCACATCCTTAGAATCCTCTCTGTAATGCTTGTGACTTGTGTTTATTGGATTGAATGTGTTCTGTTTCCTGATGTCTATTTTCATTCCCCGGTTGACCTGATGGACAAATGACAGCTGCTTCATACGATTACTATCCGACCTAACAATATTTCTTTTGTTGTTTTTTTTTCTTTCTACACTTTTTAACAGTAATTGAATAGGTTACCGTTTTCTTTTTTATTTTAGTTCAAAAGTGACAGGACACAAATGTAACAGGTGTATAAAACACAACACTATCATATAAAACTATGCTAAAGAGACCCTAGACTAACATAGTGAAAGAGATTATTTACTTCTGCTATTATCAGCTGCTATCAAGACAGTTTTCTAAAGGTACCATCACACTCAGCAACTTTCCAACGATCACGACCAATGATACGACCTGGCCGTGATCGTTGGAAAGTCCTTGTGTGGTCGCTGGAGAGCTGTCACACAGACAGCTCTCCACCGACCAACGATGCCGAAGTCCCCGGGTAACCAGGGTAAACATCGGGTTACTAAGCGCAGGGCCGCGCTTAGTAACCCGATGTTTACCCTGGTTACCATTGTAAATGTAAAAAAAAAAACACTACATACTTACATTCCGGTGTCTGTCACGTCCCTTGCCGTCAGCTTCCCGCACTGACTGTGAGCATCGGGCCGTGCTTAGTAACCCGATATTTACCCTGGTTACCAGTGAACACATCGCTGGATCGGCATCACACACGCCGATCCAGCGATGTCAGCGGGTGATCCAGCGACAAAATAAAGTTCTGGCCTTCTAGCTCCGACCAGCGATGTCACAGCAGGATCCAGATCGCTGCTGCGTGTCAAACACAACGATATCGCTATCCAGGACGCTGCAACGTCACGGATCGCTATCGTTATCGTTGTAATGTTGTTCAGTGTGAAGGTACCTTGAGACCGTGTCCAGTCCTCAAGGCTCCACAGCAGATCACGTTTTCCAGATTTCCTTAGTATTGCACAGGTGATGGAGTTATTAGGAAGGCACCAGAAATTGCCTCAGGTTCTCCAGGATATCCAAAAATCATGACCTGTTGGGGGCCCTTGAGGACTGAAGATGAAAAAATACATGAATTTTGTTGAGGTGACCATACATGCTCATTAGATATAAGTCAGTGTATGGTCGAACAATCATTGAACAAATTATCATCTGGTGAACTATCATTTTAAAAAATTCAGTCATTCAGAAACATAGAATGTTAGAGTTGGAAAGGACCTTCAAAGTCATCGTGTCCAACCCCCTGCTCAATGCAGGATTGACTAAACCGTCTCAGACAGATGTCTGTCCAGCCTCTGTTTGGAGACTTCCATTGAAGGAGAACTCACCACTTCTCCTGGCAGCCTGTTCCACTCATTGATTACCCCTACTGTCAATTTTTTTTCTAATATCTAATCTGTATCTTCTTCCTTTCAATTTCATCCCATTGCTTCTTGTCTGTCTTTGTGCAAATAGTAATAATGATGATCCCTCTACACCGACAGCCCTTCAGGTATTTGTAGACAGTTAAGTCTGTGAGGATTCTTCTATTCCTTCAATGGAACAGTGAAGATCAGTTGATGTTACATTAACTTTTTGAGAGAAAATAGATGCAAAATAGGAATTTAAAAGATGGGTCTTCTCCCATACTTTTTAACCACTTTACATATTTTAGTCCATATTTTAGTCCATGGACAAATTTAGGGCATATTTTAGTCCATGAGCACGACAGCCAATAGCACTGTGACATCAAGTGACATCAAACAAATAATCTATATGGGAACATTTTGGAAATGTTCTTGTTAAAAGGTCAGTCTTGGACTAGAGACTATAGCCGAACAAAATTGTTGGCATGGCCAACTTTTGTCAGATCATGACGGTCTGTCATCAATTGGCTAAAGCGATTGTGCATTGATAAATATCACATGACAAATTATTTTAGTCAAAATCGTCTATTTTGATCAAGCTTAGACTTGAGGAACTTCCCCTCTTCTGGATCTTTAGGCATCTCGATGGCATATCACAATTGTTTCTGTATATCTTGTTTTTCGTTTTCCTCTTCCTGTTTTCCTTCCTTTTTTTTTCCAATCCAAATACTCCAATGAACTGAACCTTGGCAAATGTGAACAAATGTTCTCTCATTCTCTTGTCCTTATTATGTGTAATAGTGCATGTAATTGCATCTAGGCTAAAGAGTTTGTCTCAAGATATTATCATTCTGATATATTTCCAAAGTTCGCATTTGTGGTGGTCACAGACCTTCATCAATAAGTTGGCCGAATAGGAGCCAGCACTTAGTTTTGCACATAAATAATATTGGAAAACATCCTTTATTGTAATTTACTTTATTGTTTAATAAGTCATACAATTAGGAATGGAAATGACAAGTAAGGGCAGGAGAAGCATATGGTTGAATCAAATGCATCATGTGAAGTCATCACCTGTATATTGGGCCAGTAATTCTGGTGGAGGCTACAATTCTGGACTATTGTTTTCTTCATTCATAATCAGGCAGATCCATATCCGGCCAAGTGATACATTTTATTGAAAGTATTTCTTAATGCTCTTAAAAACATCTGTATAATGGATCCACGTTGTACCCAACACATCAACATTGATTTCAATAAGCTCACATTGTACCCATGAATTTGCTTCAATGCATGCAATGTATTATGGAGATAATTCTGTATACTGAGGTTACTTCTCACAGATTCCATAGGAAAAAGAATATTTGATCCTTGTCATGCATTGTTATACAGAGGTAATACATAGAGTGCCTGGGGGTCTATAACTCATACACAGCTTTAAGGACCCCAAGGGAGGACTACATTTCTGTTCTGTGTCACATACTGTACATATAATACTTGAAATTGGCACTTTTTTCTATGGAGTAACTTGCTGTCACTGAAGGAAATAGATCATGCTTTGGAATGATTGAATGTAGTATTTTTTTCATTAGCCTCAGTGTTAAAATTAATTGGTTTTTAATCAAAGAAGAAAAAGCATTTGTGATCAATGTAGATTTGCCTTCTCATAGTGGTGGTTATCACAAACCAGCAGAGACATGTAGAAGTAATCATATTATCTGCTGCATGGAAGAAATGTCACTTCTGTTTCATATTATAAATAAAGCAGATGTTGAGTAAGGGATCTCTGTGTCCCTTCTAAGAGTCCACACTTTTATATATTTCTAATAAACAGTGATCCAGACTTAAATCTGTAGTTCCAACTCAATATGGTAAAGTATGCACTTGTCACAAGTGTGTCACTCCCTCCTGGGAGATCTAGGGTTAGAAGATCACTATGTATTGTGAATCATAGATCTTCCGTATAGCCTGTGAATTTGTGTCCCATGTTAATTGGATTTGGTTTCCTTTGGTGCTGAAGACGTTAACTACCCTTTCTATCCTGATCACAAACATGTAGCTCCATTTCAGCTGCTTCTGATCTGGTCATTACCTCTCCCTATAAAGCCTGGCCAGACCTTGGAAACCGTTGTTACTACTTTAGATTGTTGCGTGCTGTTTTTGGATATATGCTTTCCTCATTGTCCTTTTCCTATTTGGCTTATACATTTCTATCCTTCCCTATATAACTTTCTACCTTTGGTGAGTGTTTGTATGTTTGTTACTTTCTGTTATCCCTGTGTGTCGTATGTGGGCAGCACGGTGGCGCAGTGGTTAGCACTACAGCCTTGCAGCGCTGGGGTCCTGGGTTCTAATCCCACCCAGGACAATATCTGCAAAGAGTTTGTATGTTCTCTCCGTGTTTGCGTGGGTTTCCTCCGGGCACTCCGGTTTCCTCCCACATTCCAAAGACATACTGATAGGAATTCTAGATTGTGAGCCCAATCGGGGACAGTGATGATAATGTGTGCAAACTGTAAAGTGCTGCGGAATATGTTAGCGCTATATAAAAATAAAGATTATTATTATTATTATACACTAGCATTTCTGTTCCAGGCCTTCTGGAGGAGGGGGAGGGGACACCTTAGGGAATAACAGGAGAACAATAAGGATGGTGGCCCAAACCTCCTCACCTTTAGAAGTAGGGACAGTTCAGAGCCCTTTTCCCTTATCTCAAACAGTTACAGCGTGAGAGCACTCTCCTGAGTTGTTTAGATGGAAATGGGTGCTTGTTCCAATGGAACTGACCACTTAGTTCCAATCAATATACAGTACAATATCTTAGATGCTGTGCTGACTTTGTGTTTCTTTTGGGAAAATCACAGCCTGGACCCAGAAACTCATACCATATTCTATGTCGAAAATGTAATTTCTTTATGCCTGATAAAGGATTAATACCAGAGATATTGCCATTCTCCACTATATCTAATGTGGTGTAAATATTGGATATGAGAAACTATAAATACGGTAAATCATAATCCGAGCATTCTGGTTCATTGTTCTTCCTTATACTCTCTGTATAAATTGCTAGCTGTTCTTTGGTACCAAACAAATACATAATCCAAGATCTTGCTTGAATGCAGTAATTAAGTAATTCATTTCAATGTTCATCCTGGAACTGAAAGTGTTGGTGTCTTGGAGGTACTTACAGATAAGGCGAGATTGTACATTAGGCACAGTAAGGCTGTACCTACTTCCCCCTGAGAAAGCTAATGCGAAACGCGCTTTATAGTTGGTCCAGTCTGTACCTCTCAGTAGTCTCGGCATATTAGGTACATTCAGCATTTTATATAGGTTAGGAGACTGAAATAGTATTTTCCGATGTCATCTTCTGGTGGATTGTTGTGCACTTGATACTGTTTCAGCTCCACTTCCATGATCTTGTGCTGTACAGACAGATTTGTTAGACGTTGCCCCAATTTTAATCTTGTAAGTGATTTTAATTTGTTTTTGATTAATAGAGATGATTGTATTTTGCAAATATAGTGATATGGACTCCATTGTTTATCAGTTTTTACTGTATAGGTGGTAAGACAAATTTTCCATTTTGACTTGTACTGTATGTTAAACTTTATTTCACCTATTAACAAAGATAATGTAGTGTCTATTCTGCCCCATGTAGCAGCATTGTATGAACGTAGCGATTCAGGTAAACTGAAGAAAAACTTGCCCAGACTCTTAGTATTTATTAGTGATGAGCGAGTATACTCGTTGCTCGAGATTTCCCGAGCATGCTCGGGGGTCTCTGAGTATTTGTAAGTGTTTGGAGATTTAGTTTTTGTTGACGCAGCTGAATGATTTTCAGCTACTAGCCAGGTTGAGTACATGTAGGGGTTGCCTGGTTGCTAGGGAATCCCCACATGTAATCAAACTGGCTAGTAGCTGTAAATCATTCAGCTGCAGCGATGAAAACTAAATCTCCGAGCACTAAAAAATACTCGGTCACCCGAGCGTGTTCGGTAAAACCCGAGCAACGAGTATTCTCGCTCATCACTAGTATTTATCTATTAGTTTCCCCTCCACAGTAAACAGGTGTTCTGTCACGCATGTGGATCGTGGACCCACTGTGTCAAGGTCCGGGCTTACCCTTGGAGGGACGTGGCTAAGCGGCCACCTGGTTTTCACTAGATCTCCTGAAGGTGGAGGCTTGAGCTGTAGGTGGTCACCAGGTACTACTCCAAGGTCAGTCCCTGGTACTGCGGTAGCTGACCCCAAGGGTCAGGAACGCAGACATGGACTCAGATGTCCAAGGCAGGACTGGATACTGATGCAGGTTCAGACAGTGCAGAACCTGGGACGTTTCACAGGATGGTCACTGGTGCTGGTTCAGGCAGTGCGGATCCTGGGACACTTGACTGGACAGACACTGGTGCAGGTTCAGGTATTGCCGGTGCAGTTTCAGGTTCAGATACCTCCGGTGTAGCTTCAGGTTCAGGTACCGCCGGTGTGGCATTAGGCTTAGATACTGCCGGGACAGTTTCAGGTTCAGGTACTGCTGTGGAGGTTTCAGATTCAGGTAACACAGAAAACACGAACAGGTGCAGTATCAGATTAGGTGGGTAAGGCAACGGGTTCAGGTTCTAACAGAATAGGTTCAGGAACAAGTTCAGGAATTGGTTTGGTGACCTAACAACTAACTGGCAGGGACAAATTCACATGAACAAGAGGGTGTTGTACAAGCACCTCCGTACAGTGGGAGCATGCCTTAAATACTAGTTACCTCCCAGCTATTGACTGAGGGCATTTCCAAAGTCTTCGTGATACCCCTTTAAGAAGCCATGCAGAGAACGGAGACACTGCTAAGTGGCCATGGAACTGAGTATGTCATTGTCCCTGCCAGAAGAAGGGAAAGGGAACATGCAGGGACGCTGGCATTAGCATTACAATACCCTCATTACGCCCCCTCTTCTGCAGAGAATTTTTGCCAGCTTGAAGAAGAAATGGGGCATGATTATTCTTCTTCGATTCCCACGATCTCTCTCCAAGGCCAAATCCACTCCAGACCACTAGACCTTTGGGCATCAGACGAACAGGAGCAGAAGAGGGAACCTGTTTAATGAAAAGAATTAAAGATACCTTCTCCTGTTCCATGTTAAGTTCAGGGTTCAGGACGATACATCCTTGAGGAGTGAGGATCCTGGAAACAAGCCAATGGACCCTGATTTCTCTTTGAGGCTGAATTCTCTCCAGACCTTCTCCAGGTCCATCTTCAATTCTGGTTTCGGAAGTAGGTCAGTGGAATCAACATATGGTCTGTGTGAAGACAAGGACTCCACCTCCTTCTCATTTTAAAGAAAAGAATTGAAGATACCTTCTCATGGTCAATCTTTAATTTGGTTTCTGGGATGATACATCCTTGAGGGGGTGAGGATCCCGGAGGCAACCATCGTACGATCTGTGCGGAGGCAACATCTTCACTTCTTCCCCCGTTGAAGATGTCGGCACACGACCATAAAGTGGATGGCAGACTTAGTGGAGAACATGGCATCGCCAACAAAGCACCTTACCAGCTCTCCAGTCTAGGATGGGCTCATGAGTACACAGCTACGGAAGATCCAGGAGTATTGGACACAACAGAAAAGGCAGCACATATAAAGCGATCTTATCCATATGCAACACTCCTACCCGAAGCTTCACTTTATTAGTTATAACAAAACAACTTTGGATAGGCCCTTTGCCTCGACAGAGGACACCGTCAAGGGACTCTAGAGGCGTTGGATGATTTACTGCTAAAAATTCTTGCTGAACCCGAGTCAAGGTAGGCTTTCTCAACTTACCGGCTGCCTACGAAGTATATGGATATATTCAGAGTCAACAGTGGAGAGGGACCTGACAACTAACTAGCAGGGACAAAGACAAACTCAAACTAGCACTAAAAATGCATTAAACAGGCACATCCATGCAGGGGAGCATACCTTAAATACTAGATGCCTCACTGCTATTGGCTGGAGCATTTCCAAAGTGCATGCACTGCCCCTCTGGGAATTGGGGTGCGTTCGCATACCCTAGGCACGCTGCCTGTAGACATACGCAGACCCAGGGGAACAGAATGCCGTGCAGGCAATGGAGACATCACTGAGTGGCCGGGGCAGTGAGTATGTCGGTGGCCCTGCCTCGTGGAGGGGGAAGGAACATGCAGGGACACCGGCATTGGTGTTACATGTTCATTTTTTTATTATCCTTTTTGGCTGACATAAGACAAAGGTTAGTTTCACAAGTTGAGCCATTAAAAATATATAAACAACGTAATACCAGGAACGTGAGGACCTTGTTTTCCTGCTCTAATATTGCAGTGAGAGCAATGGTAGAGGGCTTCTGCTGTAGCTAGTGTCCTTACAGCCAGTCACAGATTGATAAAAGAATAGGGGTTCACATTTCTTGTATATTTTACAGATTTGATATTTATTACATGCATGTATGTAGTGATCAAATAATGTAGAATTCCCAGCAAGCAAATTGTATTGGGTAATCTGTGTTTCTGTACTTTCTTCCCTTGCTAGTTGGCGTGGCCCTGTTTTTAGTCATAATTTAGGTTCCTATCAAATTACAATCTTCCTGATATTCTAATTATTTGACAGTTCTGTGCCAAATATAGTATGCAAACTATTACAAGTTGTGGATAATTGGTTGCTGGGTTAAAGGGATTATTGTTTATATAGTTTGCTGTTCCTCTGTTTGTGTGTCTATGTTCTAATTATTGCGATTCCTTTGGGTGTCACTAGACACGTTTACGTTGTTGTTTTGTGTTTTTATAGTCTTTTCTAATTTACCATAATACTGGGTGTAGACTGGTTCTCTTTCCTGTAATATATCACTCTGTATAATCATGGAAAAAAGCTTGTTAGATCTATGTGAAAATTGGAGTCCTGCTATGCTGTGTAATGCTGAGAAATGCTGAGATGTGAGGTGATCCATTTCCTGCCTGGAACACATTCTTAAGATTTTTTAAGCTTTTTCTTTGTACCTTTATTTTCCATAATTATTCCTTTAGATTAATTATGGAAATTTACATTTTATAAAGTCGTAATGTTATTCAGTCAGTAGTATTCTTCACATGCTGTAGTAAACCTGCATCCATAACTTAGAACCGTTCCACAACTAAAATATTAAAAGGTTACTTGGACAACCCCTCCTTAAACAGAACTTTCTGGTGTAAAATAAAAACTTAATGCTCTTATCTTCTGGACAAGCTCCATTCCCGAGATTTTGGCACTGAGAGTGTCGGCTGTGAAATTGTTGTCACATGAGTGCTACAGCCCATCCACGGCCGTTGGTCCAGTAGATGAGTGTATGATATTTGTATTTTAGATGGGACATAGTCATTTCATAAGGGATTGTCCAAGTAACCACATGCGACATGTGCCCCCAACAGCCGTGGGTGGAATCGCAATCCACCTGCGGCTGTTAACATGTTAAATGCGGCTGTCAATCTTTGACAGCAGCATTTAGCTCGTGCAAACCGGATGCGTGTCACTAGCTTTATCCATCAGCACCCCTGTCACATGATTGTGGGGTGCCGATGGGTTGGCATGACAACCCAGGGTCTGCAGGAGATCCCTGTGGTTGTCATTGCTGATCTGCTATGAGCACTGTCCCGTGGCTGGTGTTCATAGCAGATTTTCATTTCTGCTCCACATAGTAGGGCTTAAACCCTGCTATGTGCAGCACAAGTGATCAGTAGATCGCAGCTTCAAGTCTCCTAAGGAGGCTATTATGGCAAGTAAACAATAATATTTTTTTTATGTTGCTGCAGGACTGTGCCCGTCGCTGATTGGTCGTGGCTGTTTGCCGTGACCAATCAGCGACTTGGATTTCCAAGTTCGACTATACTGAGCACGGCTGTACTGTCTGAGTGCGGCTATACTGAGCGTGGCTGTACTGCATGAGTGCAGCTGAGAGTGGCTGTACTGCGTGAGTGCGGCTGTAATGCATGAGTGTGGTTGAGTGTGGCTGTACTGAGTGAGTGTGGCTGTACTGTGTGAGTGCGGCTGAGTGTGGCTGCACTGTGCCAGTGCGGCTGAGTGTGGCTCTACTGCGTGAGTGCGGCTGAGTGTGGCTGTACTGTGTGAGTGCGGCTGAGTGTGGCTGTACTGTGTGAGTGTGGCTGTACTGCGTGAGTGCGGCTGAGTGTGGCTGTACTGCGTGAGTGCGGCTGAGTGTGGCTGTACTGTGTGAGTGTGGCTGTACTGTGTGAGTGTGGCTGTACTGTGTGAGTGCGGCTGAGTGTGGCTGTACTGTGAGTGTGGCTGTACTGTGTGAGTGTGGCTGTACTGTGTGAGTGTGGCTGTACTGTGTGAGTGTGGCTGTACTGTGTGAGTGTGGCTGTACTGTGTGAGTGTGGCTGTACTCTGTGAGTGTGGCTGTACTCTGTGAGTGTGGCTGTACTGCGTGAGTGTGGCTGTACTTACTGCCTGAGTGCGGCGCTGGCTATAATGGATACAGCACCCCTGCAGCCAGCACAGCGAGGGCTGACTCCGCCCACTCGTGTCACTGGTCACATGCTGGTGACATCATCAAAGGTCCTGGAGCTCCGCTGGGCTCTACATCTACCCTGACGGGAGCTGCAGAGCACGGAGCCCCCATGGCCACTATATTATGGGGATACACGGGTGTGTGGAGCCCCCATGGCCGGTATATTGGGGGGATAAGTAAGTTCGGCTGCGTCACTCTGGTCCAGATTGCGCAGGTGCGTCGCGCTTGCGCAGTCTATAAAGGCTTCGGACAGAGTGACGCTCCCACCTTTGTATTATATATATATATATATATATATATATATATATATATACACATATATACTATATATACAGGTTCCACTGATACATCTTAATCAAAATAACAAGCCATATGCTAATAAAGGTTTGGCACATATAAGCACAAAGGACACTCCAGAAATATGAATCCTACAAATAGCTCACGGAGCAAACAGTCCAAAACTCATGTGAGTAAAACGTGCAGAATACTTTATATTCTAAGTATACACATACATTTAGTAGACAGACTAAAAAGACAAGGTACATCCAGAACTCATATGTGAAGGATGTACAACACTGAGAGTAACAGAAAAGGGTTAACCTGCACACATACTGTATGTACCTGCTAAAATGAACTGTTTCTGTTCTAGTGTACCTTTGGGCACAGAAGAGGCTGTTTTGTTTTGCATCCCTTGGAGTTTTATGACGGCAGTACTGCACATGTTTGGACCAAACCACATTGCCTATGTGAACAATACCTGCTGCTGAGCATGAATCCCTACACTACTACTATATATACTGATAAAACAGTGATTTTATAAATAAAAACACTCCAGAATGCAGCCCAGTAAGTGACACATCGCTGGAATCAGGGCTTTTGTTCTTACATTATGCTGCTCACAGATTATGTAGTAATAATCTGGTGACAGTTTCCCTTTAACTGGATATAAAAAAAACCCCACATAGAATGGCAAATCAGAAATTGAATAAAGCAAAGCGAAAACAAAAGCATTTATGTTTTCTTTGTGCATAAAGAGGAATGTTTCTGGCTTAAAAAAAAGGTATGAGAACGAAGAAGTATTTTACTGAGCGCACTCACATCTTAAGCTCGGTCAGTGCAATGTGAGAAAACCTTGCATTGCATTCTCTGTAATGTTAGTCAATGAGGCAGTGCTCATCTGCGAGTTTTTCGTCAACGAGAATTGGGGTGAGGAAAAATTTGCAGCGTGCCGCATATGGAAACTTGAAATTGCCGAGACTCCTGGACATGTCAGAAACTTCAACATTTCTGGTCTAAAGTTAACGATACCTTGAAAGCCCTAGGGGTGATAAAATCGGAACTTACTGCCCCAGAAGTACTTCTGTCCCTCCCCACACCCAATTTCAAACCCAAAAAGCATGACCTTCTCCCTTTGATGTTAGGAGCCGCAAAACACCTAATTGCCTTAAAATGGAAACAACAAATCCAACCAACTATAGGGGAATGGTTAGAGAGAATTAAGGATATCTACAGACTGGAGGAACTCTCGAGTTGGGAGATCTTCTCTCACGACCGTTTTCTTAAGCTCTGGGCTCCCTGGACTGGATGGTCCGGAAAGGATTGAGGTCGCTAGTTTCCTCCTGGATGCTGCAGTGGTCGAGCTCCCTTGAGGGAAGGGCCCCTTCGGGTGACCCACTGGTTCCCTCTATAGTTTACTCGACTCTTGATTTCAGCCACAATATCTAATAATAATAATAATAATAATCTTTATTTATATAGCGCCAATATATTCCGCAGAGCTTTACAGTTTAACAGTTTCAAACGCAAGTCATAAGTGACAACGTTAACAATACAATAATTACAGCAAAATAAGACGACCCTGCTCGTGAGCGCTTACAATCTATAATGAGGTGGGGAGATACTGTACAAAGTACAGCAGTGAATTGGGCTACACACACATACACACACACACACACATAAAATGACTTTTATTAGCGAATGTGATAGGCCGCTCTGAACAAATGTGTTTTGAGGGCGCCTAAAACTATGCAAGTTGTGGATGGTCCTAATATCTTGGGGTAGAGCATTCCAGAGGATTGGTGCAGCGCGGGAGAAGTCTTGGAGTGGGAGGTTCGGATTAGTGCAGAGGTTAGTCGAAAGTCATTTGCAGAGCGCACGGTCGGCTAGGCCGATAGACAGAAATGAGGGAGAAGATGTAAGGGGGTGCCGCACTGTGGAGAGCTTTGTGGGTGAGAACAAGTACTTTGAATTGTATCCTGTAATGAATGGGCAGCCAGTGTAACGACTGGCGAAGAGCGGACGCGTCCAAGTAACGATTAGCCAGATGGACGACCCTGGCTGCTGCATTAAGGATGGACTGGAGAGGGGAAAGTCGAGTGAGGGGGAGGCCAATTAGTAGAGCATTACAGTAGTCCAGGCGGGAGTGGATCAGGGCGACAGTGAGGGTTTTTGTTGTTTCCATGGTGAGAAAAGGGCGGATTCTAGAGATGTTCTTTAGGTGTAAGCGGCACGAGCGGGCAAGAGGTTGTATATGGAAGGTGAAGGCGAGAGTGGTGTCAAACATAACACCCAGACAGCACGCCTGCTGCTGGGGTGTTATTATGGTGCCATCCACTGAGAGGGAAATGTCAGCAGAGGAAGTTAAGTTTTGGAGAGGTTGAATTTCAGATAGAGAGCGGACATGTTGGAGACTGCGGACAGTCAGTGGCGTTCTGTAGTACAGTGGAGGTAAGGTCAGGGGATGACGTGTATAGGATTACAAGTTTGATTCTATTAACATATTAATCACAAATAATTGTTTACTTGATTAATCTACGGCGTCTGTAAGTTTAAGGATACACCTGGTATATGTCTTGTTCCTTTTATTCTGTTTATTATTGTTTATTGTTTTACATTCCCCTTGTTTGTACAAGCTCACATGTATAACTATGTTTATACAGGAGACAATGTTCATTGTGATCTGTCAAGCTGTGAGTTTACCTTCATTGTATGTTTAAAATTTATAAATCAAGAATTAAAAAAAAAATTGCCGAGATTCACCAATGAAAGTCAATGGGTGCGAGAAAAAAATTGTACAGAACACAGACTGTGTGTGAAAAATAAATAAATAATGGTCCAAAGACCGTAACTCAGGGAAAAGACAGTGCGTCCAAACATGGACGTCAGGGAAGCAGCATGCATGAACCAGATGATCGGGAATAAAGTTACACCCGTCTATCTAACATCTAAGGTGCAATGGTGCACAGCAAGAAATGCAGCGCTTACCAACAGATGAGTGGAAACAAGGAGGGGGTGAATGGAGGGTCCCGATGCGCGTTTCGCGGCAGCTAGAGGCCGTTTTCTCAAGGGAGTGTGTCTCAGGTCCCTGCAGGACCTTCTAATAACCCCGTTAACGTAGTCACATGGCCTGAAACGGCCAATCAGGACGGCTAGAGTAGGCGCATGCGCCCTGCTGCCGTCAGGTCCTGAACTGCAGATAGGGTGTCACGGGAAGTGCACACACACCAGGGGAGAGCCCACCAAGTGGTGCACACACCGTAAAGATGCCCACCTGCAGACAGGAAACGATAGTTCGCAGTGCAATGCGCACAGCGATGAGAGCATGTATGAGGACAATTGACTGGATGACAAAAAAATAAATTATTTCTGTGTTTTTCACCGTTTTTCCCATTCTAATGATGGATTTTCGCGCCCGTGACGGCACGTGGCACACGCAAGTCAATGATGTTTTCCATGACAATGCAGAAGGGGGCACTAGTGGGCTCAACAAAGATCTACAGGAGGTTACTTTTCGCTTTAAAGAACTATTACGTAAAAGAACGCGAATTTGGTGGAACCACGAGTTCTTATACAGAAGGACCTAATCCGTAGGGGACTTCGTATCCAAGTCTTTCCCTCATTTCCTATATTGGATGATAACTTCAAAAATCAATGGGAGGAGCTAACAAATACATGCTCCAAGGGATTTATGGTCCTGTTGAAACAAATGAATCATGAATCACTGATGTCCATTGAAACTGAAATTGATGGCCTGCAAGTCACCTTGCAAAAAAATATGACAGCGGAGGCCCTCAAAAATTTCAATGATGAGGTTGATGGTGAACTGCAAAAATGCGCGAACGATATTCAGTCTACTAAAGCAATAAAATTAAGAGAGACATTCAAGAGAAACAACAATGTCACGTGTATAAATGGCAAAATTCTTTTGGACGATCCCATTCTCGCTTTAGGAATGTATCATATTCTTGGTCTAGATCCATCTCACGTTCAAATAGATCCACTCATGAGACGACAAAATGCCTCGGGATACACAGTCTGGTGGTACCTCGACTACTGAGGCAATTAATCAAAAGATTGATACCAGACAATTCACCAAAACCCAAAACTCTGGGGGCAGGGCCCCCCAGGCTGGCCCTCAGGGTGGCCTACAGGTATTGAACCTTTCATCTCATTCACTGACTGTGGCACAATTAGAGGTTTTAAGTAAAGGTACCGTCACACTAGACGATATCGCTAGCGATCCGTGACGTTGCAGCGTCCTCGCTAGCGATATCGTCCAGTGTGACAGGCAGCAGCGATCAGGCCCCTGCTGTGCTGTCGCTGGTCGGGGAAGAAAGTCCAGAACTTTATTTGGTCGCTGGACTCCCCGCAGACATCGCTGAATCGGCGTGTGTGACACCGATTCAGCGATGTCTTCACTGGTAACCAGGGTAAACATCGGGTAACTAAGCGCAGGGCCGCGCTTAGTAACCCGATGTTTACCCTGGTTACCATCCTAAAAGTAAAAAAAAACAAACACTACATACTTACCTACCGCTGTCTGTCCTCCAGCGCTGTGCTCTGCACTCCTCCTGCACTGGCTGTGAGCGTCGGTCAGCCGGAAAGCAGAGCGGTGACGTCACCGCTCTGCTTTCCGGCCGCTGTGCTCACAGCCAGAGCAGGAGTGC
This sequence comes from Ranitomeya imitator, assembly GCF_032444005.1. NCBI lineage: Eukaryota > Metazoa > Chordata > Amphibia > Anura > Dendrobatidae > Ranitomeya > Ranitomeya imitator. Next base: position 1,142,669,860 of record NC_091282.1, read on the forward strand.
AGAGCACAGCGCTGGAGGACAGTCAGCGGTAGGTAAGTATGTAGTGTTTTTTTTTTTTTTACTTTTAGGATGGTAACCAGGGTAAACATCGGGTTACTAAGCGCGGCCCTGTGCTTAGTTACCCGATGTTTACCCTGGTTACCGGCATCGTTGGTCGCTGGAGAGCTGTCTGTGTGACAGCTCTCCAGCGACCAAACAGCGACGCTGCAGTGATCCGGATCGTTGTCGGTATCGCTGCAGCGTCGCTAAGTGTGACGGTACCTTAAGGGCCTAACCTTCTCTCCCACTAATCCTTTCAATTACTTTGTAGCGTTAAAGGATTTGCACCTCTTTTCCCGTAAATTGATCCTGAGAAAACTTCACAGCAAAAAAAGTACATCAGAGACCATGAGTGAGGTGGAAATGAACACCTTTCATGATCTAGAGGATCTTCTTGGGGAACAAGACAGTCCATGTGCAAGTAGGTTTCCCCCGTCCATCATGCCTGGGTCCACTAGGTTCCCCCCCTTGTCTCTGAGTTCAAATGTTGAAATTTTTACAAAATTGGTTAATGACGATTTTAAGAAACTCTCGTCAAGGTGCAGATTCGACAACCTAACATTCAAGCAGCGTCAAGCTATTACAGAACTACAATCTTTTAAGGACGTTGTTTTCAAGCCTGCAGACAAGGGGGGGAACATAGTTGTTTGGCCTTGTGAGAAGTATGAGCGAGAGGCCTTTCGACAGTTAAGAGATTCTACAACATATTGCAAATTGTTGTTTAACCCTATGACCTCCTATGCTCGAACTCCAGGCAATTTTGGTCAAAGCCCTTGAGACTAATATTTGTTGTGAATTCTGTGGCAGAGCTCCCTCCTGTGGTCACAAGTGGTACTTCGGCTGATTCTCTCTGGGAGCTTCCGTTTGTGGAGGAAACTGGTACTGCTGCTTCTGAGTTTCCTTCCTCAGGTGATCTGGTGAGGTCGTTAGGTGCTTCTCTACTTAACCCCACCTAATGCTTTGATTCATGCTTCCTGTCAATGTTCCAGTGTTGGACTTGTGTTTCTCTGGATCATTCCTGTGGCCTGCTGCTCTGCATAGCTAAGTGCTTCTTTGCTATTTGTTGCTATTTTTTCTGTCCAGCTTGTCTATTTGTTTTGCTGGAAGCTCTGGGACGCAAAGGGTGTACCTCCGTGCCGTTAGTTCGGTACGGAGGGTCTTTTTGCCCCTTTGCGTGGTTTTCTTTAGGGTTTTGTGTAGACCGCAAAGTTATCTTTCCTATCCTCGTTCTGTCTAGAATATCGGGCCTCACTTTGCTGAATCTATTTCATCCCTACGTTTGTCTTTTCATCTTACTCACAGTCATTATATGTGGGGGGCTGCCTTTTCCTTTGGGGTATTTCTCTGAGGCAAGGTAGGCTTATTTTTTCTATCTTCAGGCTAGTTAGTTTCTCAGGCTGTGCCGAGTTGCATAGGGAGCTTTAGGCGCAATCCACGGCTGCCTCTAGTTGTGTTTGGAGAGGATCAGGGATTGCGGTCTGCAGAGTTCCCACGTCTCAGAGCTCGTTCTATTATTTTGGGTTATTGTCAGATCACTGTATGTGCTCTGACCTCCATGTCCATTGTGATACTGAATTGCCTTTCATAACAAATATTATCACTAAAAGAGTGTTTGATGGGTTAATGGTTAGGTCTCTGTTGTGAATTCTGTGGCTGAATTCACTCCTGTGGTCACAAGTGGTACTGCAGCTTCTGAGCTTCCTCCCTCAGGTGTTCTGGTGAGCTCGTTAACTGCTTCATTACTTAACTCCGCCTGATGCTGCTATCCTTGCTCCTTGTCAATGTTTCAGTGTTGGATCTGAGCTTCTCCTGATTGTTCCTGTGACCTGCTGCTCTGTATAGCTAAGTGCTTTTTGCTTTTTTTTTGTTGCTTTTTTTCTGTCCAGCTTGTCTTTTGTTTTGCTGGAAGCTCTGAGACGCAAAGGGTGTACCGCCGTGCCGTTAGTTCGGCACGGTGGGTTTTTTTTTGCCCCTTTGCGTGGTTTTGCTTTAGGGTTTTTTGTAGACTGCAAAGTTCGCTTTACTGTCCTCGCTCTGTCCTAGAATATCGGGCCCCACTTTGCTGAATCTATTTCATCCCTACGTTTTGTCTTTTCATCTTACTCACAGTCATTATATGTGGGGGGCTGCCTTTTCCTTTGGGGAATTTCTCTGGGGCAAGTCAGGCCTATTTTTCTATCTTCAGGCTAGCTAGTTTCTTAGGCTGTGCCGAGTTGCCTAGGTAGTTGTTAGGCGCAATCCACAGCCGCTTTTAGTTGTGTTTAGGATAGGATCAGGTGTGCAGTCTACAGAGTTTCCACGTCTCAGAGCTCGTTCTTGTATTTTTGGGTATTTGTCAGATCACTGTGTGCGCTCTGATCGCTAAGCACACTGTGTTTCTGGATTGCCTTCATAACACCTGTCATTAGCAAACATAACAGTACAAGGAGCCCCTCTAATGATTCTCAATAGAGGGAAAGAAAAAGTTCTGACATCATTTTTTTTTTTTTTTTTCTGCTCTGTGTTCACTTTTTTTTTTTCCCCTAGACATTTGGGTGATTCTGGACACAGGTGTGGACATGGATATTCAGGGTCTGTGCTCTTCAATGGATAATCTCGTTATAAATGTACAAAAAATTCAAGATACTATTGATCAGAAATCTATGTTAGAACCAAGAATTCCTATTCCTGATTTGTTTTTTGGAGATAGAACTAAGTTTCTAAGTTTCAAAAATAATTGTAAGCTATTTCTGGCCTTGAAACCTCATTCTTCTGGTAATCCTATTCAACAGGTTTTGATTATTATTTCTTTTTTGCGCGGCGACCCTCAAGACTGGGCATTTTCTCTTGCGCCAGGAGACCCTGCATTGAGTAGTGTCGATGCGTTTTTCCTGGCGCTCGGATTGCTGTACGATGAGCCTAATTCAGTGGATCAGGCTGAGAAAAATTTGCTGGCTTTGTGCCAGGGTCAGGATGATATAGAAGTATATTGTCAGAAATTTAGGAAATGGTCAGTACTCACTCAGTGGAATGAATCTGCGCTGGCAGCTTTGTTCAGAAAGGGTCTCTCTGAGGCTCTTAAGGATGTCATGGTGGGATTTCCTATGCCTGCTGGTTTGAATGAGTCTTTGTCTTTGGCCATTCAGATCGGTCGACGCTTGCGCGAGCGTAAATCTGTGCACCATTTGGCGGTACTGCCTGAGGTTAAACCTGAGCCTATGCAGTGCGATAGGACTATGACTAGAGTTGAACGGCAGGAATACAGACGTCTGAATGGTCTGTGTTTCTACTGTGGTGATTCCACTCATGCTATTTCTGATTGTCCTAAGCGCACTAAGCGGTCCGCTAGGTCTGCCGTCATTGGTACTGTACAGTCCAAATTCCTTCTGTCCATTACCTTGATATGCTCTTTGTCGTCGTTTTCTGTCATGGCGTTTGTGGATTCGGGCGCTGCCCTGAATCTGATGGATTTGGATTATGCTAAACGTTGTGGGTTTTTCTTGGAGCCTTTGCGGTGTCCTATTCCATTGAGAGGAATTGATGCTACACCTTTGGCCAAGAATAAACCTCAATACTGGGCCCAGCTGACCATGTGCATGGCTCCTGCACATCAGGAAGTTATTCGCTTTCTGGTGTTGCATAATCTGCATGATGTGGTCGTGTTGGGGTTGCCATGGCTACAAACCCATAATCCAGTATTGGATTGGAATTCCATGTCGGTATCCAGCTGGGGTTGTCAGGGGGTACATGGTGATGTTCCATTTTTGTCGATTTCGTCATCCACCCCTTCTGAGGTCCCAGAGTTCTTGTCTGATTATCAGGATGTATTTGAAGAGCCCAAGTCCGATGCTCTACCTCCGCATAGGGATTGTGATTGTGCTATCAATTTGATTCCTGGTAGTAAATTCCCTAAAGGTCGATTATTTAATTTATCCGTGCCCGAACACGCCGCTATGCGCAGTTATGTGAAGGAATCCCTGGAGAAGGGACATATTCGCCCATCGTCATCACCACTGGGAGCAGGGTTCTTCTTTGTAGCCAAGAAGGATGGTTCGCTGAGACCGTGTATTGATTACCGCCTTCTTAATAAGATCACTGTTAAATTTCAGTATCCCTTGCCATTGTTATCTGACTTGTTTGCTCGGATTAAGGGGGCTAGTTGGTTCACTAAGATAGATCTTCGTGGTGCGTATAATCTGGTGAGAATCAGGCAAGGAGATGAATGGAAAACTGCATTCAATACGCCCGAGGGTCATTTTGAGTATCTAGCGATGCCGTTCGGACTTGCCAATGCTCCATCTGTGTTTCAGTCTTTAATGCATGACATCTTCCGTGAGTATCTGGATAAATTCCTGATTGTTTACTTGGATGACATTTTGATCTTCTCAGATGATTGGGAGTCTCATGTGAAGCAGGTCAGAATGGTTTTTCAGGTCCTGCGTGCTAACTCTTTGTTTGTGAAGGGATCAAAGTGTCTCTTCGGTGTGCAGAAAGTTTCATTTTTGGGGTTCATCTTTACCCCTTCTACTATCGAGATGGATCCAGTTAAGGTCCAAGCCATCCAGGATTGGATTCAGCCGACATCTCTGAAAAGTCTGCAAAAGTTCCTGGGCTTTGCTAATTTTTATCGTCGCTTCATCTGTAATTTTTCTAGCATTGCCAAACCATTGACCGATTTGACCAAGAAGGGTGCTGATTTGGTTAATTGGTCTTCTGCTGCTGTGGAAGCTTTTCAGGAGTTGAAGCGTCGTTTTTGTTCTGCCCCTGTGTTGTGTCAGCCAGATGTTTCTCTTCCGTTCCAGGTCGAGGTTGATGCTTCTGAGATTGGAGCAGGGGCGGTTTTGTCACAGAGAGGTTCTGATTGCTCAGTGATGAAACCATGTGCTTTCTTTTCCAGGAAGTTTTTCGCCCGCTGAGCGTAATTATGATGTGGGCAATCGAGAGTTGCTGGCCATGAAGTGGGCATTCGAGGAGTGGCGTCATTGGCTTGAAGGAGCTAAGCATCGCGTGGTGGTATTGACTGATCATAAGAACTTGACTTATCTCGAGTCTGCCAAGCGCTTGAATCCTAGACAGGCCCGTTGGTCGTTATTTTTTGCCCGCTTCGACTTTGTGATTTCGTACCTTCCGGGCTCTAAAAATGTGAAGGCGGATGCTCTGTCTAGGAGTTTTGTGCCCGACTCTCCGGGTTTATCTGAGCCAGCGGGTATCCTCAAGGAAGGAGTCATTGTGTCTGCCATCTCCCCTGATTTGCGGCGGGTGCTGCAAAAGTTTCAGGCAAATAAACCTGATCGTTGTCCAGCAGAGAAACTGTTTGTCCCTGATAGGTGGACTAATAAACTTATCTCTGAACTTCATTGTTCGGTGTTGGCTGGTCATCCTGGAATCTTTGGTACCAGAGAGATAGTGGCTAGATCCTTCTGGTGGCCATCTCTGTCACGGGATGTACGTACTTTTGTGCAGTCCTGTGGGATTTGTGCTAGGGCTAAGCCCTGCTGTTCTCGTGCCAGTGGGTTGCTTTTGCCCTTGCCGGTCCCAAAGAGGCCTTGGACACATATTTCGATGGATTTCATTTCTGACCTTCCCGTTTCTCAAAAGATGTCAGTCATTTGGGTGGTCTGTGATCGCTTTTCTAAAATGGTCCATCTGGTGCCCTTGGCTAAATTGCCTTCCTCCTCTGATTTGGTACCTTTGTTCTTTCAGCATGTGGTTCGGTTGCATGGCATTCCTGAGAATATTGTTTCTGACAGAGGTTCCCAGTTTGTTTCAAGGTTTTGGCGAGCCTTTTGTGGTAGGATGGGCATTGACCTATCCTTTTCCTCGGCTTTCCATCCTCAGACTAATGGCCAGACCGAACGAACCAATCAGACCTTGGAAACATATCTGAGATGTTTTGTTTCTGCAGACCAGGATGATTGGGTGTCCTTTTTGCCGTTGGCTGAGTTCGCCCTTAATAATCGGGCCAGCTCGGCTACCTTGGTTTCTCCATTTTTTTGCAATTCTGGGTTCCATCCTCGTTTCTCTTCAGGACAGGTTGAGTCTTCGGACTGTCCTGGTGTGGATTCTGTGGTGGATAGGTTGCAGCAGATCTGGACTCAGGTAGTGGACAATTTGATCTTGTCCCAGGAGAAAGCTCAACTTTTCGCTAATCGCAGACGCCGTGTGGGTCCCCGACTTCGTGTTGGGGATCTGGTTTGGTTATCTTCTCGTCATATTCCTATGAAGGTTTCCTCTCCTAAATTTAAACCTCGTTTTATTGGTCCGTATAGGATTTCTGAGGTTCTCAATCCTGTGTCTTTTCGTTTGACCCTCCCAGACTCCTTTTCCATACATAATGTATTCCATAGGTCGTTGTTGCGGAGATACGTGGCACCTATGGTTCCATCTGTTGAGCCTCCTGCCCCGGTTTTGGTGGAGGGGGAATTGGAGTATATTGTGGAGAAGATTTTGGATTCTCGTGTTTCTAGACGGAAACTCCAGTATCTGGTTAAATGGAAGGGTTATGCTCAGGAAGATAATTCCTGGGTTTTTGCCTCTGATGTTCATGCTTCCGATCTTGTTCGTGCCTTTCATGCGGCTCATCCTGGTCGGCCTGGGGGCTCTGGTGAGGGTTCGGTGACCCCTCCTCAAGGGGGGGGGTACTGTTGTGAATTCTGTGGCTGAATTCACTCCTGTGGTCACAAGTGGTACTGCAGCTTCTGAGCTTCCCCCCTCAGGTGTTCTGGTGAGCTCGTTAACTGCTTCATTACTTAACTCCGCCTGATGCTGCTATCCTTGCTCCTTGTCAATGTTTCAGTGTTGGATCTGAGCTTCTCCTGATTGTTCCTGTGACCTGCTGCTCTGTATAGCTAAGTGCTTTTTGCTTTTTTTTTTGTTGCTTTTTTTCTGTCCAGCTTGTCTTTTGTTTTGCTGGAAGCTCTGAGACGCAAAGGGTGTACCGCCGTGCCGTTAGTTCGGCACGGTGGGTTTTTTTTTGCCCCTTTGCGTGGTTTTGCTTTAGGGTTTTTTGTAGACTGCAAAGTTCGCTTTACTGTCCTCGCTCTGTCCTAGAATATCGGGCCCCACTTTGCTGAATCTATTTCATCCCTACGTTTTGTCTTTTCATCTTACTCACAGTCATTATATGTGGGGGCTGCCTTTTCCTTTGGGGAATTTCTCTGGGGCAAGTCAGGCCTATTTTTCTATCTTCAGGCTAGCTAGTTTCTTAGGCTGTGCCGAGTTGCCTAGGTAGTTGTTAGGCGCAATCCACAGCCGCTTTTAGTTGTGTTTAGGATAGGATCAGGTGTGCAGTCTACAGAGTTTCCACGTCTCAGAGCTCGTTCTTGTATTTTTGGGTATTTGTCAGATCACTGTGTGCGCTCTGATCGCTAAGCACACTGTGTTTCTGGATTGCCTTCATAACACCTGTCATTAGCAAACATAACAGGTCTCCAAAGGTACCCACGTTCTATTTGTTACCCAAAATCCACAAGGATTTTTACCTGAAACCCCTTGTGGAATTATTGCCCTCCTATATCCGTGACGCGATGGACACCCTGAATTGGGTTGATGGTATCCTTGTGGATAAGAGTACTCTCCTCATCACTATTGACGTCGAGAGTTTATATACTTGTATTGACCATACCCAGGACCTGGAGGCTGTTCATCTCTTCCTGGGGACTTCCGACCTGGACGGCTCTCTATGTGGTTTATTCCTCGATCTGCTGGGCTGTGTCCTATCCCACAACTTTTTTGTCTTTAAAGACAATTTCTATTTACAGAAGCGGGGCACAGCCATGGGGGCGGCCTGTGCACCCTTGTATGCAAATCTCTTCCTGGGTGCCTGAGAGAGATGCATATTTGGCGACGGGGACCCACCGGCGCCTTCCATGTGCTGTGCTGGTACCGCTATATTGATGACATCATTATGTTGTGGGATGGGTTGGCCTGCCAGCCCGAGGATTTTATGAGGCTATTGAATGATAACATCTTCAGTATTCGACTTACATATGTCTTTGTTGAGAGGAGGGTTGACTTCCTGGACGTCCGTCTTGAGGTCGATAGTGACAGGTGCATCCAGACGGACATATTCAGGAAGCCTACCTCTGTCAATTCTCTATTACATGCATCTTCAGCTCATCATTCGTCCACTGTGAGAGCCGTCCCGGCCGGACAGTTCCTTAAGATGTGGCGAATTTGCTCTACTGACAACAACGCTTTTTAGCTCGAGGCTATAGCCGTAGATGTATTAAAACTGGGTATGATCATGCAAGGAAAACCTCACATACTAGTTTGCTACATCCAGTGAAGAGATGCAAAAGTGTAGGTAGGGATGGACCTATTCGGTTCATCTCTACCTACAATCACGAATGGCACAACATGCGTGCCATTCTAAATAAACATTGACCCGTGTTGGGAGTTGATCTCGCCTTGAGGGCCTCCCTAGGTAGCTTTCCTTTGATGGCCCCCAAAAAATCCAAAAATCTTCGTGACTTGCTGGTTAGGAGCCACTATGTTCCGGCTCCCAGCAATCCCTTTGGCACTAGTGGTCCTCAGTTTGGATCCTCCTCATGCGGGCACTGTCTTGCCTGCGCCAATGTCCTACGCTGTTCTTCCTTTGCCTCATCAGATGGGTCAAGGGAATTTAAAATCAGACAACGTATCTCTTGTGGTACTTCTAATGTTATATACTATGCCACGTGTTCGTGCCCCAAAATATATGTGGGCCTTACCACGAGAGAATTAAGAATATGGATACGTGAACATGTGCGGGGCATTGGCGCGGCCGAGACAGTGTCCGATACTTCGGAATTGGATACTATTCCTCGTCATTTCAAGTTACATCACAATTGTGACGCCTGTATTTTGAAAGTGAGGGGGATTGATGCCCTCCATCTTGGTATAAGAGGGGGCGACAATAAAAAACTTCTTGCACAAATCGAGACAAGGTGGATCGTCCAATTAGATACCATAATACCGAAAGGCCTCAATGAATATTTAAGCTTTGCCCCTTTTTTGTAGTACTCCTGATATTTGGTTTCCTAGACTCCTGTTCCCACATGCCCCCATGTTTATCAACCCCTTGGATGCGTTTTTAATTTTAATTTTTTTATTTAGTGTTTGCGAGTCTGCTGATTTATTGCGCCTCCATATTTTCTCCTACTGGGCCCCCCTTTCGGACTGAAAATGACCCCGGACTTCACCTCATTATATGTGAAAATTACAGCCATCTCAGCGACTTTGGATGATTTCAACTTTTGTAATTTGTAATTTGAATACGCATTTTGTGATGATATAGTTATATGCAGCTATGTGGTGTTTTTTTTTTTTTTTTCGTTTTGTACATGCTCTCATGGCTGTGCACATCGCACTGCGACCTATCGTTTCCTGTCTGCAGGTGGGCGTCTTTACGGTGTGTGCACCCCTTGGTGGGCTCTCCCCTGGTGTGTGTGCACTTCTTGTGAAGCCCTATCTGCAGTTCAGGACCTGACGGCAGCAGGGTGCATGCGCTGACTCTAGCCGTCCTGATTGGCCGTTTCAGGCCATGTGACTAAGTTCACGGGGTTATTAGAAGGTCCTGCAGGGACCTGAGACACACTCCCTTGAGAAAGTGGCCTCTAGCTGCCGCGAAACACGCGTCGGGACCCTCCATCCACCCCCCTCCTTGTTTCCACACATCTGTTGGTAAGCGCTGCATTTCTTGCCATGCACCATTGCACCTTAGATGTTAGATAGACGGGTGTAACTTTATTCCCGATCATCTGGTTCATGCATGCTGCTTCCCTGACGTCCATGTTTGGACGCACTGTCTTTTCCCTGAGTTACGGTCTTTTGACCTTTATTTATTGAAGTGTATATGTGGGGTGGGGATAGGTGTGGGTGGGGTTCATAACAGTCTGCATTGTTTTTGGTGTTCTATATATTGTTGTGACATTTTACCTTTTTCTACGATATAATAAAATGATATGATATCTTTTAGATATAATCAGTTTTCTCTTTTTGTCCTCCTGTTGTTATTTGATACTGTTTGGAGCTGATTTTTGATTTGGGTTTGCAGACAGATATTCTCTGCCACCCTGGTCTCTAAGTATGTATATGGGATTTTGGTTGCTATGCTTAGCTTTTACTTGTTATTAAAATGAGGGACCCCATAAAAAAATGATGTGGGGTCTCCCCTATTATTAATAACAAGCGAAGGCTAGGCAGACACCTGTGGCCTGATATTAATAGTTTAGAAAGGGTCCATGGATATTGGCTGCCTCCCAGATTAAGAACATCAGCTTTCAGCCGCATCAAAAATGGCACATCCATTGGATGTGCCAATTCTGGTGCTTAGCCTCTGCTCTTCCCACTTGCCATGGTGCTGTGGCAAGTGGGGTAATAATATTGGGGTTAATTTCAGCTTTGTAATGTCAACTGACATGAAGCCCAGGGGTTAGCAATGGAGAGGTGTCTATAAGACACCCCCGTTACTAACCCCAAAGTCAAATGTAATAAAGGCAAACACAGTGTAATGTCCTTTAATTGAAATCAATATACAAAGTCCTTTATTTGAAATAAAAACTCCCCAGACCTATTTTACCCATTTATTAATATCCTAAGAAAAATTAAAAAACAAAGAAATCCTCATCTGTTCATTGATAATCCATTTGTCCCACAACGAGCCCAACTCAGCTACATCTGGATGCTTTGCTGAGCGGTCATATAAAATGTGACCACTCAGCCTGGCATCCAGGAGACACTGAACTGCGTGTGAAGAACGCAGCTTCGGTGCCAACAAGTGCTGAGGTCATTAATTTGACTGGAGTTCATAGCAATGACCTCTGGTCACCTCACTGATATCACCGCTCACTGCATGTGAATTGTTCTTAGTATGGGAGGGGGCCAATATCCTTGTCCCCTTCTTAGGCTATTAATATCTGCCTATTAATGTCTGCCTAGCCTTTGTTGGTTATTAATAATAGACGGGACCCCACGTAATTTTTTGGGGGGTTCACACCTTATTCTACACCAGTAAAGTAGACAGCTGTGAGCTGATACTAATAGCCTGGGAAGCTGCATGTTTATTAACCCCTTCCCAGACTATAAACATCAACACTCAGCTGGTTAAGAATAATATGGGGGACAACACACCATTTTTTAAAATTTTGTTTAGTTAATTATTAGCTAAATACATGTACACGTACTGCACTGGTTATATATCTCAATGACCTCTATCTATCTATCTATCTATCTATCTATCTATCTCTCTATCTATCTCTCTATCATCTATCTATATCTTTATATAATATTGTTTTATTAGTTAATAAACTAGCTTGAAATGACAGAGGATTACTGTTTGTAAAAGCTGATGTTAAAAACGCATTGCATACGGATTATACGCATGGCATACGGATGCTAGGTGAGACTAGGTGAGAAAAAAATGCTATTCAACTTTTCTGGCTGAGAATCTTGGCTACTTTTTATACGCTGATATGAGCGAACCATTAATGAAAGCCTAGCCATGCAGAACATGGGTCCCGTGAGAGATGCGTGAGGATTGGGATCCGTCTAAAATTCCTATGTTAAATAAAGCATTGGTTGCTAAAAATTCAAATTGGTAAACAAAAAAAAAATTTTTGTAGGCATTTTTTTGCTTTGTTTTTTTCATTTTAAGCCAGATAAATCGACCATTACATACAAATCTTCATATGTTTTTAGTACCGCTTTATATCAGGTGGGCTTGAGTGGAATGATTCCCTGCAGACCTTTAATATTCTTATCTCCATGATGCTGTGATTGAGCTGCCTTTTGTTTTACATTTGATTTTTGTTTTCCTGGATTTTGTGCCCTTTCACACCTAGTTATTTGTTATATATTAGACACTTACCGTACTTGTTTTTAATTTTTCCCATCGTCCCTCTTTTCAGATTGCTAACTTTACCCTATATCCTGATCCTTTGCTGACGCCCCTGTGACCCATGTCTGAAGTCCTCCAAGGTTAGAATCCCTTCAGAGTATTCTGTTTGGTGTTTCCCGCTATGTTTTATGGTTTCCATATGTTTACTCATTATTTGTGTTGTATTTCATTCCACTTATTTCTTTTCAGCATTTTGTGTACTTTGGTTATGATCTGTCCCCAGATTTCACAATACAGTCTGCATAGATTATTCACTAGATCTTAGACCTAATTAGACTGTAATTTGAATCGACATGTCAGAATTGCTGTATAATCCTATTTTGAAAGTTTGACTACAATCTCTGCCCAATTAGACTGATAGTCGGCTCCTCAGTGTCCCTCCCTCCCGGTCGTTGCTGAAATCTCACACTGCTCAGAACAAGCTACAACTGTCAGTCAGCCTGGGTGGGTAGAGACTGAATAAACTGAACTCTTAGGCTTTATAATCTGGACTCCCACTCTTATCTGGACAAATAAAATGCTTATTTTAATATCAAAATTACACAGCCATTTTTAGATGGATTTTCAAAGTAAGAACATCGGCTTCATTTGGTCTAAGAGATTTATTTATTAATGTATGCAGTTTGTATTGTGAAATCTACTGGTAGATCCTTTTTAGGTATCCCTAAAGTCATGTAGTGAGAATTTCCATAAGTTCCTATTAGAGGGTAACTAGTTATTAGCGGGTGGCCCCTGGTCAGGAACCTCTCTAACCGCGAAATCAAGGCGTAGCTACAAATCTCTCCATATTGAGGAAAATGAAAATCAGCAATGCAAGTCAATGTGTCTGTGAAAAAAAAATCGATGACATCTCAGTGCAGGACGATTTTCACGGACTGTCAGAATGGAGAAGGTGGAGGAATTTAAAAAAATACTTTCTCCACATATAAGAAAATTGGATGACCGCAATACCAAAGTGATCAAACTCTGATTAAACTCGCATCAGAATTTGGTCAGAATACCGTAATTGGTCTGATTTTCTCGTACACGAAAAAATCATATGTTTGAATGAGGTGTTATGTGGCGCACCATTTTGATGCCGCATGTATTAAATCTTAGCAGAAAAATGATGAAAATCCTGATAAGTTGGCTACACCCAATTAAAGTCCCATAGATTTTATATACCATCTGTGGGACAGGTTAAGGTTTAAAAAAAAAAAAAATAAATAATTTAAAATATGTGCCCGACATACAAAGATATACACTATATTCGTCGTTTCAGAAACTGAAGCAATAAATATGTCTAGAATTCCTATAAGTTGTGTCAGGAATTATCAATCAACAGCACTTAAATGCCTGAAATTCAGTTTAGTATGACGGAGAGGGAACACTAATTTAGTTTGTAGTGTTTTTGCAAGCTACAGGGAAAATGATTGAAGACTGGCGCATTGTTTGCCATTCTTGAACCAGGATTCACTTTTAGCTGCCCAGACTGCACAGTCAGAAATTTACTATAGTCACTGACCAGAGAACATTCCTGCTATAATTTAAAGGGTCAAGTAAACAAGGCAGCACACTGCAGCGCTAAAACATGCAAACATGAAACACGAAAATTTAACTGCATTACTGCACTAGAAATATGAAAAATGAGAGAAAGAATACATTTCAAAAGACTGACCGTCACATCCAAACATAGACTAAGGCTACTTTCACACTAGCGTTAACTGCAATCCGTCACAATGCGTCGTTTTGCAGAAAAAACGCATCCTGCAAAAGTGTTTGCAGGATGCGTTTTTTCTCCATTGACTAACATTACGCGACGCATTGCGACGGATTGCCACACGTTGCAACCGTCGCGCGACGGTTGCGCCGTGTTTCGGCCGACCGTCGGCCGCAAAAAACGTTCCATGTAACATTTTTTGCAGCCGACGGACCGTCTTTTCCGACCGCGCATGCGCGGCCGGAACTCCTCCCCCACCTTCCCGCACCTCACAATGGGGCAGCGGATGCGCTGAAAAGCAGCATCCGCTGCACCCGTTGTGCGGCGGAGGCAAAGCTAGCGTCGGTAACCTCGGCCCGACGCACTGCGACGGGCCGAGCCCGACGCTAGTGTGAAAGAAGCCTAAGTGTGAACAGGTGCTGAACCTAGAGTCGCCAACTCATATATAGTCAAGTAAATATTATTTTGAAATGTATTCTTTAGCCTTCTGACTGAGCACTCCACCTCCTAGTCACAGGTGTTTTAATTACAGCAGGTCCAATACCCCTCCATAGAGAGAGAGAATTTTAGTCTAAGAAGAGGTTTCACAGGTACCCATTCAGATGGAGACGTTTATTCTCAGCGAGGAAAGGCAAGTTTAGGACCTGGTATAAGAGAGATGCCGTAAAGTGGCTACCAGGTACACATAAAATTGGCCATTTTTATGCGCTAAAAGCTCTCATTTTTCATATTTCTAGTGCAGTAATGCAGTTCAATTTTCGTGTTTCACGTTTGCGTGTTTTAGCGCTGCAGTGTGCTGCCTTATTTACTTGACTATACAGTATATGAGTTGGCGACTCTAGGTTCAGCACCTGTTCACACTTAGTCTATGTTTGAATGTGATGGTCAGTCTTTTGAAATATAATTTAAAGGGGTTATCCACTACTAATATAAACACCTTTTAACCCCTTCACGACCTCCGCCGTACTATTACTGCGGAGGTCGGATCCCCTGCTTTGATGTTGGCTCCGGCGCTGAGCCCACCTCAAAGCCGGGACATGTTTGCTGTTTTGAATAGCTGACATGTGGCCGCAATAGCGGCAGGTGAAATCACGATTCACTCGCCGCTATTAACTAGTTAAATGCCGCTGTCAAATGCTGACAGCGGCATTTAACCGGCGCTTCCGGCCACGCGGCCGGAAATGCTCACATCGCCGACGCCATCACATGATCGGGGGGTCAGCGATGCGTCGGCATAGTAACCAGATGTCTCCTTGAGACCTCTATGGTTGCTGATGCCTGCTTGCTGTGAGTGCCACCCTGTGGTCGGCACTCATAGCAAGCCTGTAATTCAGCTACATAGGAGCGATCTGATGATCAGAGCCGATCAGGCTATGCCAGCTTCTAGCCTCCCATGGAGTCTATTTAAGCATGGCAAAAGTAAAAAAAAAAAAAAGTTGAAAAAAATATGAAAAAACTAAAAAAAAATATGAAAGTTTAAATCACCCCCCTTTCACCCCATTCAAAATAAAACAATAAAAAAAAAAATCACACCTACACATATTTGGTATTGCCGCGTTCAGAATCACCGAATCTATCAATAAAAAAAATGATTAACCTGATCGCTGAACAGCGTAGTGAGAAAAAAAATTGAAACCCCAGAATTACGTTTTTTTGGTCGTTGCGACATTGCTTAAAATGCAATAACAGGCGATCAAAAGAACGTATCTGCACCAAAATGGTATAATTAAAAATGTCAGCTTGGCACGCAAAAAATAAGTCCTCACCTGACCCCAGATCACAAAAAGTGGAGACGCTACGGGTATTGTAAAAATGCGCAATATTTTTTTTTTAGCAAAGTTTGGAATTTTTTTTTATCACTTAGATAAAAAATAACCTAGACATATTTGGTGTCTATGAACTCGTAATGACCTGGAGAATCATAATGGCAGGTCAGTTTTAGCATTTAGTGAACCTAGCAAAAAAGCCAATCAAAAAACAAGTAGGATTTTCCTGTTTTCTAGTACACGACATGCTAAAACTAATGATGTCGTTCAAAAGTGCAAGTTGTTCCGCAAAAAACAAGCCCTCACATGGCCCTATTGACGAAGAAATAAAAAAGTTATGGCTCTGGGAAGGAGGGGAGTGTAAAACGAGAACGCAAAAACGGAAAAAGGCAAGGTTGTGAAGGGGTTAAACTAAATGTTCAACCCTGATAAAATAAACATTTCAAAAACCTGACCTGCACATCCAAACATAGACTCAGTGTGAACAGGTGCTGAACCTAGAGTCGCCAACTCGTATATAGTTAAGTAAATAAGGCAGCACACTGCAGCGCCAAAACATGCAAACTTGAAAACACGAAATTTGAACTGCATTACTGCACTAGAAATATGAAAAATGAGAGCTTTTAGCGCATAAAAATTGCCAATTTTATGTGTACCTGCTTAGCCTCTTTACGGCATCTCTCTTATACCAGGTCCTACGCTTGCCTTACCTCGCTGAGAATAAACGTCTCCATCTGAATGGGTACATGTGAAAATAAATAAGGCAGCACACTGCAGCGCTAAAACATGCAAACTTGAAAACACGAAATTTGAACTGCATTACTGCACTAGAAATATGAAAAATGAGAGCTTTTAGCGCATAAAAATGGATGGAGATGTTTATTCTCAGCGAGGTAAGGCAAGCGTAGGACCTGGTATAAGAGAGATGCCGTAAAGAGGCTACCAGGTACACATAAAATTGGCCATTTTTATGCGCTATAAGCTCTCATTTTTCATATTTCTAGTGCAGTAATGCAGTTCAAATTTCGTTTTTCAAGTTTGTATGTTCTAGCGCTGCAGTGTGCTGCCTTATTTACTTAACTGATAAAATAAACAAACCTATACTCACCTCCCGTACTCCAGCTGTGTCGGCGCTCGTGGTCCCAGGGCTGTGATGCGGTGAAATGACACGTGATGCCCATCACCCGAGATCTCGATCCGAGCATGTGCTGAACCCGGCAGCTGTTTTCATGGAGGCATTTTTTATCAATATTTATTAAAATTATATTTTCATTCTCATGTTATTGCGCCTTGCACTTATCCTTTTTTTAGATAAATATTTTTCTTTAAGGCAAATATTCTTATAGAAGGTTCTGTAATAACTGCAAAACGCATGACTTATATCAGGGATGTCAAGCTCAAATAAACAGAGGGACAAAAATAAAAGTTTGGACAAAGTCACTGGCCAACCTATATTTATTTAAAAAATGTCTTCAATTGAGGAAGTTTTCCCTTATCAAATATAACGATGAACTTTTTCACACGGAAACAAACTTAGGTTATGTGCACACATTGCGGTTTTTACCGCGGAACCGCGGCGATTTTGCCGCTGCGGGTCCGCAGCAGTTTCCATTGCGTTTACCGTAACCTGTAAACCCTATGGAAACCGCAAACCGCTGTGCACATGCTGCGGGAAAAACCGCGCAGAAACGCAGCGGATTATAACCCGCAGCATGTCACTTCTTTGTGCAGAACCGCAGCGATTCTGCACCCATAGAAATGCATTGATCCGCTTACTTCCCGCATGGGGCTGTGCACACCATGCGGGAAGTAAGCGGATAATGTGCGGGTTATACCCGGGGTGGAGGAGAGGAGAGTCTCCTCCAGGCCCCGGGAATCATATTTGTGGTAAAAAAAAGAATGAAAATAAAAAATAATGTTATACTCACCTCTGAAGTCTCAGCGCTGCACGCAGCCGTCCGGTCTCAGGTTTGCTATGCGACCAGGACCTGCGGTGACGTCGCGGTCACATGACCGTGACGTCATGAAGGTCCTTCTCGCACAGCATCTTTGGAACCGGACCGCCGCCTGCAGCGCCCAGGAGATCAGGACGTCAGAGGGTGAGTATATCATTATTTTTTATTTTTAACATTACTATTGATGCTGCATATTGCTGCATATGCAGCATCAATAGTAGGGGTAAAATCCTGCAGCGGAACCCGCAGGACAAAACGTGATAAATCTGCAGGGATAACCGCAGCGGGTTTGCCCTGCAGATTTATCAAATCCGCTGCGGGAAAACCCGCAGGGACCCGATGCAACGTGTGAACATGGCCTTAAAGTGGTCGTCCCACGAACAAAGTGCATTTTTATTAATAGATCTTAGAATAAAATATTCGAATAATATATTCAAATAATATAATAAGTTATGTAAGCTCAGTAAAAAGCATATAGCCCATTGGTCTAATTTAAATATGAAATAACAAAGAAAAAAAAACCTTGAATAATACAGATAATAAAATATGATTCAAACAAAAATGTCCCCAAACACAGTATGATATCCCCACAAGTGACTTCTTCGACATGCATGGTATGATAACCCTACTGTACCCTCCTCAATCCCCCAACAAAGAATGGTAACTCCATCACAGTATGAGTCTCCTACTCCAATACCCAAACAGCCCTCCATACAGTATAATGGCCACAATTAGTGCCCCAAACAGTATGAGCCGCACATGGTGTTCCATACAGTATAATGGCCACAAAAAATGCTCCATACAGTATAATTTCCCCACAAAGTGCTCCATATAGTATATTAGCCCACCATAGTGCTAAATGCAGTATAATGTGCCCCATACAGGAAGAGAGATATGATGTCATAGGCACCACTGAAACTCGTCTTCAACTTATTTATTGGAAGCATGATTAATGAGAAGAGGGGGTATTACAGAGATCCAAGCTTCAGAGACTGGTAGCTCTGTTGAAACTGTTTCGGTAAGAATACAAGAAGAAGAAGAAGAACAGAAAGGATACTATTGTAGGTGTTTACTATAGGCCACCTGGACAGACTGAATATATGGATGAACTCTTTTTTTCATCAGATGTCTCTGTTCTAAAAAAAAATTACAACATAGTGATCAAGGGAGATTTTAACTATCCAGATATTTGTTGGGAATCTCTCTCAGGCAAAAATAATGAGTCCGAAAAAATATTTTTTCTCTTGCTGACAACTTTATCTTTCAAAAGATAGATGAGAAAACAAGAAGATCTGCAATCTTGGACCTAATCTTTAACAACAGGGAGGAAATGGTTGAGGAAATAAGGTGGCTGGGAGGCAGCAATCATGCTATCCTCGAATTTTGGATTACAAGAGGAGGAAGACCAGTGAGGACTTAGACTTTAAGACTGGATTTCAGAAAGGCAGATTTTAATGGACTCAAAAAGAGCGTAGGAAAGGTCTAATGACTGGATGTTCAAAAGAAATGTCCAAGAAAGATGGGATATGAAATTCTCACTGCACAATCGTTAACAATCATGAAAAGAAAGAAGAATTGAAAACATTTAAAGAGACCAGGGTGGATGAACAGAGAACTTGGAAAAAAAATGTATATTAAATGGAAAGAGGGGGGCATATCTACAGAAGAATATACTGCTGTTTTGCAGGGAATGCAGGACAAGCATTAGAAGAGCTAAAGCCAGTAATAAACTGAGGCTTGAAAGGGAGACCAAAAGCAATGGAAAAGGATTTTGGGGTAAAGAAAAAGAAAAGTCAAAGATGCTATAGGATTTTTACAGGAGGAAAAGGCTACTTTCACACTAGCGTCGGTACAGGCCCGTCGCAGTGCGTCGGGCCGACGTACCGACGCATGCTGTGAAGTAAAAGCACAACGGGGGCAGCGGATGCAGTTTTACAATGCATCCGCTGCCCCATTGTAAGGTCTGTGGAGGAGTGGCGGAGTTCCGGCCGCGCATGCGCGGTCGGAAAAAGCGGACCCGACGGACAAAAAAATGTTGCAAGCAACGTTTTTTGTCCCGACAGACTGCAAAAACACGTCGCATCCGTCACACGACGGATGCAACGTGTTGCAATCCGTCGCAATGCGTCGCTAATGAATGTCTATGGAGAAAAAACGCATCCTGCAGGCAACTTTGCAGGATGCGTTTTTTCTTCAAAACAACGCATTGTGACGTGCGTCGAACGACGCTAGTGTGAAAGTAGCCAAAGGGTGAAGTTGTCAAAAATGATGTTGAGAACTTTTACATTCCTACTTTGCATCTGTGTTCTGTAAGAAAACAATTCTAACATTAACTGATCTTCACGGTGCCATAGAAGAAATAAAAAAAAAACACACTATAAACAAAGAGATGATGAGGGAACACTTAGCTAATTTAAATTAATTTAAATCTTCTGGTCCAGATTAATTACATCATAGGGTACTGAAAGAGTTAGCAGTGGAAATTAAAGAACCACTAGCCAGAATGTTTGAAATACCCTGGTGAAGAGGGGAAGTCCCAGAAAATTGGAGAAGGGCAAATGTTTCTTTCTTCAAAAAAGGAAAGAAAACAGAGTAAGAAATTACATGCCAGTGAGCCTTACTTCTATACCAGGAAAGATCTTTCAACAATATAGTAAACAGTATGTATGTAAGTACTTGGATAAAGGTACCGTCACACTAAGCGACACTGCAACGATACCGACAACGATCCGGATCGCTGCAGCGTCGCTGTTTGGTCGCTGGAGAGCTGTCACACAGACACCTCTCCAGCGACCAACGATGCCGGTAACCAGGGTAAACATCGGGTTACTAAGCGCAGGGCCGCGCTTAGTAACCCAATGTTTACCCTGGTTACCATCGTTAAAGTAAAAAAACAAACGCTGCATACTTACCTACCGCTGTCTGTCCTCGGCGCTGTGCTTCTCTGGTCTGGCTGTGAGCACAGCGGCCGGAAAGCAGAGCGGTGACGTCACCGCTCTGCTTTCCGGCTGCCCGGCGCTCACAGCCAGAGCAGAGAAGCAGAGCGCCAAGGACAGACAGCAGTAGGTAAGTATGTAGTGATTATTGTACTTGTTTTATTATGTATACCCCTCCTCACATGTAAAGCGCCATGGAATAAATGGCGCTATAATAATAAATAATAATAATAATAATAATAATAATAAACATCGGGTTACTAAGCGCGGCCCTGCACTTAGTAACCCGATGTTTACCCTGGTTACCAGCGAAGACATCGCTGAATCGGCGTCACACACGCCGATTCAGCGATGTCAGCGGGAGAGCCAGCGACGAAATAAAGTTCTGGCCTTTCTTCCCCGACCAGCGACATCACAGCAGGGGCCTGATCGCTGCTGCCTGTCACACTGGACGATGTCGCTAGCGAGGACGCTGCAACGTCACGGATCGCTAGCGATATCGTCTAGTGTGACGGTACCTTAAGAATACAGTAATTAACCAGATCCAGCATGGGTTTTTAGCAAATAAGTCATGCCAGACTAATCTTATTTCCTTCTATGATGGAATCACTGGGTGGATCAGGAAGTGCGGTAGATATAGCATATCTCGACTTCAGCAAAGCATTTGATAAAGTGTCTCATACTATCCTTATAGAAAAAATAACCAAGTATGGGATTGACAAGGCTACGATTGGGTGGATTCATAACTGGCTCTGTGATTGTACTCAGAGAGTGATAATAAGTGGTTGCACATCAAATTGGAAGTGTGTTTCGAGTGGGGTACCACAAGGCTCTATCCTGGCCCCAGTATTGTCCAACAGTTTTACAAATTATCTAGATAAGGGAACTGAAAGTAAACTGATCAAATTTGCAGATGATGCAAAGCTAGGAGAGATAGCTATCACTAGAGAAGACAGACAAAGGATTCAGAAGGATCTAGATAAGCTTGAACAATGGGTAGCGACTAATAGAATGGTATTTAACAGGAGAAATGCAAGATTCAACATCTGGGAGAAATAAACGAAAATTACATATATAGAATGGGAAGAATAGAAATAAACATCAGCACATGTGAAAAAGACTTGGGTATACTAATAGATCACAGGCTGCACAAGAGTCAACAGTGTGATTCAGCAGCATAAAAAGGATAACAGTTCTAGGATGTATTAAGAGAAGCATAGAGTCTAGACCACGTAAAGTAATTATTCCCCTGTACTCCTCCTTGGTCAGACCTCATCTGGAACACTGTGTTCAGTTCTGGGCACCACATTTTAAAAAAGACATTGTAGCAAGTTAAGAGAAGAGCGACCAGGACGGTGAGTGGAATGCAAAGTATGTCCTACAAGGAACGGTTAAATGATCTGGGAATGTTAAGCTTGCAAAAAAGAAGGCTAAGAGAAGACTTAATAGCTGTCTACAAATATCTGGAGAGATGTCACAGTATAAAGGTATCATCCTTATTCTTATTTGCACATGTAAAGAAGAGAAGCAATGGAATGAAACTGAAAGTGAGAAGATAAAGATCAGATATTTGAAAAACTTTATTACAGGGTGATCAATGAGTGGAACAGGCTGCCACGAGAGGTGGTGAGTTCTTCTACAAACTACAATGGAAGTACTCAAACAGAGGCTGGACAGACATATGTCTGAGATGATATCCTGAATTCTGCAGGCAAATCAGAACCCGCGTGACACTGCAAAAGACCCTCAGAAAGATTTGGCTGACTCTGAAGTTGTGGTATATTGTTCTACTGTTCAGTTACACCTGCACAAAAATGGCTTTCATAGAAGAGTCATCAGAAGAAAATCTCTCCTGCATCCTTACCATAAAATTCAGTATTCAAAAGTATGCAAGAGGACACCTAAACAAGCTTGATGATTTTGGAAACAAGTCCTGTGGATTTAAAATAGAACTCTTTGGCCACTATGATCAAAGGTATGGGTGGAGGAAAAGGGCACAGAATTTCAGGAAAAGAACATCTTGCCAACCTTTTAAGCATGGAGGTGGATCAATCATGCTTTGAGTTTGTGTTGCGGCCAATGGCACGGGGAACATTTCATGGGTAGAGGAAAGAATGGACTAGTCTTTAACTTTAGGCCCTATAGAGATCATTTCATCTTCAACTTGCTTAACTGATCACAAGAAAATAACAGTAGTACTGACCAGGGGTTCCCAAACTTTTACATGCCACTGTATAGACATATTCTGTCCTTAAAGCAACATCAGTAGAAGAAAACACCCACTATCTAAAAATGTTTGGTGGAAAAAAAACCAACACAATTTATTTTTTGATGGATTCATGTGAGAAAAAGAACTCCATATGACTCGTTAAAAGATAGTTGGCATCAGTGTTGGACTGGGGCGCCAAGGACCCACTAGTAACCAACTCCAGGACCCCAATTTTCAGCTACATGCAAATGTGACATTATCGTCAAACACAAATTTCTATAACAATGAACTGGATAGATTATTAAATGAATAAGATGCCGCCTCTGTCCGCACATAGTGATTTAAGTATATTGCGCACGTACTGCTCATATAAGAGGGTGGTGGCTCACTCACTGTTGCACAGCGGCCCACCAGAGGATTCTCCTGTACTCCTGTTCTCCAAGCCTGGTTGGCAATTTGAGATACAGTAAAGGTACTAGGCATTAGCAGGCTTTTGGGGACTTAAAAAAACTAGATTTGTGTAATAAGAAAAAAAAAAAAAAACAACTGGTCCAATTAAGCCGTGAATTTTAAGTGATGTTAAAATATTGCTGTTCAATTTTTTTTTTCTGATTTGCTATAAAACCGCTGTGGTTTTATATTTGAACTGCAACGTTTTTCCCCGCAATTTCGACAAAAAAAAAATTACATGTGAACGCAGTCTTAGTATATCCGTCCATAAATTCTAATAGCTCATTGATCGTATAATAGTGAAAAAAGGATTATATACACCAGTATCAAATGTACAACTACAGCAGCTCCTGGTGATAATGTAAAATCCTTGTGTATAGTCTTGTTAAAAAATAATAACCCTGAAATAAAGAAAGTACCACCACGCTGGCTATAGATGAAAGTATAGATAACAGGACACCAGGAATCTGTAAATATAATATTGTCAGTCTGTGTACCTAAAAACAACACTATGTCTTTTTTACTCTGCCGGTGACTGCTCCTCCTATGAAGTCAAAGGATCAATTTCCTTTTATATAATCGTGAACTCTTATGGTCGTCATCAAGGGTGGTGGGATTATGCAGAACCGATGTGTAGAAGCAAAATATAAAGTCCCGTGTATGTTCTGTGGGCCACGGTTGAATAGGGTTCCAGAGCGGTCTTAGGATATTAGAGCTTACAAATGTCATTTTTTATGAAAAGCAGGGTTGGCAAAGGCAGCTAATGATCATACTTTATTCAGATAATTAATTTTTATAGCCAACCTTCCGACTAGGCGCTTTACAAATTTTTGGTTGATTTTTCAGGAAACTGGCATAGCCCAAAAAATTGGCTAAAATAGGAAGCATTCTTAAGTTCTTTCTGTTCCAAATATAGTGAAAGGTATTCAAATAAGGCCTTACAAATCCATCATTCTATTATAGATATCATTTCCTTTTTACTTGTGAGGAGAATAGCTCTTATTACTGAAAGAGCTGTAATCAGGACTCAGAAATTGGCGGTACGCTTCATTAAAATGCGAATTTATGCATAATTTCACTGTTGCTTGACATTTTCCTATGCTTGAAGTACCCACACAGGTAACAATTTTATGCATTTTATTTGAATTATCCTTTTAAAATGATATCCATTGAATAATATGCCGATATACAGAATTCATTTAGCATGATATTGTCATGCATTTTATAGTGTGATCATGTTTTAATGGTGTTTTTTATTATTTATTCTACATGGTATACATTTTTACACTTGAAGAATCTCTCTTTGGAAAATAGTCACTACAATTTTATAACGATATTATATATAAATAAAATTAATATATGTATATACAAATACTAAACTTTTGCACAGTACTGTGTGTACAGTGGGGCAAAAAAGTATTTAGTCAGTCAGCAATAGTGCAAGTTCCACCACTTAAAAAGATGAGAGGCGTCTGTAATTTACATCATAGGTAGACCTCAACTATGGGAGACAAACTGAGAAAAAAAAATCCAGAAAATCACATTGTCTGTTTTTTTTAACATTTTTTTTGCATATTATGGTGGAAAATAAGTATTTGGTCAGAAACAAACAATCAAGATTTCTGGCTCTCACAGACCTGTAACTTCTTCTTCTTTAAGAGTCTCCTCTTTCCTCCACTCATTACCTGTAGTAATGGCACCTGTTTAAACTTGTTATCAGTATAAAAAGACACCTGTGCACACCCTCAAACAGTCTGACTCCAAACTCCACTATGGTGAAGACCAAGAGCTGTCAAAGGACACCAGAAACAAAATTGTAGCCCTGCACCAGGCTGGGAAGACTGAATCTGCAATAGTCAACCAGCTTGGAGTGAAGAAATCAACAGTGGGAGCAATAATTAGAAAATGGAAGACATACAAGACCACTGATAATCTCCCTCGATCTGGGGCTCCACGCAAAATCCCACCCCGTGGGGTCAGAATGATCACAAGAACGGTGAGCAAAAATCCCAGAACCACGCGGGGGGACCTAGTGAATGAACTGCAGAGAGCTGGGACCAATGTAACAAGGCCTACCATAAGTAACACACTACAACACCATGGACTCAGATCCTGCAGTGCCAGACGTGTCCCACTGCTTAAGCCAGTACATGTCTGGGCCCGTCTGAAGTTTGCTAGAGAGCATTTGGATGATCCAGAGGAGTTTTGGGAGAATGTCCTATGGTCTGATGAAACCAAACTGGAACTGTTTGGTAGAAACACAACTTGTCGTGTTTGGAGGAAAAAGAATACTGAGTTGCATCCATCAAACACCATACCTACTGTAAAGCATGGTGGTGGAAACATCATGCTTTGGGGCTGTTTCTCTGCAAAGGGGCCAGGACGACTGATCCGGGTACATGAAAGAATGAATGGGGCCATGTATCGTGAGATTTTGAGTGCAAACCTCCTTCCATCAGCAAGGGCATTGAAGATGAAACGTGGCTGGGTTTTTCAACATGACAATGATCCAAAGCACACCGCCAGGGCAACGAAGGAGTGGCTTAGTAAGAAGCATTTCAAGGTCCTGAAGTGGCCTAGCCAGTCTCCAGATCTCAACCCTATAGAAAACCTTTGGAGGGAGTTGAAAGTCCGTGTTGCCAAGCGAAAAGCCAAAAACATCACTGCTCTAGATGAGATCTGCATGGAGGAATGGGCCAACATACCAACAACAGTGTGTGGCAACCTTGTGAAGACTTACAGAAAATGTTTGACCTCTGTCATTGCCAATAAAGGATATATTACAAAGTATTGAGATGAAATTTTGTTTCTGACCAAATACTTATTTTCCACCATAATATGCAAATAAAATGTTAAAAAAAACAGACAATGTGATTTTCTGGATTTTTTTTTCTCAGTTTGTCTCCCATAGTTGAGGTCTACCCATGATGTAAATTACAGACGCCTCTCATCTTTTTAAGTGGTGGAACTTGCACTATTGCTGACTGACTAAATACTTTTTTGCCCCACTGTATATGTGTATGTGTGCAAATATTTTTGGCAGATGTGGAAAAAAATGCTGCAAAGTAAGAATGCTATAAAAATGTAAGTATAAATAGATTATTTTTTTTATCAATTAACAAGATGAAAAGTGAATAAAAGAGAAATCAAAATCAAAACAATATTTGATGTGGCCACTCTTTTCCTTCAAAACAGCATACATTTTTGTAGTCACACTTTCAAAAGGTCAGGGATTTTGTGTCATCATAGTCAGGTGTATGAGTAACCAACTATACTAAACAGATGAGAATGGTAATTTTTATGCGTATGCTGAAACAGTTATTTAGGCTAGGTTCAGATTGCATTAGGGCAATCCGTTTAGTGCTAAGCGCTAGTGGATTGCGCTAACGCAATGTCTTTTTTGGGGTCTGCGAGAGCGGGGAACGGACCTCGGGCGCGCAGCGGACGCTGCAAGCAGCGTCACAAAACACCGGCACATTGCTAGCGCATGCCGAAAATGGCACGCGCTAGCGATGCGCGTTCCCATTGCTGCCAATGGGTGCGCTAACGGACGCGTTGCATGGCGTTAATTTCGCCGTGCAACGCTGTTCGTTAGCGCGGTCCCATTAACTCTGTGTATGAGGCTTAAACTAGGTGAGGAACAGAAAATTATGCTACAAAGGTGAGGTTGTGGAAGACAGTTTCACATCTCAGGTCATGAATAATGGCAAGGTTGAGCACAGCAGCAAGACACAAGGTAGTTATACTGCATTAACAAGGTCTCAGTAGACAGTGATTTCAGAGCATACTGGAATGTGCTGTTCAAGCTCTTTTGAAGAAGCACGAAGAAATGGGCAAACATAGACACAATGGTAGCCAAGGAAACACTTCATTCATAGTATCCTTTAGAATTGGAAGATGTCCAGCAGTGCCATCAGGTCAGAACTGGCAGCAATCAATGGGATCCCACTACACCTATCTGTTGTTCAGAGAAGTCTGGCCAGAATTGGTCTTCATAGAACAATTGCAGCCAAAAAAGTCATACCTTCGACATGGAACCAAAGCAATGCAGTTCAGATATGCACAAAACTAGATGTTGGGGTGGAGAAAAATGGCAGCAGGGGATCTGGACTTATGAGTTAAAATTTGAAATATTCAGCAGCTTGTTGCTGAATGCCATGTGAGTGGTAAAATAATGAATGTCTGCAGGCAACAGTGATAAATGGTGGAAGTTCTTTGCAAGTTTGGGGCTGGAGTTAAACCAATAGTGTTAGAGAATTGGTCAGGATTCATGACACTTGATAGTTATTCATCATGCAATGCCATCTGGGAGGCGTCTGATTGGCTCCAAGTTTATTCTGCAGCAGGAAAACTGCCCAAACATACAATGTCATTAAGAATTCTGGAAGTGATTTGGCCCCACAGAGCCCTGATCTCACATCATCGAATTTGTCTGGGATTACATGAGGAGACAAAAGGATTTGCACAAATTTACATTCATAGAAGATCTGTAGTTAGTTCTCCAAGATGTTTGGACAGGCTCCCTGCTGAGTTCCTTCAAATGCTGTGTACAAGTGTAGGTAGGAGAATTGATGCTATTTTCATGGCTGAGGATGGTTACACCAAATATTTAGATTTTTCTTTTATTTGTTCACTTTGCATTTTGCTAAATTATTATTATTATTATTATTTATTTATATAGCACCATTAATTCCATGGTGCTGTACATGAGAAGGGGTTACATACAGAGTTATAGATATCGTTTACAGTAAACAAATTTACAGTGACAGACTGGTACAGAGGGGAGAGGACCCTGTCCTTGCGGACTTACATTCTATGGGGTGATAACAAATATACTATTACCAATTTTGTAAGCATTCTTGTTTAGCAGCATTTTTGCACACCTGCCTAAAACTTTTGCACAGTAATGCAAATAGTGGAAGATTGGCTGTAGGCAAAAGGAATCATTGCACAGTAATAAGACAGTGATACAGACATTCTGTACAAACTAGGCTTTTCTTTTTTGGTGTACAAAACTGAATTATTATTATTATTATTTATTTATATAGCACCATTATTTCCATGGTGCTGTACATGAGAAGGGGTTTTATCAAAATACAAATATTACTTACAGTAAACAAACTAACAGTGACAGACTGGTACAGAGGGAAGAGGACCCTGCCCTTGCGGGCTTACCTCCTGCAGGATTATGGGGAAGGAGACAGTAGGTTGGGGTTTGCAGAAGCTCCGATGGTGTTGAGGTGGCCGTGTGGTCATTACAGGTTGTAAGCTTTTTTGAATAGATGGGTTTTCAGGTTCCGTTTGAAGGATCCAAATGTGGTGGATAACCGGACGTGTTGGGGCACAGAATTCCAGAGGATGGGGGATAGTTGGGAGAAATCTTGGAGGCGATAGGGTGAGGAGCGAAAAAGTGTGGAGGAGAGACGGGGGTCTTGTGAGGACCGGAGATTGTGAGGGAAGATATTGGGAGATTAATTCAGAAATATACAGAGGAGAAAGGTTATGGATGGCTTTGTAGGTCAGTGTTAGTAGTTTAAACTGGATACGCTGAGAAATTGGGAGCCAGTAAAGGGATTTGCAAAGAGAGGAAGCAGGAGTGTAGCGAGTAGAGAGATTAATTAGTTGGATAACAGAGTTAAGGACGGACTGTAGGGGTGCGAGAGAGTTAGAAGGTAGGCCACAGAGGAGGATGTTGCAGTAGTCGAGGCAGGAGATGATTAGGGCATGGACAAGCATTTTGATAGAGTGAGGGTTGAAGAAAAGATTCTGGAAATATTTTTGAGCTGGAGGCGACAGGAGGTGACGAGAGCTTGGATGTGTGGTTTGAAGGACAGGGCAGAGTCAAGGGTTAATCCAAGGCTGCGGATTTCCAGGACAGGGGAAAGTGTGATGTCATTTATTGTGATAGATCAGGTAGGGAGCATATGCGAAATGGAGGAAGGATAATTAGTTCAGATTTGTCCACACTGAGCTTGAGGAAGTGACAGGTGAAGAAGGAGGATATGGCTGATAGACACTCTGGGATTCTGGACAGCAGAGAGGTGACATCTGGGCCACAGAGGTAGATCTGAGTGTCATCAGCATATAGATGGTACTGGAAGCCATAGAACTTTGAGTTGTCCCAGTCCAAGGGTATAGATTGAGAAGAGAAGGGGTCCTAGGACAGAGCCTTGAGGGAAACCAACAGAGAGAGGGTGAGATGAGCAGGTAGTGTGGGAGTAGGAAACGCTAATTGTGGGTAAGATATGAGGAGATCCAGGATAGGGCAAGGTCTTTGACAGCAAAGGAGGAGAGGATCTGTAGTAGGAGGCAGTGGTCAACTGTGTCGAAGGCAGAGGACAGGTCTAGAAGGAGGAGTATAGAGAATTGTCTGTTAGCTTTGGCTGTAAGTAAGTCATTAGTAATTTTGGTCAGGGCAGTCTCAGTGGAATGGTGGGGACGAAGCTAGATTGTAGGTTGTCCAAGAGCAAGTTAGATGCAAAGTGAGAAGAAAGTTCAGCGTGGACCTGCTGCTCAAGGAGTGAATGCAAAGCCTTTACACATAACAAATGAACCCCTGCTTAGCTGAGCCCACTACCAAACTCTTCAAGAAAGAAACAAAAAGGTTGTGTGTTAGTTTACTGTATTAACATATACCAAAGTCCTCAGTCTCTTAAACAGAAACCTTCTACCTCTTCAGAAATGTTTACTCCATCTAAGGGTATGCACATGTCTTCTTCAGGTGTCTCCACCACAGAAACCACCTGAAAAATGTATCCAAAAATACTCATAAGAATGAACATCAGCATTTCCATGTAAAAATGGCTTGCTAAAGGTTCAGGCTTTTGAATGTCTTCTAACGACTGCAAGAGTCTAAAAATGCCAAAGGTTAAAAGAAGTGACATGTTCATCCTTTCCACTAGCATTACGCTCTGTACTTTTACAATACAAAGCAATAAGAAAGCTTAAAAGACCCTGAATTTGCCTATATACTAAATACCAACATGTGTACATATATATGTATATATAATGTGATTTATTTACTGATATATACTGTAATTGCTAAATATAGTTTGCTTGGGATTGATGCAATGTGACAGTTGATTGCTGGTTGGACATTGTCATGGTCTGACCCTCCTATACAATGTAAATGGCAAGGGAATATGTGTCCATAAAATGGCCGTCTTCTTTATAACTGATTTTGAACATTATGCCCACCTGTATACTACAATACCTAAATATATATTTACATATTTGATAGGAATCATGCATTTATATATGGCTGACAGACAAATCCTAGTTATATGTTATTCACATATTGTAGCTGAATTTGGCATTGTGGACAAATAATGGCACCAATCAATGGCGATTATCTCTAAGAGTGGGGCACTTATTGGTGGACACTAAGAATTAGACGAGGGCATCTGATTGGCTGAATTTAGAGGAGAGCTACTATTGCTTGGCTTATGATGTGAGATCACGACCAAGCCTTTATAAGTCTGTCTGCGATGCTGCTCATTATATCCTCATTTTCCTGGTGATGCCAGTTTGTTGAAACAAGTTGGGGAGGCTAATGGCTCTTTTATCTGTAAAGGCAAGGATAGACTTACAAAAATACATCATATTTACACTATACACTATATTCCGATGTGGTCCGCAGCCACACCAAATGCAGACTTAATAATGATTCATACCATATAGTGTGAGGCTACTGGGAGATTCTTTTCAAAATTCTGGCTACCTTACTATAGGATGTCTATCTCCTGCACTATTTGGTTTTTTTTTTTACTATATGCACCTTTCCTAATTAATGATTTAATAAAAGTTACATTTTAATTTAGGTCTTTAGTTTAGGGGTTTTCTTTTGCCTTCTTCAATATGCGATTTAGTAACCAAATATCCCTACGCTGACTATCGAACAGCAGGGATTGCCTCCTAGCCTAAGGGTATGTGCACTCTGAGTCGTTTTGTTGAGTTTTTGAAGCAAAAACTGAGCATAAACTCTCCAAATCCTCCCCAAAAACTTAAGAATGTCCTCTCAAAGTTTCTGTTTAGCTGTGGCTACAAAACTCAGCAAAAAGACACAGTAAGCATACATCATTTTTTGGTGAAAAAATAAAGTCCCTTACAAAATTTGCAGTGTTTTCGTTTTTTTAAATTGAACTGGTACCGTTGTACTGAATTTTGGAGTGTAGTTTCTATTGTACAGAAATCTGACTCTCCATAGAATTTTTTCGTTATCTCTGTTTGCTTGCTCCTTGAGGCTTTCATTCACAATGGATAGTGTCTTTTTTTTCTTCCTCCAGAAGACTATTCATAAATCTTAGGGAGCTAGAGGTAGCCTCTTTTTTTCCATTGTTCATTAAGGGGGGAATTTCTATAATGAATCCCTGGCTGTAAGGTAAAGGTACCGTCACATTAAGCGACGCTGCAGCGATATAGGCAACGATGCCGATCGCTGCAGCGTCGCTGTTTCGTCGTTGTGTGGTCGCTGGAGAGCTGTCACACAGACAGCTCTCCAGCGACCAAGGATGCCAAAGTCCCCGGGTAACCAGGGTAAACATCGGGTTACTAAGCGCAGGGCCGCGCTTAGTAACGCGATGTTTACCCTGGTTACCAGTGAAGACATCGCTGAATCGGCGTCACACACGCCGATTCAGCGATGTCAGCGGGTGATCCAGCGATGAAATAAGGTGCTGGCCTTCTAGCTCCGACCAACGATGTCACAGCAGGATCCTGATCGCTGCTGCGTGTCAAACACAACGATATCGCTATCCAGGACGCTGCAACGTCACGGATCGCTATCGTTATCGTTGTTAAGTTGTTCAGTGTGAAGGTACCTTTATTCTCAAGTTGTGTGGTACTATGCCAGCTTTGGTGTAGCTTTCCAAGCTTTGTACTTCCCACCAACTAGAAATCTGATTTTTGTAGGATTTAGTCAATTCCTTGAATGCATATTTATAGGAAGGAGTGTACTTTGGTTGTGAGAAATTCTTATCTAAGAAGACCTCTTTGGCCTCCGCAGTCCATGTGTTTGTGTTAATACCCCTGGTCAGAAAATCAGCCATGCCACTAATTAAGGTTTATAAAATATATGGGGCTACCAATCCAGGAATAATGAGTGTCACAAGGTAGAGGTATATAAATAATATTTAACTTTTAATACATTCTTAAAATTAGACCCTCAGTAAAATGAGATAGATGATAAACAAGACAAACATTCAAACATGTTATATCGATTGGATTAGCATAGGACTGTAGAAATGTGTATAGGACGGGTTCAGCCTACGGCACACAATGAGGAAACCTATATAACCATTAGGAGAGGAATCCCTTTAAGGTGCCTAATTACATCCCATGAACCAATGTATAGAAGACCATAATGTTGTATACCATGAATAAGCAACAGTTCTTTTGCCCAATCTGACAGTCACAAGTATAATGCCTGTGTAATAAAAATCACAGTGTGGTATACCAAATAGTAAACAAATGGTCATTGCACAAAATGCTCACTCTCAAAAAGAACACAATAATCCTTATTAAATAAGTTTAGTAAAGTAACAATCTCACCCGGTTGCGTTCATAGGTAAGACCACGCTGAGTTCCAAGTGTATCATAGGGCCCTGTTTGTCCAGAGGGAGGGGAGGAGAACACTTCACTGCCACACATTACCCCACTACAGCAGATTCCAAGTGACCCCTATCAGAAATACCCCAATATACACCCAATGCTTTTCATTTTTCAGATTATCAGGGGAGATGAAGAAAAAAAGGGGGGAGGGGTTCTTAAAATGTATGTCCTACGTGCA
This sequence comes from Ranitomeya imitator, assembly GCF_032444005.1. Taxonomy (NCBI): domain Eukaryota; kingdom Metazoa; phylum Chordata; class Amphibia; order Anura; family Dendrobatidae; genus Ranitomeya; species Ranitomeya imitator. Next base: position 1,142,702,558 of record NC_091282.1, read on the forward strand.
CTATATGGTCTGAAAAAATAAAATGCAAAAACGAAATTTGCCTGCAATGGGTGAAATTTAAACTTTTTTTTTCAGTTATCTTTATCATTATGATTAGCAACATAGGCAAAATTAAGCTGAAATTCTCAGGATATATTTGATGGTGTTTACAGTTTGGTGTGGTCAAAAATATTCATAGATTTCCTAAATTAGGATATGTTTTTGTAAGGTTTTCAATAATAAGATATCATAACTTTGTGAATGACAAGCTGTGTGTTTCTTTGTTTCTTCTAGTCGACTCAAGTGTGGAAACACTGCCAATGTTTATGGCAAGCCACAGTGCCACAGACATAGTGAACAGGAATGGTCCAGTTAGTCCTCCAAACACTTTGAACTTGAGATCCTCTCACAATGATCTGCTAAATGCAGATGTAAAACACACTGAAACTAAGAGTGACACACCTCCAAAATGCCGGAAAAAATATGCATTGACCAACATCCAGGCAGCCATGGGTTTGTCTGACCCAGCAGCACAACCCCTTTTGTCAAACAGCTCTTCAAATATTAAACTGGTGAAGAATGGGGAGAACCAGTTGAGAAAAGCAGCCGAACAAGGACAAGACCCAAACAAGAATGTTACTTTAGAAGATGGTGTCAACAGGGTTTCGGAAAAACTAGAAGGAAAAGATGAAGAAGATCCAGAAAGCACAGAAATCCTTCCTCTACTTCCCAGAAGGACCAAGAGCTTCCTTAATTATTATTCCGATCTTGAAACTTCCAGAGACCTTGACCAGTGTCTAGCTAATGGTCATGCAGAGAAGGAAGAGGAAAACTCTGTATGGATCACTGGCCAAGGTCCCGACATTATTACTAATGGCGAAGTGCTGCTGTCAAAACAGGACAAGACTCCAAGTCCTGAGGATAGTCTTGTGCCAACAGTGTCATCTAGTCCAGAGACTAAAAAAGACAATCCAAAGACTGGTGCAAAGACGGACTGTGCCTTGCATCGCATACAGAACTTAGCTCCTAGTGACGAAGATTCCAGTTGGACTACCTTATCCCAAGATAGTGCTTCACCAGCAACTCCCGAAGAGACAGGTAAGTCAGATAATTCCAATTTCTAAAAGCAACATGTATTCTGTATGTATGTATTTCTAGAAGTTAATTTGAGAGACTTGGATTTTTTATAGATCAATTTAATGTGTACGTAGTTTGTGAGTAAGAACACTACAGGTCGTGGTACAGTTCATATAATACCAGATATAGCAGTATAATCTTGTCATGGTTACTATAGAAAATTTTACCATTTTTTGTAATCTATGGGAAGATATTTAAAGCATGTACCCCAGAAGCCGACTGTGTGGCTGTTATGTAAGGCCATAAGGCATGGATGTAAGGAATAAATACAAATGTCATGGAAAGGAAATGGGGATCAAAAATCAAGCCCTTCTACACTGGTTGAGACACATGGAATACATTGGCGCTAATTACCATAAGAAGAGGCCCCATTATCAAGAATTAATGTGGTGCTCTGTACACTTCTAGGCAGATTGCTTTGTGTCATGTATTTTTTATCAATATTAAAGGGGTTGTCTGGGCAAGTGATATTGTTGACTGGTCCCAAGGATGGCTCATCAACATCAGATTGGTGGGAGTCCAAGATTTGTCTCTCCCACAGATCAGCCGGATATAAACACTGAACGGAGCAGGGTAGTGCGGCTCAGTTCAGTGTGTGGCGTCCACTGACGGGACTTTTCTGCGACTCAAATCCTATATTGCCTCCTTAATGATATCACTTTAATGAAGTAATAGGTTTGCATCCAATGTGCTTAGCAGGCAGATGTGAAGAAGAAGCGGTTAAGTACAGTTCGAGGATTATACAGGAATGCCCTGCACTTACTGTACTAATAAAACCCACAATTTATGAGCTGGTACAGACAAGACATTTCCTAGGAACCTCATAGTGTAAGGAGCCAGAATAAATCAGTGTTAAGCTTTTATCAAAACTTGAAGAATTTGGTATGATAGGAATTTTTAATCTAAGCTAACGTGAAACAACCGTTTTACCTCAGGCTCCGGAGCAATAGCAGAAAAATAGTCAAACAAGTGAGTACCTGTCCTCAGACAGGAGATGGTAACAAAGCCACGGACGTCCCCTCCATGCTCCATTCTAGCACCTTCCATCCCAGTATAAGCTGTGCTTACATATATACGTAGGGTATTAGCCTTATCATTCACTTGACACATGGCTGTCATCCTACTCTTCGATCCCCTCACTGTGGATTTATTAGGATTCAGAGACTACAGAGTGATGGCAAACCGTGAGCTGCAAACCGAAACCATTTCTTTGAAAGAGAACTTGTCAACTTGTGCAAAAAACAATATTTACCTGCAGATATAACATTAAAATGCTGCCTGGTCGCCTTAGTGAAAGCATGGCTATCAGGAGGAAATAAACTTATATCAGACATAGGGGTGTGCGCGGAGCGGCTACAGTCATCGCTGTGAGCACTTTGATTGACAGCACGCTCTGCACACATACACTGTACCACTGGCTGTCAAAGTGGCTTTTAGTGCTATTACTTGCAGATTAATTTTTGTCTGCAGGTAAATAGCAGTTTTGCACATGACGGGATCCCTTTTAGCCTGGTAATCTTGTGCACCCAGTGTAAAATGATGGGTATGATAATGACCCATAATCAAAGTGGTGATGTTTCAGTCCAAATGAGGACCTTGCTCAAGCTCGAGAAAGCTTCTCATATGGACCGAAACGTCGCTGCTCCCATTATGGGCCATTACTATATTTTTTTCTTTTTTTTTTTTGAGTGTTGCCTCTAATTTTTAAATAGATAAGAGATCGAGAGATAGATAATAGATAATGTATATAATAAATATATAGTTAGATAATAGATAGATAGATAGATAGATAGATAGATAGATAGATTCTTCAATATGACAGAGGAACAGTTTGGGCTCACCAGGAACAAGTGTTCAGTGTCAGAAGCAACCTCATACTTAGAGCCCTGTAATACATCATATTGATAATGAATAAAGTGACATCACAAGACCTACATAATAAGCTGTCATATACACTGTGTATATATTTGCTGTATATATTATATCTATAATGATATAATAAAGTAATGGCATGGACAGTAAACATACAGTAGCGTTGCAGTACACTCATAATGCACACAGTCACGTCACAGAACAGATGTAATGAGAACAGTGATGTCTCGTTACAGGGATGGTATTTCCTTTGGCTAGAGAACAATCTTTAGGCCCTAGAGCAGGCCGTGCACAGGAGATAACTGTCGGCTGAATGGGTAGCTTTCTATCTTCATACCCAATATGCTCGAACACTCGGGTTGCCCGTGGGGGCTCCTGCCAGACACCTGTACCAGTGACTTATCTCCCCCTGAAAACAAAACAGTCAGTTGTTAAAATGCCACCTGCCTGGTCCTTTTGATAATTTCATGGAAGAGTGGGAAGGCTGCCATACACATCAGATGATTGGCCGGACGCACTGTAATCAGGCCGACATTCATCTACTCTACCGCGGCCTTCAGCTGCATTTACAGATCTGAGACCTTTATCTGCGTTGAAAAATAATTGTGACTGAGTTCATAAAAACTCATGATTATCGTACCGTGTAAATAGTCTGCAGATCACCCTATGACTGAGTAAAGGTCAGGTGAAATCATGTTTTGCGCAGCACAAAAGAGCATTGTTTTTGGAGGTACATCATCCTGTATGAACAGGACTCCACTGCTGAGAACCATGGCGGCCTACACACACTGATGTCTTAGTGCCATTCTTCTGAGTGCTGCCATTTTTTGCATTAGATACATTAGAAGTTTTCTTCTGCACTTTAGTGCAGTCACTTTGTGCACCTCTGAGCTCTTTCGGCTTTGTCTATTCAGCACCATTCTACTTTCCATGGCAATAATTTGTGATTTGGAATCCAATTTTCTTTCTAAACACTGATGACTGCGCAGTACGTCATTATCATCCATCATCATCATAGTCATCCATCATCATCATAGTCATCCAGAGCCTTTGATGACCCGTTGTCATGAACCGATCAAAATAAAGTACTGTAAGAGGAACATTGTAAGATTTGATGTTTCTAGCTGTTGGAAACCTATTCCCTCTCAGATTTATTGATCGACAGATAATAATCTATTTACTGTATCATGCAGGCAACAATGAAAAACTTCCAGTATCCTACTGCCTCATTTTTTTGCCATGAAAATATTAATCGACGGGCAGGTGCAGACAACCGTAGATTCTCTTGTCCGAGAGAATCGGGTCAATTATGCAAATGACACTCAGATCATATTCTAATCAGAGCTTGATCAGTGTGAGCACAGTGTGATCCAATTCTCTTGGATGAGGAGAATATGGAGGAAAAAAAACTAGATCTTCTCCATTCTGTCAGTCAGTCATCTGTGTTCCATGGCTGAGTGCGATCCGAATATTGAATCAAATTCGGGCTTGCAGTGATTTTTTTTTTTTTTCGGACCAACTCTGTCCGAGGAAAAAATCAGACATGTGCAAGGCCCCATAGACTAGCATTGGTCCGAGTGCAATCCAGTGTTTTGTTGGATCGCTCTAGGGCAAAAAATATGGTCATCTGCACCTGCCCTCATGCAAATAGTGGGATAATTTTTGCAAAGAATAAGGTATCTACTACTTGTCCAGCACAGATTAATTGACAGGTCAATTTGTGTATCGGTTGAGTTGCAGTTTTAAATGTCAACATCCATTTAATTTAAAGTTTGGTGAAATTGCTAATTTTTTAATTTTTCTCTTGAGGGAGATGTTTTCTGCGCCCTGATTTGACATTTTTATTGATGCCATTTTAGTGTACATTTGACATTTTGATTGCTTTTTATTGCATTTTCTTTTAGAAGTGTGGTGACCAATCCACTCCAAGAAATAGTACACCATAGGCATAATATTTATGTAATAAACAGTTTGTGATGTATTGATCACCAATGGATCCCCCTTTTGTTATAAATAGAAGAGAATAAGAGTAAAAAGCGAGTGGACAAGGGGGTAATGACAGGGTAAGACAGGAATAAAGTTAGGGGAAGATGCTGATGATAGCTGACCGCAGAAGGGGAAGAGGAGAGGAAAAGAATGGTGAGAAGAGAAAGAAAAAAATGGAGGTCAAGACAAGGCCTCTAATTGGAGGCCACCCAACAGAGCGTGCAGAAAAGCTGACCAAAGAATAATAAGATTAGGAGCTGAGTGTGGAATCATATTCATCAGTTTATAGAAATTCCATCAAAGCAATCCAAGTTTGACAGAAGGATGTAATAACTATGGTATAATGAAGAGTTCAAGTCATCCATGTACCCGAGATCATTGACCTTGATCAACCGCACAGCCATAGACCAGGTGAATGCAACGTTGTGCAGTCACTATGAGAAAATGTAAGAGAGGTCATATTTGTTAATGGGAAACTCGCGGTGATAAAGAAAAACAGTGGAGGTCCCATACATGCAAAGTAAGCTATAATCCTCCTGATTAGATGTTCAACACCCTTCCGGAAGGGGGTGACGGAAGGGCAGAATTAAACTTATATAGATAGATAGATAGATAGATAGACATGCACACATATACATACTGTATATATGTGCTTGTTTTTTGCGGGAGGAGTTATAGATTTAAATGGCACCATTCACTTTACAATCTAATGTACTGGAAAAATGGCACCCACCTACACCTTACCTGAGATGGATATATATTATATGTCATTAAAAAGGACCTGTCATTTGCTTAAAAAAACCTCTTTTCCGTTTTGCACTCCATCGATCCATTGCCGAGATATTCACATTCATTGGTTTTGGAGCGCAGTATGTAGATCTCTACATTGCACCTAAACTGGGTGTTCCTTCTGCTTTTTCTCTGGCGGCATATGCTTTAATTTCTCCCTCCCAGATGTTGTCAATCACAACTCTCCAGTGTATGAGTCTTGACAGACTGTGATTGGCAATGTCTGGGAGGGATTAAGGACCAAGCCCCCAGAGAAAACACTGAAGAAACGCCCAGCTAGACTGCAAGCAGAGATTTCACATATTGCACTCCAAAAGCAACAAATGTGGATATCTCGGCTATAGAGTGTCTCAGAGCAAAACCGAAAATAGCGCCAGAGTCAGGGGAGCTCAGAGATTTTTACAATGTATATTTTGTTTGAGCAAGTGACACTTGTTCTTCAAGGGTCCATTGGCCTAAAAGGGTCAATCAGGTTTAGTTAGTGCACATTTGTTTGAAAATAAAATTGTACTCATCCCTGACCATAATCTCATCATCACTGTTTCTAGCATGAAGCTATGTTCCAGCCTTGAATTGGTCAAGCCATACTTTATCCTCAAACATCTGAAAGTTCACGCTCGCCTCTAAAATTGACCTTCCATGTGATCAGTGACCTAGTAACAATCCATCGATCTATTTCATTTCTTGGTTAGATGAATCCTTTCATATCAAAGCATGAACCTTCACATATATAAAGCATTGAAGAATATCGGTGCTGTAGCCTGAAGATACATATTAGGAATGTCTGTCTTTGTTCTGATCTGCAGCATTAAAGTTCTCCCTCGGTCATGGTGCCAGACCGGCTCTTAATGATATATTATAACAAAGGGAGGGACTATGAGATGAGAGGAGCACTCTCGCTAATAGAACCCAGCCACTAAATCAATTGAGTCCAGTGCTGCAATGCACCTTCAGCAGGAGGAAGGTTAGAAGCTGTGAGAACAATTTGATATTTTATTTGTTACTTACCCATGAATTGAGTGTTCACATTTAATAACTTTCTGTATCTATTTACATAAAGAATAATTAAGAGTGTGTAAATGGAGCATGCTATACCGCGATGCCTAGCACCTTTCAAAGGAAGGGTCTTCACTGGCGCTTCATTAAGGTAGTATAGAATTATTAATTTCTGCGTCCATCTGGAAGCAGAGATGTTAATGTAGCACTGCGATTGATGATCACTTACTTCCAGCTTTGAATTTATTCCCTCCAAAGCTGGCGTCCTAAACAGAATCGGTCATGAAATCCATCACTGTGTCGGGGAAATCAATTGAGTAGTGATGTGTTTGCACACAGGGCTATAATTTCTTTATTGCTCCTGTAGCCCCTGTTTGGCTGGTGAAGACGGTCCTCCTTCCTCAGATCAACATGTGGTGTCTGCATAGACTCCTTATTGTTGGAGACGGTAACCAACTCCCCTTCATTTGCATCTTTCAAATCCTCCTCTTCAAAATCACCATATGCCTATAGATTTAGGAAAGCGGTCGTCACACATCCATGCTCCCAACTATCAGAGTTTTGGAATCTGTTCTTCATGGATGGAAAGAATGAAGCTCATTGGAGCTACTTGTCCTGTAGCTAACAAAGGATGCTGATAGCAGGACAGCTAGGACACGTCCAAAGAAAGGAATCCTTATGTAAGTACAATACTTACTTGTTGCCCCTTATATTCTTACTTCTTGTGTATTAATTGGGCATATATTGTAGTGTGCATCAAATTTAATGCAACGGCTTTGTGATTTCATGCGGCAAAAGATTGCTGACTGGCAGGCAGAGTATCGATCCATGATAAAGTTAGCGTTAATGCTGCTCGGTGGAAATTGTGTTCTTCAAGAGATCCATTATATTATATTTACCTCTGTTTTAAGGTTTCTATTTCTCAAGGCGTCCTGTAATTGTCATTATCTAGGCCTCTACAATTGTGAAACACAAGAATATTGAGCCTTATTGAAAGTTAAATATTATGTAGTAATAATGGTTTTATTTAACAAGTATTAGCATGGTTAGATTACACTATTAAGAATCTATTTGTATTGGATAGAAGTTTAATACAGTATTAGGCCGCCGTCACACCAGGCGTACGAAAATACGGTCCGTTTTTTTACGGCCGTAATACGCAGAAATGTTCCCAAAATAGTGATCCGTATGTCATCCGTAGGCAGGGTGTGGCAGCGTATTTTGCGCATGTCATCCTCCGTATGTAATCCGTATGGCATCCGTACTGCAAGATTTGTCGCCGGCTTGCAAAACGCACATACAATGGATCCATGGGCTCAAATCTTCTTTAAAACATATATACAGTGTGTGTGTATATATATATATATATATATATATATATATATATATATAATATGCAAATTGCCTCTTCTGAAAAAAAGAGGACTTAAACTCTATAGCGCCACCTGTTGGAAGTAGCGATCCTACAAGTCACAATCAACTCTTTAACGAGTCGTGCAATATGACTTAAGATAAGAGCCATATTAGTATCTCAATTCGCAGACACGGTGTTTCGGGCTGTTGGCCCTCGTCAGTGCGAAGCATGAGAACTAATTTGGCTAGGTGAGAGGCTCTGGACTGGGGTCTAAGGGGTATCATTTCTCCTTATGGAGAGTGACATACCATCTCTGGCTTGTCAAGGTAAGGAGGCTTATTCGCCATGCAATGCTCCTCTGGGAAATATAATATGCAAATTGCCTCTTCTGAAAAAAGAGGACTTAAACTCTATAGCGCCACCTGTTGGAAGTAGCGATCCTACAAGTCACAATCAACTCTTTAACGAGTCATGCAATATGACTTAGGATAAAAGCCAAATTAGTATCTCAATTCGCAGACACGGTGTTTCGGGCTGTTGGCCCTCGTCAGTGCGAAGCATGAGAACTAATTTGGCTAGGTGAGAGGCTCTGGACTGGGGTCTAAGGGGTATCGTTTCTCCTTATGGAGAGTGACATACCATCTCTGGCTTGTCAAGGTAAGGAGGCTTATTCTTATACATATATTTATTTATTTATATTTCATACAGCGCTAGATAGCAGAAAAGCCGGTAATTCAATTGGCGGCTTTTGCTATCTCCTTCACAAACCCGACTTGATATGAGACATGGTTTACATACAGTAAACCATCTTATGTACATTCCCCTGCATTCCATTCATTCACCAAGTTTTACAGTCAGGAGCACAGCTGCATTAGCACAGCTCCTGGGTGTAAAATGATTTAACCCCTTCAGATGGAATAACAGCGTGGGACAAGACTGAACGACGGAAGGTATGGAATATTGTTGTCTGTTTTTTTTAACTTTGTTTCAGGTGACAAGGGTCTTCAGGTGGATTAAGAGTATAATAAAATATTAAAACACCATGTGTCTTTATTTCATTAAAATACTTTTTAATAATGTGTGTGTGTTTTATTAACCATTTCGTACTATTGGATTAATAATGGATAGGTGTCTTATTGACGCCTCTCCATTATTAACCTGGCTTAATTTCACCTTACAATAGCAAGGTGACATTAACCCTTCATTACCCCATATCCCACCGCTACACGGGAGTGGGAAGAGAGTGGCCAAGTGCCAGGATAGGCGCATCTTCCAGATGTGCCTTTACTGGGGTGGCTGGGGGCAGATGTTTTTAGCCAGGGGGGGGGGGGTCCTATAACAATGGTCCCTCTCCAGGCTGTTAATACCTGCCCTCAGTCACTGGCTTTCCCACTCTGGCGGAGAAAATTGCGCGGGAACCCACAACAATTTTTTCCGCAATTTAACCCTTTAATTTAATAGCTAGAGCCCACGAATTTGACACAAAGACATTTCTTACATTACTAAAGAGGAATATGTAATAAATGAAGGGATATGAGATGGTTTACTATATGTAAACCATGTCTCCTATCCTGTCGGGTTTGTGAAGGAGATAGGAAAAGCCGGCAATTGAATTACCGGCTTTTCTAATATCTAGCGCTGTATGAAATATAAATATATGTATATATGCGTCTCACTGACATATATATATATATATATATATATATATATATATAATAATAATCTTTATTTTTTATATAGCGCTAACATATTCCGCAGCGCTTTACACACATTATCATTGCTGTCCCCATTGGGGCTCACAATCTAAATTCCCTGTCAGTATGTCTTTGGAATGTGGGAGGAAACCGGAGTGCCCGGAGGAAACCCACGCAAACACGGAGAGAACATACAAACTCTTTGCAGATGTTGTCCTATATATATATATATATACCTATACTATGTGTACACATTTATTCTACCGATTCTATTCTGTCAGTGTGATTTTACTGTACACCGCGCTGAATTGCCGGCTTTTCTATAGAACACTGCTGCGTATTTCTCGCAAGTCACATGCATGGTCCGTGTGTAATCCATTTTTTTTGCGCTCCCATAGACTTTCATTGGCTTTTTTTTGCGAAATACGGTGACAAAAGCAGCATGCTGCATTTTTCTACGGCCGTACAAGACCGTATAATACGGATCCGTAAAATATATAGCTAGAAAAAAATAACCAATGTCAACTATAATAATTTTTCTTTGGTGTCAATTTGTTAAAAAAAAATATTGTTTTGGATGTTGCATTATATCAGTACTTCTGCTAAGAAAACACAATAGTTGGCTTTTGGTATGGTCACACTTCAGAGTTTCAAAGCTGCCCAATTCTGCAGTGAAATGGGGGTAAGGATTGATGATTGATGATTAATTAAAGAGGTTGTCCACTACTTTAATATTGATGTATCCTTATTATAGGTCATCAATGTCTGTTGGGTGAGGGTGCGTCACCTGGCACTTCCGCCAATCAGCTGGCGACAGCCAGAACTGCTCAGTTATGGAACTTTTCCTTCTACCGATAGAGGCCGCTGTCGGGTACTGCACAGTCTATCCAAATCAATAGGGGGCTGATGTGCAGTGCCTGACCATGGGCACTATACAGTAGACGGAGCAGCTTCGTAACTGATCGCTTCCAGTCACTGCCGGCACGTAGAACAACTGAAGGCTTCCACATTGCCATTGTTGGACACGTTTACAGTAAGGTCTTTTATTGTTTGTTAAAAGGGTTATCCGGGCAAAATAAAATTTTGCCCAAGGGATAGGACATCTAAGAAAATAAGTGTTATCATAGTGTTGCAACTTACTCAGAAAAATGGGTAACACTAAAAACTGCAACTGACCCTGCAGCTTCCTATACAGGCTACAGATTCTGATCCCACAGGCCCTAGTGGTTAATGTGTGATCTGAGCTAGCTCGAACCTCAGATTAGATGATGGCAAATCGGACCTATGCTGCATGAAAGGCCATCGAGCGCTTCACGTTCCTCCTAAAGAACTGGAGGAAAGAGTGTAAATTACCTACAGAAAGGAAAGTGTGCTGAATTAGAAAAAGATCTCCAAGTGAGTAAACATACCATGAAATACAAAATAAGGGATTAAGTATGTAGTCTTAGCAAATATGCCACATACTTCCTAAAAAGATATGTGCAGAGTAATGATCATAAACAGCAGAGAAATAAACCCTAGCTGGTCTTTCACTGATTGGCTTAAATTACATCAGTATGGATGAACATCCAAATGACACTATCACCAGTAGGAAATACCAGCAGGGGAAAGTATATAAAGCCACACCCGAAAGGTGATAGTGCAGACAAATGAGTAAATGAAAACACCCTGAAAAGACTGCAGCAAGGATTACAGATACTAAACACCCAAAAGAGGTGTGTCTGCTGTGGCTTGGTGGACAGAGAAGCTGACCACAAAGCACGGGCTCAAAGGTTTGAAGCCAGAAGCATGACAATAAAAACGTAGTTGTACTCCCATCCCGGCACCAACCTGGATCTAGGGCAGGCCGTTCCATGGTCTGTGCAAAGACAGAATTGTGAGTATGACTGCGTTTGTTATTTTTAACTTATTCTGTCCCCTAGCCAAAATTGTATTTTGCCATTACAACCCCTTTAAGGCTTAAAGTTACAGCACAGTTGAATTTATCAAGTACATGCAAACCATATAGAGAGTCTTGAGGTTGCTATGAAGGCCATTCCAGGTTGGTCTGTTCCTTGTTTTTATGGGTGGTGAGAATGTGCACAATGTGGGATCCATCGATGCTGCAATTTTAGCAAATGAGAAAATGTTGAATGTACTCAATTAATTTCAGTAAGACAGAAGAAAGTCTGGACTTCATGTTCCTGGTGGTTCTAGGGTAATGATATCAAGCAGCCAGTAGAAGGAACTTTTTTCATGTTTGCTTTTGGCCACCCCTTTCTAGGTATGGGCGTAATCCTCCGATCACAGTGTTGTGGAGGCGTTTCCAAAGAAATGTTCATGAGTCTGGTCTGTCAACCTGACAACTCCTCTGGGAGCTGCCATTCTAGCAATACTGGTTGCCACCCTACTTGAGTTGTGAGCAGAACTCAATGGCTTTTTTGTTACTTTAATATAAAAAAAATTTTCAGTTATTTTCAGGGTTAAAATAAAGACAAATATAGATGCATACTTGGAAAGTTTGTTTTGTCTTATTTTTTATTACACATATATAATGTGAAGAACATGTTGACTTTAGGTACATTAGATTTTGCTGAACTTTTTGTGTAGCTTTATGTAGATGCTGAGTGGCTTAATTTTTAAATCTGTACATCATTTTAATTTGCTTGAGTGCGCAGAAAAAAGATCCTAGTCTGGATAAACGGGTGTTCTTGGCTTGGCTTCAGCTATTGATCAGAGGTTATCATAACAAAGCAAATGTCATTACTTGTACAGTAAGTGTAATCATTTTTATTACACAATATTATACAATTGCTACAAAAAGACCAATGATTTGCAGCTGGCTATATAGTGGTCATAAGATATGCACAGTAGGCGTCAAACTGACACATGGGGGAAGATGGCGTTCATAAGCACAAACCAGTAAATTTTACATTGATTTTTTTTTCCTTACTGCAACATCTGTGGGATTCAATGTATAGGTGATTTTCCTTAAATGCTTCCTTCAGTATTTCCATATGCACTTAAAGAAGAGCTTTCATCAAAGTTTTTATTCTTTTAATATATTGCAATCTACCTATTATATGGTACTGTGTATTTACAATTGCTCATTTTGACATTCTACTCCATTCATTCTTCTCTTTTCTCTGCTTCATGTAGATGCAGGGGCAAAAAGACTTCCTGTATTTATCATTCCTCTCTTCAACTTCTGTCCCTGCTGCTCCGCTCCTCCCCCTGCCAGGGACTTTTGCAGTGACTCATGAGTCATACAGGGAAAATTGACCTCCTGTTTCTACATGGAGCCTATAAGGATTCAGCTAGTCAGTTATTAATCATGTGATGTTATAGACCTAATGTAAAACAGAAGAATTAACTGGGTAGAAAGGCAAAAATTTCAATTGTAAGTACACAGTGCTATATAATATGATGACTGCAATATATTAGGAGGATATACAGTACAGACCAAAAGTTTGGACACACCTTCTCATTTAAAGATTTTTCTGTATTTTTATGACTATGAAAATTGTAAATTCACACTGAAGGAATCAAAACTATGAATTAACACATGTGGAATTATATACTTAACAAAAAGTGTGAAACAACTGAGAATATGTCTTATATTCTAGGTTCTTCAAAATAGCTAGCTTTTGCTTTGATGACTGCTCTGCACACTCTTGGCATTCTCTTGATGAGCTTCAAGAGGTAGTCACCGGAAATGGTTTTCACTTCACAGGTGTGCCCTGTCAGGTTTAATTAGTGGGATTTCTTGCCTTATAAATTGGGTTGGGACCACCAGTTTTGTTGTGCAGAAGTCTGGTGCATACACAGCTGATACTCCTACTGAATAGACTGTTAGAATTTGTATTAGGGCAAAAAAAAGCAGCTAAGTAAAGAAAAACGAGTGGCCATTATTACTGTAAGAAATGAAGGTCAGTCAGTCTGAAAAATTGGGAAAACTTTGAAAGTGTCCCCAAGTGCAGTTGCAAAAACATCAAGCGCTACAAAGAAACTGGCTCACATGAGGACCGCCCCAGGAAAGGAAGACCAAGAGTGTTATGACCTGGTGGTTAGGATAATAATGGACCTGGTGGTTAAGAGCACACGGAATGACCTGATAGTTATTAAACATATAGGACGAGCTCTGAGACATGGAAACTCTCCTGACCGCAATCCCTAATCCTATCACACACACTAGAAATAGCCGTGGATTGCTCCTAACGCTCCCTATGCAACTCGTCACAGCCTAAGAAACTAGCTAGCCCTGAAGATAGAAAAATAAGCCTACCTTGCCTCAGAGAAATTCCCCAAAGGAAAAGGCAGCCCCCCACATATGACTGTGAATAAAGATGAAAAATACAAACACAGAGATGAAATAGATTTAGCAAAGTGAGGCCCGACTTACTGAACAGACTGAGGATAGGAAAGGCAACTTTGCGGTCAGCACAAAAAACTACAAAAAGACCACGCAGAGGGCGCAAAAAGACCCTCCGCACCGACTCACGGTGCGGAGGCGCTCCCTCTGCGTCCCAGAGCTTCCAGCAAGCAAGACAAAAATCAAAATAGCAAGCTGGACAGAAAAACAGCGAACAGAAAAACAAGCAGTAACTTAGCTTCTGCTGGGAAGACAGGTCACAAGAACGATTCAGGAGTGAACAAGACCAATACTGGAACATTGATGGGTGGCATGGAGCAAAGATCTAAGTGGAGTTAAATAGAGCAGCCAGCTAACGAATTAACCTCGTCACCTGTGGAAGGAAACTCAGAAGCCGCAGCCCCACTCACAACCACCAGAGGAAGCCCATGGACAGAACCAGCCGAAGTACCATTCACGACCACAGGAGGGAGCTTGACAACAGAATTCACAACAGTACCCCCCCTTGAGGAGGGGTCACCGAACCCTCACCAGAGCCCCCAGGCCGACCAGGATGAGCCAAATGAAAGGCACGAACCAGATCGGCAGCATGAACATCGGAGGCAAAGACCCAGGAATTATCTTCCTGACCATAACCCTTCCACTTGACCAGGTACTGGAGTTTCCGTCTCGAAATACGAGAATCCAAAATCTTCTCCACCACATACTCCAACTCCCCCTCAACCAACACCGGGGCAGGAGGATCAACGGATGGAACCACAGGCGCCACGTATCTCCGCAACAACGACCTATGGAACACATTATGGATGGCAAAAGAGGCTGGAAGGGTCAAACGAAACGACACAGGATTGAGAACCTCAGAAATCTTATACGGACCAATGAAACGAGGCTTAAACTTAGGAGAGGAAACCTTCATAGGAACATGACGAGATGACAACCAAACCAAATCCCCAACACGAAGTCGGGGACCCACACAGCGCCGGCGGTTAGCGAAACGTTGAGCCTTCTCCTGGGACAATGTCAAATTGTCCACCACATGAGTCCAAATCTGCTGCAACCTATCCACCACAGTATCTACACCAGGGCAGTCCGAAGACTCAACCTGCCCTGAAGAGAAACGAGGATGGAAACCAGAATTGCAGAAAAACGGCAAAACCAAAGTAGCCGAGCTGGCCCGATTATTAAGGGCGAACTCAGCCAAAGGCAAAAAGGACACCCAATCATCCTGATCAGCAGCAACAAAGCATCTCAGATATGTTTCCAAAGTCTGATTAGTTCGTTCGGTTTGGCAATTTGTCTGAGGATGGAAAGCCGAGGAAAAAGACAAATCAATGCCCATCCTAGCACAAAAGGACCGCCAAAACCTCGAAACAAACTGGGAACCTCTGTCCGAAACGATGTTCTCCGGAATGCCATGTAAACGAACCACATGCTGGAAAAACAATGGCACCAAATCAGAGGAGGAAGGCAATTTAGACAAGGGTACCAAATGGACCATCTTAGAGAAGCGATCACAAACCACCCAAATGACCGACATCTTTTGAGAGACAGGGAGATCCGACATAAAATCCATAGAGATATGCGTCCAGGGCCTCTTCGGGACCGACAAGGGCAAAAGCAACCCACTGGCACAAGAACAGCAGGGCTGAGCCCGAGCACAAGTCCCACAGGACTGCACAAAAGAACGCACATCTCGTGACAAGGAAGGCCACCAAAAGGATCTAGCCACCAAATCTCTGGTACCAAAGATTCCAGGATGACCAGCCAACACCGAACAATGAACCTCAGAGATAACTCTACTAGTCCATTTATCAGGGACAAACAGTTTTTCCGCTGGGCAACGGTCAGGTCTATCAGCCTGAAATTTTTGCAGCACCCGTCGCAAATCAGGGGAGATGGCAGACAAAATTACCCCCTCTTTGAGAATACCCGCCGGCTCAGAAACACCCGGAGAGTCGGGCACAAAACTCCTTGACAGGGCATCAGCCTCCACATTCTCAGAGCCTGGAAGGTACGAAACCACAAAATCAAAACGGGAGAAAAATAACGACCAACGAGCCTGTCTAGGATTCAACCGTTTGGTAGACTCGAGATAAGTCAAATTCTTGTGATCAGTCAAGACCACCACGCGATGCTTGGCTCCTTCAAGCCAATGACACCACTCCTCGAATGCCCACTTCATGGCCAACAACTCTCGATTGCCAACATCATAATTGCGCTCAGCAGGCGAAAACTTTCTAGAAAAGAAGGCACATGGTTTCATCACCGAGCCATCAGAACTTCTTTGCGACAAAACAGCCCCTGCTCCAATCTCAGAAGCATCAACCGCTCCCTGAAACGGGTGCGAAACATCTGGCTGGCACAACACAGGGGCAGAAGAAAAACAACGCTTCAATTCCTGAAAAGCTTCCACAGCCACAGAAGACCAATTGACCACATCAGCACCCTTCTTGGTCAAATCAGTCAACGGTTTAGCAACACTAGAAAAATTACTGATGAAGCGACGATAAAAATTAGCAAAGCCCAGGAACTTTTGCAGACTCTTCACAGATGTCGGCTGAGTCCAATCATAAATGGCCTGGACTTTAACAGGGTCCATCTCGATAGTAGAAGGGGAAAAAATGAAACCCAAAAATGAAACCTTCTGAACTCCAAAGAGACACTTTGACCCCTTCACAAACAAAGAATTCGTACGAAGGACCTGGAACACCATTCTGACCTGCTTCACGTGAGACTCCCAATCATCCGAGAAGACCAAAATATCATCCAAATATACAATCAGGAATTTATCCAGGTACTCTCGGAAGATGTCATGCATAAAGGACTGAAATACTGATGGAGCATTGGAAAGCCCGAATGGCATAACCAGGTACTCAAAATGGCCCTCGGGCGTATTAAATGCTGTTTTCCTTTCATCGCCCTGTTTAATACGCACAAGATTATACGCACCACGAAGATCTATCTTGGTGAACCAACTAGCCCCCTTAATCCGAGCAAATAGATCAGACAGCAGCGGCAAAGGGTACTGAAATTTAACTGAGATCTTAAGAAGGCGGTAATCAATACAAGGTCTCAAAGAACCATCCTTCTTGGCCACAAAAAAGAACCCTGCTCCCATTGGTGACGACGACGGGCGAATATGACCCTTCTCCAAGGATTCCTTTACATAACTCCGCATAGCGGCGTGCTCTGGCACAGATAAATTGAACAGTCAGCCCCTAGGAAACTTACTACCAGGAATCAAATTGATAGCACAATCGCAATCCCTATGAGGAGGTAGGGCACTGGATTTGGGCTCATCAAATACATCCCGGTAATCCGACAAAAACTCCGGGACTTCAGAAGGGGTGGATGACGAAATAGACAAAAATGGAACATCACCATGTACCCCCTGACAACCCCAGCTGGACACAGACATAGATTTCCAATCCAATACTGGATTATGGACCTGTAGCCATGGCAACCCCAAAACGACCACATCATGCAGATTATGCAACACCAAAAAACGAATATCCTCCTGATGTGCAGGAGCCATGCACATGGTCAATTGGGTCCAGTACTGAGGCTTATTCTTGGCCAAAGGCGTAGCATCAATTCCTCTCAATGGAATAGGATGCTGCAAGGGCTCCAAGAAAAAACCACAGCGCCTAGCAAACTCCAAGTCCATCAAATTCAGGGCAGCGCCTGAATCCACAAATGCCATAACAGAATAGGATGACAAAGAGCAAATCAGAGTAACGGACAAAAGAAATTTCGACTGTACCGTACCAATGGTGGCAGACCTAGAGAAACGCTTGATGCGCTTAGGACAATCGGAGATAGCATGAGTGGAATCACCACAGTAAAAACACAGCCCATTCCGACGTCTGTGTTCTTGCCGTTCAGCTCTGGTCAAAGTCCTATCACATTGCATAGGCTCAGGTCTATGCTCAGATAGTACCGCCAAGTGGTGCACAGCTTTACGCTCGCGCAAGCGTCGATCGATCTGAATGGTCAAAGACATAGACTCATTCAGACCAGCAGGCATGGTAAATCCCACCATGACATCCTTAAGGGCTTCAGAGAGACCTTTTCTGAAAATTGCTGCCAGGGCACATTCATTCCACTGAGTGAGTACAGACCACCTCCTAAACTTCTGACAATATATCTCTACCTCATCCTGACCCTGACACAGAGCCAGCAAGATTTTCTCTGCCTGATCCACTAAATTAGGTTCATCATAAAGCAATCCGAGCGCCAGAAAAAACGCATCAACATCACGCAATGCCGGATCTCCTGGCGCAAGGGAAAATGCCCAGTCTTGAGGGTCGCCACGTAACAAAGAAATAATGATTTTCACTCGTTGAACAAGGTCACCTGAGGAGCGAGGTTTCAAAGCAAGAAACAATTTACAATTATTTTTGAAATTCAGAAACTTAGATCTATGCCCCAAAAACAAATCAGGAATAGGAATCCTAGGCTCTAACATCGGATTCTGAACCACAAAATCTTGAATGTTTTGTACCCTTGCAGTGAGATTATCCATACAAGGGGACAGACCTTGAATGTCCATAGCTACACCTCTGTCCTGAACCACCCAGAGGTAAAGGGGAAAAGAGAGACAAAACACACTGCAAAGAAAAAAAAAATAGTCTCAGAACTTCTCTTATCCCTCTATTGAGATGCATTAGTACTTTGGGCCACCTGTACTGTTATGACCTGGTGGTTAGTACAATAATGAACCTGGTGGTTAAGAGCACACGGAATGACCTGATAGTTATTAAACATATAGGATGAGGTCTGAGACGTGGAAACTCTCCTGACCGCAATCCCTAATCCTATCACACACACTAGAAATAGCCGTGGATTGCTCCTAACGCTCCCTATGCAACTCGTCACAGCCTAAGAAACTAGCTAGCCCTGAAGATAGAAAAATAAGCCTACCTTGCCTCAGAGAAATTCCCCAAAGGAAAAGGCAGCCCCCCACATATAATGACTGTGAGTAAAGATGAAAAATACAAACACAGAGATGAAATAGATTTAGCAAAGTGAGGCCCGACTTACTGAACAGACAGAGGATAGGAAAGGCAACTTTGCGGTCAGCACAAAAAAACTACAAAAAGACCATGCAGAGGGCGCAAAAAGACCCTCCGCACCGACTCACGGTGCGGAGGCGCTCCCTCTGCGTCCCAGAGCTTCCAGCAAGCAAGACAAAAATCAAAATAGCAAGCTGGACAGAAAAACAGCGAACAGAAAAACAAGCAGTAACTTAGCTTCTGCTGGGAAGACAGGTCACAAGAGCGATCCAGGAGTGAACAAGACCAATACTGGAACATTGATGGGTGGCATGGAGCAAAGATCTAAGTGGAGTTAAATAGAGCAGCCAGCTAACGAATTAACCTCATCACCTGTGGAAGGAAACTCAGAAGCCGCAGCCCCACTCACAACCACCAGAGGAAGCCCATGGACAGAACCAGCCGAAGTACCATTCACGACCACAGGAGGGAGCTTGACAACAGAATTCACAACACAAGAGTCATCTCTGCTTCTGAGGATAAGTTTATCCGAATCACCAGCCACAGAAATCGCAGGTTATCAGCAGCTCAGACTAGAGACCAGGTCAATGTCACACACAGTTCTAGCAGTAGACACATCTCTACAACAACTGTTAAGAGGAGACTTTGTGCAGCAGGTCTTCATGGTAAAATGTCTGCTAGGAAACCACTGCTAAGGACAGGTAACAAGCAGAAGAGACTTGTTTGGGCTAAAGAACACAAGGAATGGACAATAGACCAGTGGAAATCTTTGCTTTGGTCTGATGAGTCCAAATTTGAGATCTTATGTTCCAACCACCGTGTCTTTGTGCGATGCAGAAAAGGTGAATGGATGGACCCGACATGCCTGGTTCCCACCGTGAAGCATGGAGAAGGAGGTGTGATGGTGTGGGGGTGCTTTGCTTGTGACACTGTTGGGGATTTATTCAAAATTGAAGACATACTGAACCAGCATGGCTACCACAGCATCTTGCAGCGGCATGCTATTCCATCCGGTTTGCGTTTAGTTAAACCATCATTTATTTTTCAACAGGACAATGACCCCAAACACCCCTCCAGGCTGTATAAGGGCTATTGGTCCAAGAAGGAGAGTGATGGGGTGGTCACAAGACCTGAACCCAATCGAGATGGTTTGGGGTGAGCTGGACCACAGACTGAAGGTGAAAGGGCCAACAAGTGCTAAGCATCTCTGGTAACTCCTTCAAGATTGTTGGAAGACCATTTCCGGTGACTACCCCTTGAAGCTCATCAAGGGAATGCCAAGAGCATGGAAAGCAGTCATCAAAGCAAAAGGTGGCTACTTTGAAGAACCTAGAATATAAGACATATTTTCAGTTGTTTCACACTTTTTTGTTAAGTATATAGTTCCACATGTGTTAATTCATAGTTTTGATGCCTTCAGTGTGAATTTACAATTTTCATAGTCATGAAAATACAGAAAAATCTTTAAATGAGAAGGTGTGTCCAAACTTTTGGTCTGTACTGTATATTTTGATGTGAATGCTTCCTTAACCCCTTTCCAACAATGTTGGACTCCCTCCCTTTGATGTGGGCTCCGGCGCTGAGCCCACATCTTTCTAGCACATGTCAGCTGTTTTGAACAGCTGACATGTGCCTCCAACAGCTGCGGATGGAATCGCCATCCACCTACGGCTGTTAACTAGTTAAATGCTGCTGTCAAACTCGGACAACAGCATTTAACATGCCCTTTCAGCAAGCGCGCCGGAAATCCCACCCATCAGCGCCCGTGTCACATGACCACAGGTCGCCGATGGGTTGGCATGACAACCAGAGGTCTCCAGCAGACCTCTATGGTTGTCACTCCCAGATTGCTGTGAGCACCACTCATAGCAAGTCAGCAATTCTGCTGCATACAAGGCGATCTGATCATCGCCTGTGTGTAGCAGAGCCGATTGGGTTATGGCAGCTGTAGTCTCCCATAGAGACTATTGAAGCATGGCAAAAGTAGAAAAAATGTTTTTAAAAATATAGAAAAATAAAAAAGTTCAAATCACCCCCTTTCAACCCATTAAAAAAAAGAATAAAAAAATTACCTGATTGCTAAATGGTGTAATGGAAAAAAGTCAAAACGCCAGAATTACATTTTTTTGTCGCCACAACATTGCTTTAAAATGCAATAACGTGAAATCAAAAGATCGTATCATAGTAACTGTTCACCAGGTGTAAAAAGCCAGTACCCCGACAATCAGATTATCATTGATTTCTATTTAAAAGAGACTGTCTCAAGACACAAGCCCTTTAATTCCTAATATATATTGATTTAATACCTCGATTTCATGCAAGGATTATTGGTCCTACTATTCGTATCAAATAACGGATGAACAATTCCACTTTTAAAATCATACTAATAACGTTGACACATTACACTTTGACGATGTTTCAGAGTAGTACCATGAAAGCTATTTCTATTCCAATGGCATACAGGTAGATCAAGCAACAGTTATGGAGCCCTTGAAGAGAGGGAATCCAGCCCTGGTTAGTCCTATCCCTGATATTAGTTATCGAAAGAGTACCCCACCCTTCAGTGGAGTTGTGTTGTTAGCAGATATGGAAGATGGGGAATTTTATGGAAAGTAGGGGAAACAAGCACCAGACCTTTGTGTCCTACATAGATGCCCACTGTACGGATTTTGTTGGAAACAATGCTGCCAGAGCAAATTTTGGCATGTCGTGGTTAGCGTTGACACCTCAAAAGTGGATGGTGTTCTAAGACACTATAAGGGATTAATTTAAACATGGATATTTTACAAATCGAAGTGTTGGTAAGAATGGTCATCGATGGCAAGACCTGGCACCATAACGGAGACCTTTTGGTTTATGTATTGGGCTCTTCTCTCTATGTATGTTTTGCTCCTTATTAATTTTCACTATTTAACCATGGCAGAAAGTATTCACAAGCCTACATTCCTGTCTCTACAAATAATAATTAACATTTACTACTTGGGGCCACTAAGGAGACTTTGTATTAGATGGCAGAACCTGACCTCCTGGTGTGGACATGTAGGCTATAACCACATATGGCCCATGGAGCATTTCTAGCTTGTGCAGGTCCTTCTCCACGCCCTCGTCCTGTCCTCGTGTCAGCCTTGTGATGAGCATTAACAATCCTCACCACCACGCTCATGTACCATTCAATAAATAATTACAAGCTATAAAATGACATGGACTAGACAAGGCTTTATTTGTTAGAGTTGATACAGTTAATTATAAGATTAATGATATTTTCCTTTTTTTTGCTCGGGATTTAGGTAAAACTTCTTCCTATTATTACAACCTCAACTAAGAGCAATTACGCAAAGAAGGACGCTCTGCCACATGCTTTATCACCTTACCGTTGTGCATTGTGTACGAGCGCTATCATTCAGTTGGTTAATGTTTGTTCTTCAAACGTCTTTTTTTCTTTATTTTTTTCTATACCAAGCACAGAAACAATGAGATTGTTCCAGATTTGTTCTCTTTGTCTCCTGTAATTAAATATTGTATTTTCTCAGATTGTAGGCAGTCCTTCAGAGAGCTAATCATGTCCTTTCCCTCCCATGGGAGCCAGTTTCCACATTATGAAATCAACTGCTCTGAATAATATGAAGTCTCCATTAATACCAACCATTTCTAAATGACTTCATATCTTAACAGAGGCTGGAAAAGTTGTTACTGCAAGCTGTAAAACACAACCACCTACAACGAGGAGAAATATTGTTCTCATAAATATTCACTCGTCTTTTACATTTACCTAAACCCAATTACTTTTTTTTTTCCTTTGCAAACATTTCTCTCTTCTCAAAAGCTTTTGTAATGTGAGTTGACCTTGTCCGTTACCAAAGCCCCTGCTTGGCTAGAGAACATAGGAAGATAGCTGAACAGTAGAAAAAAATATTAGACATGTCATTAGAATTAGATGGTGGTATCCCCATTCCTTTCCCTCAAGGAAGAGTCCTGTGGGAGGTCCTAATCAATGTTTGACATAGTGATTTCAATTGGGGGAAGTATAGCAGAGATGAGTGCGATTACCAATACTTCTTCAGCTTTCAACTCATGGCAGTCAGTGTGTGTGGATAAGATCCATAGAGGCTGACAGCAGTGTGAGAGGTGAGCTGCAACTGCAGAGGTGTTTTTTTTCATAGAGGCAAAGCTCAGCTCTGCTGTACTGCTCTCCGCACTGACCACATTCAATGAAAGCTGAAGAGGTATTAGTAATCACTGTCATTGCTCAACTCCCAGGGCTTGTATTACTCTGAAAGGAGATCAGTGAGGAGTTTAGGGCTGTTTGTCCTTACATGTCACACAGGAGAAAGCCTGCTCCAAGCTATTGTGGAGGCGTGTTTTTTTCCCCCTGTATGTTACTGCCTGCTTATGATTGGTCAACATTATTATGGCAAAGAAGTACACATCCCCCAAGAAAAATATCTATAATGCCCAGTTGGGCTAATCATAAATGTAATATAAACCTAACAAACTAATATTACCTCAATGGTCATAAGAAATAAAAAAAAACCAAGTATGTATCCTCTGTAAGGGTCATAAAGTGAAGTTAAAGTGAAGCTGTCAGCAGGATTTCACCCCAAAACGATTTATATGTGCATTTAGCTCAGGCAAAGACAAGACCATCCATACTAATAAGGAAGAATGTATCTGCTTTCTGTGAGTGCCATCCATTTCTTCTGACTTCATCTATATAATACTCTTTTTACATAAGGATAGAGCCCCACCTTATAGTAATATGCAGTGATATCTAGAAAGAAATAAGGATTTCCTGACACAGTTTTTTATCCATATATCTACGAATGGTGGTCTTTTCAAGTTCAAGTTCTGTTTTAGGCTTTCCATCCATATTTTGAAGTAGACAGTTTGTTCCTCGATTGCCAAAAATCACCATTTAAATCAATATGCAAATGAGACTTAAGTGCTTTTGGCGTGTGGAAGCACTAGCCAAGTCTCTGCTCCCTCTAGCTCTCTTGCTCACCCAGAGTCGCCCTATTGTTGATTGACAGCTTGTTTGCGGTGTGACTTCAAGCAATGTAACTGTCAGTCAAGCAACAAAATGTAGAAAGCACTTCAGCCTCATTTGTATATTGATTCAAACAGTGATTTATCGGTAGCGGAGAGATGGACTGGCTAATTAAAGGGAGTCTGTAAGCAATATTGCACACTCCAAACTATTTATGTGCGCATGTAGCTCTTTCAAAGAAAAAATCCAGCAATACCTTTAACCGGACATTCCTTTCCTCTTTTACTGAGAAATCACCGTTTGTATTTATATGCAAATGAGGCTGAAGGACTATGGTAGATCTGAAGCCTATGTCACTCCAGCTCTATTCCCTGCCCAGCACCTCCTCCTCCTGCGTGACTGACAGCTTCATTGTCTGAAGTCACACAGCCTAAAGGCCATAACTGAGGAACGGACTGTCTAGGTAAAATTCAAAATGTGCACAAGCTCAAGCAGTAATGGAGATTTATACTGTCATAAGGAAAAAAAGCCCATGGTCGGTGCCATTGTTCATTGTACACTACATGCTCTGCACTGCATGTGTCCTTGAACAAGGCTGTTGTAGTAAGCAAATCATTAGAATCTATACTATTATCTATACCTCATTAAGCACCATATGTGCTTACTACCAAGGTTATTATAGAGCTGGATAGGGTCCAGCAATGATATGTAACATTAATATAGGTTGAAGACTAGAATACTCGAGCAGTGTATATACGTGTGTGTGTGTGTATGTATATATATATATATATATATATGTATATATATATATATATATATATATATATATATATATACACACCATGATTGTTCTGCGGAGGGATTCTGAGTCCATGTGAAAGTCTAAGCTCGATTGTACATTAGTAAAACAGGAGACTTGAAAAGTGTCCGTGGTTAGTAATGGACGTGAAGTGTTAAAGAAAAGGAGCAGTTAACACAATGGAAAGTGACAGTCGAAATAGGAGATCTAAACAGTAAAAATAAAAAGACAGATAAACCCGGAAGAAAAAAAACTTTGCAAAATTATGTTGTATTTGAAGAAGACCTAGCACCTCCTGGAAAACATGATATGATAAGAATTAAATTCAAATATGCATAATTAGAAAAACTACAAATCAAAAGTTTATTTAGAATAATTCTGGCTTTTACAGAAAAGGAGGCTGAAGTTGGGCTGTTTGCTGTCTCAATATTTTGATAGCTGACTACACTGCTTCTTGGAAATACCACTGTGCAGGGTCGGACTGCGGTGTCTGGAGCCCACAGGGGAATGACTCTAGGGGCCCATCCTACAGCTATATGCAAATATCTGTAAGCCGTTATCCTCATTATAGCGGCGCATTGACTGTAAAAGACAGGCAGCACCTGCACATTCACTATGCACACACCATAACTGATGTACAATTACAGTAGTTTGCATTAAAGGACTTTTTTGGTTAAACAGGTCATAATAACAACACATACAAGGGAAAAATACCGCCACACCGTGACAACACCACATAGTAACCAAATAATACTACATACAAGGGAGAAACACGACCACACCATGACTAGACCACATATTACCAGTATATAGTGACCGAATAATACTATATACAAGGGAGAAACCTGGCCACACCGTGACTAGACCACATATTACCAGTATATAGTGACCGAATAATACTATATACTATGGAGAAGTACCGACACACCGTTACCAAACCATATGTTACCACCACATATGCTTGTGGTAAAATAGCACACCTCTGCTAGGTCGGCGGCTGACTGGGGTGTGCTTGTCGCAGGTGGCACATGAGTGACGACATACGCCAGCGACGTCACTGTCATGCGCTGCTTCAATAAGAGCATTCAAGTCAGCTGCCGGCCTCATTAACTATTGCTGCGGGGCAATTTCAACTGAATGTGTGTCATCGGACGCACATTCAGTTGAAACCAGCATGCCCCCACTATGTGCTGCTCGGGGGCCCCCCAAGCACCCGGGCCCCACAGCGGAATACACTGGTATCCTGCTGGGCCAGTCCGACCCTGCCACTGTGTGTGAGAAAACTGGGAGTGTGCAGCCTGGAAACACAGGGAAAATATATTCTCCTACCTTATCAACTGAAAATAAAAATGGTGCTGGTCTCAGAAAATGCCGATGCAAACCAATATTTTTTTCACATAGTTCTGTTTTTTTTTTTACCAGTAAAATATAAAAAAAGTAAACAAGTTCAATGATCGTACTGACCTGGAGAATCATGTTGACAGACCGTTTTTACTACAGCCAGTAAATGCAGTAAAAAAACAATGACAGGATCACATTGTTTTCTAACACCATTTCCCCACACTCGACATTTTTTTCCCCATGTTTTAGTACATTATATAGTGAAATGTATAAAATAAAATAAATAAAAATAAATAAAAAATAAATAAAATGAATGGTGTCATTGAAAACTACAACTTGTCCTACAAAAATGAAGCAGTCAAATGGTTTTTGTATATGAAGAAAAAAAAAAAAAAAAAAGGTATGCCTCTTGGTAGAAGGCAAGAAAACAAACGCCCGGTTCGGAAGCGGTCAAAATTAAAAGGGTTATCCAGGACTTTGCTTATTTTTACCTAGGAGAGTAAGAACTTACAGGTATATAGTTGCTAAATACCTGCTTTTTCTTCCTGGCGCTGATCTCTGCCAGCTTAGAACAGTTTCGGCCCGCTCCTGTTGCCAATACTGTGGCTTTCTGTGACGTCACTTCGACAAAGCACCGTCTTCGATTCTTGCTCTTCACGGTTAACAGGCCGTCTCTGCTGATGTCATGATGATTGACAGCCAGCTCCCTGCTGCCTAGCTGTGTGGAGCCAGTTATCAATCAGCATGACATAGGCCCAACAGAGCAGACTGGAAGAGCTACCCTGATGTGAGGTGAGGAAGAAGCAGACTCGTCAGCAGAAGAGGTACGTAACAGCGCTGAGTTGGCAGATATCGGCGTCAGGCAGATCTGGCAAGTAGTTAGCATTGATGAGCGAGGGTGCTGGGATGCGGTGTTATCAGGGCACGCTCGTGTGCTAATAGAGTATCTTCGGCGTGCTCGAATACTATGCTCGAGTCTAAAAAACAGGCAATCCCTGCATGTGTTGTGGCTAACACCTTATCCAAGCTCGTTCGCTCATCGTTAGTAGTTGACAAATCACTGCCTGTAAGTTATAAGTCCCGGATAGCCCTTTTAACCAGCTTTTTCTAAGCAATCTAATAAATAATGTATGCAGTTTGTAGTGTGTAATCTGCTGACAGATCTGCTTTAATGTTGATATTGTTTCGTGATACGTGCATAGCTGCACAATAACCGTACATACTGTACTATGTGCAACGTGAAGGTATGTGTTTCTTTTATTAACCTTTTTTTTTTTTTTTAACAGGGCATTTTCCAAACATAAATATCATAACAATATTCCAGATCACTTAACCTTGGTTACACTCTTACAAATTACTTAGTCATATGGAGTTTACAAAGCAGTGCATTTCCTTTCATATCTTGTGGTGCCTCTGCCAATACTCTTCCGTATCGGTAGGATCTAATTTATGAGTCCTGCCGAGAGAGTTCACCTCAATTCATGGGTTTGTTAGACTGTGGATGTCATGCCGTCCTTTGATTCTAATCATTGTAATTGAGTTGAGGACATGGCATGTGCTTCCTGTAAACTACTTATTTCTTATACATAGCGGCATAAATTGAGTTGGTCGAGGGAGGCTGAATACCCCAGGAGACCGAGATTATCAGTGAGGACAATGATTGAGCGCTCCCAGCCTGATGGTATTCTGTATGATATCTTAAATTGAAATGTGGATTTTATGAATTTTATACCGCACTGTCAGAACATAGAGCGTCCTTATAGAGCAAGTGTTGTCAATATACCAGTTTACTGCAGTAACAAGGGTAAAACTAAATCTAAAGGTCTCTGTGGGTCTGCCTTGGAAATGACTAGCTCGCGTCTCCATAGAGGAACAGGATGTAGATGCGTTCATGTCCATTTTAGAGACAAGATATGTATTGTTACATAGACACACAAGATTGGCAGTCAGCCGGGCCATGTTATGTAGAATTTCATTGGGATTTACTGCTGCGGCATTTAGATTGTGATTGTTGGGTATGTAGTGTATCTATAATTGTCTGCATAAGTTGAAACTTCAAGGTAGACAATTATATTGCACTGGCTGGAAACATACAATTTTCATATATATATATATATTGGGTGTATTTGCATGTTTTAGATATATTGGGTAGCACGGTGGCTCAGTGGTTAGCATTGCAGTCTTGCAGCGCTGAGGTCCTGGGTTCAAACAACAAGGACAACATCTGCAAGCAGTCTGTATGTTCTCCCCGTGTTTGCGTGAGTTTCCTCCGGGTTCTCCGGTTTACTCCCACACTCCAAAGACATACTGATAGGGAATTTAGATTGTGAGCCCCAATGGAGACAGCGATGATGTCTGTAACGAGCTGTGAAAAACTAATGGCGAGTAAATACATCGATGACATGCTCAGCATTTCAGAAAGTTCTCACCATGGCTCCTATAAGCCAAATTGTAAGCGGACCCTGTAATGGCGGATCAGTTCTTATATTGCATGAATAGCCAACCATTTGAACAAACATTTGCCAAAAAAGACCACATGTCCAATCCAGTCTGCCTTTATATTATTTCCTTGTTATTTGTATCTAAGGACGTATAATCAAAAATCAGAATTTATCCACTGTAGATGTGGCGGTTTCCGCTCTACAAATAAATGAGCCTTTTGAACCTTTCAAGCATGCCTTGCCTCATGTTCTCATAACGTTTGTTTTTGCTTTTGAAGCCATGCTTTCCAATGTTGGTATACAGCTTGACCATTATTTTGCCGCCAGAATGCAAGAATTCCCAAGGTATTGGACCATTCCTGCTTTGTTTCCCATTGTATCCTTTGATAGATCTATGTTTATCCTGCGCATGAGCAAACTCACTTACTGTGGATCTTACAACAAAGTTTATACCAAGCTAAAATTTAAATAAAATAATATTTCTATTGCATCTGACTTTCCCTCCTATTCATTTGCAGAATATGGCCTTTTGTTTTAGTGTTTAGGTTTTTTTGATTGTTTTTTTAACTTTACCCTTATGAACATTTTAGCTTTAAAGTATTTTTTTTAAAAATTAGGTAAACGTGGGAAATGATCTGAAAAAATAAAAAAGTCAGTCACCTATTCAACAAGTTCCAGCTGTGTCTGCTCCAATGTTCCCTGTGTAAAAAGAGCAATCCCATCAAAGTTTGTACCCTCTTAATATATTGCAATCATCATATTATATAGCACTGTGCACTTACAATTGCTCATTTTACTTTCTACCCAGCTAATTCTTCTCTTTTTCATTAGGTCTATGACATCACGTGATTAATAACTGGCTAGCTGAATCTTTCAGCTCTAAGTAGGAGATGTCAGTTTTTCTTGTATGAGTCATAAGTCACCGCAAATGCGCCTGGCAGGGGGGAGGAGGGGGTAGTAGGGTTAGGAGTTGAAGAAGGGAATGATTTTTGCAGAGACAAGAAACTTCCTGTTTCTACATAGAGCAGAGAAAAGAAAAGAAATAGCTGGGTAGAAAGTCAAAATTAGCAATTGTAAGTACACAGTGCTATACAATATGATGACTGCAATATATTAAGAGGATTGAAACTTTGTGTTGGTAGCGGATTAATCTCTGTACTGTCCAGCCTTTCAACAGTAAATGTATATTTATTCAGGAAAAAAGATAACACAACTTACAACTGGTATTTCATATACTGTAGCTTAGGATCTTATCATCTTGTCTGTCAGCTTGCAAAGTGAAATTAAAAATGTTTATCATCAGGACCTTCTTGTTTTTTGTTTTTTTAACAATGCATTATTGGCAATACAACACTACTGCTGGAGACAGAAACTCATGAAATATTAATCAGTAATAAATAGTAGTTGTTGCAATATATACAATAATAAGCATTATTCCAACACCCCCTCTCAACAACTACTTGTCCTGCAATTCCTGTTAGTCCCATGGTGGTTCTAAATTCTTAAAATTTGGTTCTCGGCAGTGGCTTTGTCATAACATCAGCTATCATCCGGACAGTCTCGCAATAAAAACAAAATCAATTATTCCATGTTCTATAAAATCACGCAGGTGATGACGTTTAATATCAATGTGTTTGGTTCTCACATTGATCTTTTTACTGCATGCAAGTTTAATGCATTTTTGGTTGTCTTCATAAATCACCGTTGGTTGAGTTGATGGCTTACCAAGATCGCCTAATGATTGGTTAAACCAAATGTCCTCTTGACTTGCGTGGGCTGCAGACACATACTCTGCTTCTGTAGATGACAAGGTTATAGTCATCTGTTTTCTGCTAGACCAAGAAATTGAACTTTCTACAAGCCTGAGCAAATAGATGCTCAGCCAGTCTGCATCCACAGGGCCTGTGAGTTTTAGATCTCTTGTTGTAGATATCCTTAAAATGTATGTCTTGTCTTGAGTCAAATAACTCTCTTAATGGCATTCCAGTCTTTTTGGCTCATTTTTCCACACATCTGCAGAGAATTCCAATTGTTTCTGCGATATCCAGTCAAATCATAGTTGTTATGTATAGAAGTGCCCCCACTGCCTGTCTGTACTTCTCATTGTTAGGTAACAGACCATCTTCTCCTTCCAACTTTAAGTAGGATGGTTCCATTGGGGTTGATATTCCAAACTAATTCAGAATTCAGTTGATTTTTGCACTTTGGTTGAGAAGAAAGCTTCCATCTTCTTCTCTTTGGACTTGGATTCCTAGACAATGTCACATTTCCAGGGTCTTATATTTCAAAATGCTGATTGAAAATTTTACCATCTTGGCAATTTCTGTTTCTTCTTGATGGACCATAATCTCATTCTTCACATATAAGAAGCTATACATCCACTTTCCGTCTGTACATTATGTGTATAAACACGGATCTCCTTGACCTCTTTTAAATCCTTCTTCTAATAGGACTTTGTTCATTTTGGTGTTCCACGATCTGGCCAATTGCTTAAGACAATAGAGAGATTTTTGTAGTGTGCGAATGAGATTATCTCTACCTTCTTTGATAATAACCCTCAGGTTGAGACATGTACAAGTCCCCTTCAATGTCACTATTTAAAAAGGCAGTTTTGATGTCCAAATGTTTGACAAACATCTTTTGTACAGCAGCTATTGCCATTTGAGTCTTGAATATGGTCTGCTTACAAATGGAGAAAATGTTGCATCGTAATCTTTGCCATATTTCTGAGAATATCCTTTTGCTACTAATCTTGCTTCAAATTTGTGAACCTTGCCTTCAGAGTCGTACTTTTTTTCACAAAAAAAATTATTTCAGATCTAATTTGTTTTATTTTACCAAGGGTAACAGGAGAAATTAGACCCCAAAAGTTGTTGTGCAATTTTTCCTGAGTACGCTGATACCCCATATGTGGGGGGGAACCACCATTTGGGCGCATGGCAGAGCTCATAAGGGAAGGAGCACCGTTTTACTGTTCAATTTAAAATTGACTGGAATTGAGATCGTACGCCATGTCGCATTTGGAGAGCCCCTGATGTGCCTAAACAGTGGAAACCCCCCACAAGTGACACCATTTTGGAAAGTAGACTCCCTAAGGAACTTATCTAGATGTGTGGTGAGCACTTTAACCCACCAAGTGCTTCACAGAAGTTTATAATGAAGAGCCGTAAAAATAAAAAATCATATTTTTTTCACAAAAATGATCTTTTTGCCCCCAATTTTTTATTTTCCCAAGGGTAACAGGAGAAATTGGACCCCAAAAGTTGTTGTGCGATTTGTCCTGAGTACGCTGTTACCCCATATGTGGGGGTAAACCACTGTTTGGGAGCATGGCAGAGCTAGTAAGTAAATATAGGTAAACTGACTGAACAGCAATCTAGTCTGAACTGGTGCATAACCAAAAAATACTTTTTTTAATAGATTTCACAAGCCATTATCCTATTCACATTTCATGTATCACGCATTTCCTTGCTTTAGTACAGTTGAGTGCAGTCATTAATCTATTTGCTATGTAAGTCTTTTTTGGTTATGCACCAGTTCAGACTAGATTGCTGTTCAGTCAGTTTACCTATATTTACTATGTACTATTTTTTCTGACTTGAACGCCCCGCCCTTCACCATGCTGTGATTTTAATTACATCCAAACACAGTTGGTTCCAACCTTCCTATAAAGGCAGGCTTTACCATGTTATTAGCCAGAGGTAAGTGTTCACACTAGGCAGTCAGGTCAAGGACCCATCCGATCTGAGATTACCTTGACGTTTGGTGGATGGGCTCACATTTTTTGGCCAAATTTTGTGCTAAGCATCTCATGTGTTTTTTCATAGATTTCACAAGCGATTATGCTATTCACATTTCATGTATCGCACATTTCCTTGCTTTAGTACAGTTGAGTGCAGCCATCTATTTGTTAGAGCTAAGAAGTAGTGATGAGCGAGTATACTCATTGCTCGGGTTTTCCCGAGCACGCTCGGGTGGTCCCCGAGTATTTGTTAGTGTGATTTAGTTTTCATCGCCTCAGCTGAATGATTTACAGCTACTAACCAGGCTGAGTACATGTGGGTTTTGCTTGGTTGCTAGGGAATCCCCACATGTAATCAAGCTGTCTAACAGTCGCAAATCTAAATCTCCGAGCAGTCATAAAATACTCGGAGACCACCTGAGCATGCTCGGGAAAACGCGAGCAACGAGTATACTTGCTCATCACTTCTCGGAAGGGAAGGAGCCCCATTTGACTTTTCAATGGAAAATTGACTGGAATTGAGATCGGACGCCATGTCGTTTTTGGAAAGCCCTGATGTGCCTAAACAGTGGACACCCCCCATAAGTGACCCCATATTGGAAAGTAGACCCCCCAACTTATCTAGATGTGTTGTGAGAACTTTTAACCCCCAAGTGTTTCACTACAGTTTATAACACAGAACCGTGAAAATATAAAATCATTTTTTTCCTCACAAAAATGATATTTTAGCCCCCAGTTTTTTATTTTCCTAAGGGTAATAGGAGAAATTGGACCACAAAAGTTGTTGTCCAATTTGTCCCGAGTATGCTGATACCCCATATGTGGGGGGGGGGGGAACCACCGTTTGGGCGCATAGCAGAGCTCGGAAGGGAAGGAGCGCTGTTTGCAATGCAGACTTAGATGGAATGGTCTGCGGGCAGCACTTTGCGTTTGCAGAGCCCCTAATGTACCTAAACAATAGAAACCCCCATAAGTGACCCCATACTGGAAACTAGACTCCCCAAGGAACTTAACTAGATGTGTTGTGAGAACTTTGAACCCCCAACTGTTTTACTACAGTTTATAACACAGAACCGTGAAAATAAAAAATCATTTTTTTCCCACAAAAATGATTTTTTAGGCCCCAAATTTTTATTTTCCAAAGGGTAAGAAATTGGACCACAAAAGTTGTTGTCCAATTTGTCCTGAGTATGCAGATACCCTTAATGTGGAGGTAAATCACTGTTTGGGGTCACGGCAGAGCTTGGAAGGGAAGGAGCACTGTTTTACTTTTTCAATGCAGAATTGGCTGGAATTTAGATCAGACGCCATGTTGCATTTGGAGAGCCCCTGATGTGCCTAAACAGTGGAAACCCCCCAATTCTAACTCCAACCCTAACCCCAACACACCTCTAACCCTAATCCCAACCCTAACCATAACCACACCCCTAATCCGAACACGCGCCTAACCCTATTTCCAACCCTAACCACAACACACCCCTAACCCCAACACACCCCTAACCCTAACCATAACCACACCTCTAACCCTAATCCCAACTCTAAATGTAGTCCAAGCCCTAACCCAATCTCTAGCCTCACCCCTAGCCCTAACTTTAGCCCCATCCCTAACTTTATCCCCAACACTAACCCTAACTTTAGCCCCAACCCTAATGAGAAAGCAGAAATAAATACATTTTTTAATTTTATTATTTTCCCCTAACTAAGGGGGTGATAAAGGGGGGGTTGATTTACTATTTATAGTGGGTTTTTATAGTGGGTTTTTGTTTGGCAGCTGTCACCACATTTTGAGAGTTATAATTTTTCCATATTTTGGCCCACAGTCATGTGAGGTCTTGTTTTTTTGCAGGACAAGTTGTCTTTTATTGGTACCATTTTTGGGCACATGACATTTTTTGATCGTTTTTTATTACAATTTTTGGGAGTCAGAATGAACAAAAAACAGCAATTCATGAATTTCTTTTGGGTGGGGCATTTATACCATTCCGCGTGTGGTAAAATTGATAAAGCAGTTTTATTATTCGGGTCAGTACGATTACAGCAATACCTCATTTACTGTATATAATTTTTTTATGTTTTATACAATAAAAACTACCGTATATACTCGCGTATAAGCTGAGATTTTCAGCCCATTTTTTTGGGCTGAAAGTCCCCCTCTCGGCTTACACTCGAGTCATACCCAGGGGTCGGCAGGGGAGGGGGAGCCGGGGCTGTCTAATTATACTCACCTGCTCCTGGCGTGGTCCCTGGTTCCCCGGCGCTGCAGCTTCTAACTGTACTGAGCTGTTACCGTTACCGCTCGGTACAGTAATGAATATGCGGCTCCACATCCCATAGGGTTGGAGCCGCAAATTCATTACTGTAATGAGCGGTAATGGTAACTGCTCAGTACAGGAAGAAGCTGCAGCGCCGGGGAAACAGGGACTTCACCGCGCCAGGAGCAGGTGAGTATAACGGGGAGGGGAGCACTGCACGATATTCACCTGCTCCTCGCTTTTGCGCTGCTCCATCTTCAGTGTCTTCTGCAGTGACGCTCAGGTCAGAGGGCGCGGTGACGTGGTTAGTGCGCGCCCTCTGCCTGAACGTCGGTGTAGAAGATGCTGAAGATTGAGCGGCGCCGGAGCGAAGTCAGGTGAATATTGAAAGTGCCGGGGGCCTGAGCGACGGAGAGGTGAGTATGTGATTTTTAAAATTATTTTATTGCAGCAACAGTAAATGGGGCATGTGTCTGTATGGAGCCATAATCAACGTTTGTGCAGCACTATATGGCGCAAATATCTTTATTGAGCATCTTATGGGGCTGTAATCAACGTTTGTGCTGCACTATAGGGGGCAAATATTTTTATGGAGCATCTTATGGGGCCATAATCAACATTTGTGTAGCATTATATTGGGCAAATGTGTCTATGGAGCATCTTATGGGGCCATTATTAACCTTTATTCAGGATTATATGGGGCATATTTTAATATGGAGCATCTTATGGGGCCCATCATAAACTGTATGGAGCATTATATGGGGCTCCTGATTCAATATGGATATTCAAAAACACTTAACCTACTGATGATTCAATTAATTTTACTTTTATTGGTATCTTTTTTTACTTTTGACATTTACCGGTAGCTGCTGCATTTTCCACCCTAGGCTTATACTCGAGTCATTAAGTTTTCCCAGTTTTTTGTGGCAAAATTAGGGGGGTTGGCTTATACTCGGGTCGGCTTATACTCAAGTATACACGGTATCTTCTATAAAAATAATTATATTTGCATCGCTTTATTGTGAGGGCTATAACTTTTTATTTTTTGCTGATGATGCTGTATGGAGGCTCGTTTTTTGCCGGACAGGATGATGTTTTCAGCGGTACCATGTTTATTTATATCCGTCTTTTTGATTGCGTGTTATTCCACTTTTTTTTCGGCGGTATGATGATAAAGCATTTTTTTTTGCCTCTTTTTTTTTTTACGGTGTTCACTGAAGTGGTTAACTAGTGGGACAGTTTTATAGGTCGGGTCGTTACGGACGCGGCAATATTAAATATGTGTACTTATTGTTTTTTTGTTGTTTTTTTTACCTAAAGAAATATATTTATTGGAACAATATTCATTTATTTTTTATTTACGAATTTTTAAATATTTTTACACATTAACTTTTTTTTAACTTTTTTACATTGTCCCAGGGTGGGACATCACTATGTAGTGTCAGATCGCTGATCTGACACTTTGCAGAGCACTGTGTCAGATCAGCGATCTGACAGGCAGTGCAGGAGGCTTGCCCGCACCTGTTCTCAGCGGGCACTGACAAGTCACCTCCCTGCAGGACCCGGAAGGACCCCGCGGCCATCTTGGATCCGGGGCCTGCAGGTTGTTCTGAGGGTCTCATGGAAGCACGTAGGGAGCCCCCTCCCTGCGCTATGCTTCCCTATGCCGCCGGAACACTGCGATCTTGATTGATCTCAGTGTTCTGGGGGTTAATGTGCCAGGAGCCGTGACCGTTCCTGGCACATAGTGGCAGATGTCAGCTGTGATAATCAGCTGACACCCGGCCGCGATGGCTGCTCTCCCCCTGTGAGTGCGGCTGATCGCGTATGACGTACTATCCCGTCCATGGGAATTAAGTCCCAGGTCACATGGCCGGGATAGTATGTCCGATGGCAGAAAATGGTTAATATGTAGACTAGCGTATAGAGCAATATCGGCTGCAGCAGATCCACGGGTCAGCTAGTGACCATCAGACATCAATAGGTCAGAAGGAGTTTGTGGATAGTCTCCGCGCTGCCAACAGGATTTGTTACTTCTTCAAGAACACCACATGTGGTTTTCCTGAAAAAGAAGTAACTTTGTACTTCGAAACGCATCAAAATAAACTATCATTTTACTACACTGGGATATATGTCTTAAATCCTGTCGGCAGCGCGGAGACTATCCACAAATTTCTTCTGACCTATTGATCTCAGATTGTACCGTAAGGTGTATGAATAAAATCATGTGTTATTTCAGTGTGACTGATAAATAATCTGCTGGAAAACTGTTACACTTCATCAAGATTATTGTTTTGTAATTGGAAAAAAAATGTAATCTTTGCACCAAATCCAGGATAATTATTCTACCTTCTGTAGACACAACTGGTTCATATCAGATCTAGTAGATGAACCGGAAATGAAGTGTTAGTAGTTACAGCAGAGTGTGGTGAAGTGTTGTACTAATTGCACAGAATCGATTAGTCAAAGCCATTGTCTGATCTTTGTAGACAAAGGCTAAAATGACTTACTGGTTTTGGTGTTTAGTGTCTCTAGAGACTGGTAGTAAGAAAATGTGAGACTGGCTAGAAAACACAGATTTGCATGTACACAACTATTCAGTATTTTTCTGCATAGTTTTGTTTTTTCATTTTATACATGTAGATTATTATCTCTGGTGAGTCTATATCTGCCCATGCATTTTAGATAGCTGTGGTTCATCCGGCAACTATGTCATCCGTCACTCTCAAACACAGAAGTTCTCACTCTGCTGAGCTCTCTTCTGTCGCTATCTCTGGTGGCGACTTATGCCTAAGGCTACATTAGTGTTCAAAATAATTGCAGTCCAATATGACTAATTTACCAGTAGGTGCAGTAAATTCTAAAAATCAAAACAAAAACCAGACTCCGCATACATGATCAAGTTTTTGAGTTTGTGTTTAAGAATATTTAATTGAAAGGGTGTGTTCAAAATAATAGCAGTGTGGAGTCCAATTAGTGAGGTCAATCATTCTGTGAAAAAACAGGTGTGAATCAGGTGGCCCTTATTTAAGGATGAAGCCAGGATATGTAGTGTATGTATTTCTCCTTGAAAGCCTGAGAAATATGGGTCGTTTGAGACATTATCCAGAAGAACATCATACTTTGATTAAAAATTTGATTGGAGAGGATGAAACGTACAAAGAAGTGCAGACAATAATAGGCTGTCCAGCTAAAATGACCTCCAATGCTTTAAAATGGAAAGCCAAACTAGAGAGACGTGGAAGAAAACGGAAGACAACCATTAGAATGGATGGAAGAATAGCCAGAATGGCCAAGGCTCAGCCAATGATCTGCTCCAGGATGATCAAAGGCAGTCTCAAGTTTCCTGTGAGGACTGTGACAATTAGAAGATGCCGGTGTGAAGCTAATCTCTTAGCAAGAAGTCCCCACAAAGTCCCACTGTTAAAAAAAAGACATGTACTGAAGCGTATACAATTTGCCAAAGAACACATCATCTGGCCTAAAGAGAAATGGAGAAACATTTTGAGGACTGAAGAAAGTGAAATTGTTCTTTTTGGGTCCAAAGGTTCGTCAGAAGACCCCGAAAATGTGTATTCAAGCCACAGTGCACTCTGAAGACAGTGAAGCATGGTGGTGCAAGCATCATGATATGGGCATGTTTCTCTTACTATGGTGCCGGGCCTATTTACCACATACCAGGGATCATGGACAAGTTTGCATATATTAAAATACTTGAAGAGGTCATGTTGCCTTACTCTGAAGAGAATATGCCCTTGAAATGAGTGTTTCAACAAGACAATGACCCTAAACACACCAGTAAACCAGCAAAATCTTAGTTCCAGTCCAACAAAATTGAGGTTGTGGAGTGGCCAGGCCAATCCACTGAACTTAATCCGATAGAGCACCTGTGTGGTGACATAAAAAATGCAGTTTCTGAGGCAAAGCAAACAAATGCCCCAACAAATGTGAGATGTGGTCAAAGCATCCTGGGCTGGAACAACATTTGACAGGTGCCAGAAGTTGGTTGACTCTATGCAACATGGATGTTAAAGGGAACCTGTCACCTGAATTTGGCGGGACCGGTATTCGGTCATATGGGCAGAGTTTTCGGGTGTTTGATTCACCCTTTCCTTCCCTGCTGGCTGCATGCTGACCGCAATATTGGATTGAAGTTCATTCTCTGTCCTTCATAGTACACGCCTGCGCAATCTTGCCTTGCGCAGGCGTGTACTACGGAGGACATAGAATGAACTTCAATCCAATATTGCGGCCAGCATGCAACCAGCGGGTAAGGAAAGGGTGAATCAAACACCTGAAAACTCCGCCCATGTGACCGAAAACCGATCCCGCCAAATTCAGGTGACAGGTTCCCTTTAAGTAATTGAATTGAGCACACTGCTATTATCCCAAAATGAACTTTTGGTGAATTTTTGATGTTGCAGATTTTCTGCACCATTTCTTCACCCATTAAGTAAAATAGATTACTTTTAAAAAATACGCAGCTTCAAAAATCCATCTTGGGAACGTAGCCTTAGAGAACAAAAGGATCAGCAGTAGGAAATCGGACATGTTGGATCCTCAGCTCCCCTCCCCCAACATCATCTGTCAGGGAAGAGTCGGAGGGAGGGAGGGAATGCGCATTAGACTCTCTGGCCAAACTCCTCAATATGGACAAGTTCTGCCAACCTAATCTATGTGTGGGGTCCTGGAATTGGTGCTTTCGATCTGTCAGATGAAGGAAGTCTTGAGATAGATTTATCCTTGAAAATGCCAAGTAGTGCGTCACTAATAATAATATAAAAGACATTCAGTCTTTTTATATTTAATTTATATTTTATTTGTGGCATTTTTCATACAAAGTCTAAGTCATAGAAAAATGTACATATGGTGAGTAAGCCGCCCATGTGTTTGACTATCTATAAAGGAAAGTAATAAAAAGACTATAAAGATGTGTGAAAATGAGTAAGGAGTCTATTCATTTACAATACCCATTATGATGTCCTGACCTATGATAATTAAAGGTACACTCTTAATTGTTTTCTCCATTTGTAAAGTGCATTATGTAAAGAGTGAAGATGTTGTTCCTTTTGCCGATCAGTTTGATAATTTTGGAGCCCTGTTCTATCCCATGTTCTATCACGGAATCGCCCACTCTTTCTATTAGAATCCTACAGTGCTGCTGTGTGGAACAGAAGTCAGTCGTTCTATGCAAGTCTGAGGCCATGTTTTTACCGCGGAACCGCAGTGATAGAGCGTCTCATATGCTTGGTTAGAACGACTGACTTCCAGATGGACAGAATAGAGCTCCTAATCTATTGGGAAGGGACATTCAAATAACATTGCTGCCCTTTGTAATGGATATAAAATATGGTATTATCGGCAAATATGGAATACATACGTATCTAATAGCCACACACAGTGCCGACCTTGACAAAATTTTCTCATAGCTATAGGTTAGATGAGATTACACACTTATCAAGCAACCAACATGTGTGACAGAATTCGATATCCAATATAGTGCACACAAAGTTATGCAGATGACTACTTGTGGAGTGAATGGCAGACCATTCGGCAAGAATCAAATTGCAGCAAAGAGGAAAAACCGAACAAAAGGTCCAATGTATATCAATATAAAAGACAGCAATAAATGTAAATGGTACAAATGAATATAATTTATTGATTAAAACAAAACAAGGAAGCAAAAAATAATACCATGATAATGACAACACACAGTGTGTCTGCCATGCACACAACAGACAAGAGTAACACCCTATGTAAGACTGACAAACATGGTAGTAGATATATAAGCTAATCAATAAAAAATGCAGAGTAATATGATCTACAAAGCATTAAGCAAAAAACACAAAATATAAGACACAAATGTGTATGTCAGTACAAAAATGTACATACTGTATATGATAAGGTGTAAACATGGCATGAACCTCACAATGTAAACAGGTAAGCTACACTAAAAAAACACAGCAAGTGGCTGTAAAGTGCATGTGCATATAGTTACACAAAATAGGCGCAATGCGGCTAGGGATAGAATCTGAATGATAGCCCAGAACAGTGCCAAATTATTTTAGATATAATGAGTGTGAGATATTAAAAAATGTACTCAAACGCCTCACTGATGTGCAAAATAATCACCGTAGTGGTAATGCAGCGCCTGGGCACAAATAAGCCACAAAACGTTTTAGTAAAGCTGAATAGCAGCGTAGAAGGTAATTACCTGTGTGGTAATTTCGGTTATCCTGTGGGGGGGTCTGCCGGACCTGGGCCTGTCAAACACATCTCCAGTCTCTTCAAATCTTTTTTTTAATTATTTGTACTTGACGCTGAGACACATTGAAGGTGCCTGTTGTGAATTCCGCTCTTGGGCTCCCTCCGGTGGTTGTAAGTGGCACTTTTGTGAGTTCTGCTCTTGGGCTCCCTCCGGTGGTTTTAAGTGGTATGGCTGCTCCTTGGATTTAGCAGTCAGCAGCTGCTTCCACTGATTGTCTATTCTGCTCGGCTATTTAGCCTGGCTCTTTCCTACAGCTTGTGCCACTTGTCAATGGTTCCTGGTTGGATTCACATCTCTTTGGATTTCCCTGTTATCCTGACCAGTTCAGCAAAGTTAAGTCCTTGCTTGCTCTTTTCTGTCCACAGGTTGTGGACTTATCTGTTTTGTGCTTTCTATGTTTGTCCAGCTTGTCAGTATGAATTAATTCAGTGCAGCTGGAAGCTCTGGGAAGCAGATTTACCCTCCACACCTTTAGTCAGGTGTGGAGATTTTTGTAAACTTTGTGTGGATTTTTTGTAGTGTTTTATACTGACCGCACAGTATTCCATCCTGTCCTATCTATCTAGCTAGACTGGCCTCCTGTGCTCATCCTGGTTTCATTCTGTGTATGTCTTTTCCCTCTCCACTCACAGTCATTACTTGTGGGGGGCTATCTATCCTTTGGGGATTTTCTCTGAGGCAAGATAGTTTTCCTGTTTCTATCTTTAGGGGTAGTTAGTTCTCAGGCTGTGATGAGGTGCCTAGGTAGTGTCAGGAGCATCCCACGGCTACTTCTAGAGTTGTGTTGAGCTTAGGGACTGCGGTCAGTACAGGTACCACTTCCTTCAGAGCTCGTCCCATGTTGCTCCTAAACCACCAGATCATAACAGGTGCCAGCCACATCTGCAGTGGATCTGGTCTTCAGCCTCTTGATAATCCAGGCTTTGGTCGCAGGGTGGATTTTTGGCATGTTGTCAGAGCTCAAGTTGCAGTTCAAGTGAAGGTCTGGGGTGCTGGGTTTCTTTTTATACACACACTAATTAACCGATCATTTACTGGATGTAAACTAGGATTGGGTGCATTATATGACCAGGCGACAAAACTTTTGTCTTGCCAAAATCTGACCATTCTGTGTCCATTAACCCCTTCATAACCTTGAGATTGTCCATTTTTCCGTGTTCGTTTTTCGCTCCCCTCCTTCCCAGAGCCATAACTTTTTTATATGTCCATCAATATGGCTACATGAGGGCTTATTTTTTGCAGAACGAGTTTTACTTTTGAGCGACATCATTGGTTTTACAATGTCGTGTACTAGAAAACGGAAATAAAAAATTCTAAGTGCGATGAAATTGCAAAAAAGTGCAATCCCACACTTGTTTTTTTTTTTTTGCTAAGTTCACTAAATGCTAAATTTGACCTGCCATTTTGATTCTCCAGGTCATTACGAGTTCATAGACACCAAACATGTCTAGGTTCTTTTTTATCTAAGTGGTGAAAAAAACCTCCAAACTCTGCTAAAAAAAAAAAAATTACGCCATTTTCCGATACCCGTAGCGTCTCCATTTTTCATGATCTGGGGTCGGGCGAGGGCTTATTTTTTGCGTGCCGAGATGATGTTTTTATTGATACCATTTTGGTGCAGATCCGTTCTTTTGATTGCCTGTTATTGCATTCTAATGCAATGTCGCGGCGACCCCAAAAAAGTAATTTGGGCGTTTCAAATTTTTCCTCGCTACGCCGTTTACCGACCAGGTTAATCCTTTTTTATTGATAGATCGGTCGATTCTGAACGTGTTGATGCCAAATATGTGTAGTTTTGATTTTTTTTTTATTGTTTTATTTTGAATGGGGCGAAAGGGTGATTTAAACTTTTATATATTTTTTTTTTTTTCAGATTTTTTTAAACATTTTTTTTTTACTTTTGCCATGCTTCAATAGACTCCATGGGAGGCTAGAAGCTGGCATAGCCTGATCAGCTCTGCTACATAGCAGTGATCATCTGATCGCTCCTATGTAGCTGAATTACAGGCCTGCTATGAGCGCCGACCACAGGGTGGCGCTCACAGCAAGCCAGCATCAGCAACCATAGAGGTCTCAAGGAGACCTCTGGTTACTATGCCAACACATCGCTGACCCCCGATCATGTGACGGGGTCGGCGATGTGCTCATTTCCGGCCTGATGGCGTTTGACAGTGGCATTTAACTAATTAATAGCGGCGGTGGATCGCGATTCCACCCGTCGCTATTGCGGGCACATGTCAGCTGTACATAACAGCTGTCATGTCCTGGCTTTGATGGGGGCTCCCCGCCACAGCCCGCATCAAAGTTGGGGATCTGACCTCGTATCCCGTCTGAGGTCAGAAAGGTTAACTGATCAATATTTCTGCATTGATGCCAGTTTATTTTCTAAACCTAAACCACATTTCGGAGGGCTTCAGCTTTCAAAGGAATAATTTATACAACAAATGGATGAATTTAACATCAGGTTATAAGCTTTTATTTACATAACATAGATAAGTGACATAACTTTTGTCAGGGAGTGTAGAAGGTCACTTCAGAATAGTCCAATGTTTTCCTCTTAGCCATTCTTGGGTGTTTTAAGCTGTCTGTTTTGGGTCAATATCCTGTTGCAAGACCCATGATCTGCGACTGACACCAAGCTTTCTGACACTGGGCAGCACATTTCTCTCTAGAATCCCTTGATAGTCTTGAGATTTCATTGTACCCTGCACAGATTCTAGATACCCTGTGCCAGATGCAGAAAAGAAGCCCCAGAACATAAGAGCCTCCTCCATGTTTCACAGTAGGGACAGTGTTTTTTTCTTAATATGCTTCATTTTTCCATCTGTGAACATAGAGATGATGTGCCTTGCCGAAAAGTTCCAATTATGTCTCATCTGTCCATAGGACATTCTTCCAGAAGCTTTGTGGCTTGTCAACATGTAGTTTGGCAAATTCCAGTCTGGCTTTTTTATGATTTTATTTTTCAACAATGGTGTCCTCCTTGGTAGTCTCCCATGAAGTCCACTTTGGCTCATACAACGACGGATGGTGCGAACTGACACTGATGTTCCTTGAGCTTGAAGTTCACCTTTAATCTGTTTAGAAGGTCATCAACATCTCTAGACTGGACAACCCCTTTAACCCCTTCATGACATGCACCGTACATGTACGGCGCACATCGGGTCTCCCCCTTTGATGTGGGCTCCGGCGCTGAACACACATCTTTTCCGGTACATGTCATCAGTTTTTTTCTTAATGTGTTTTTCAG
Organism: Ranitomeya imitator; assembly: GCF_032444005.1. Classification (NCBI taxonomy): domain Eukaryota; kingdom Metazoa; phylum Chordata; class Amphibia; order Anura; family Dendrobatidae; genus Ranitomeya; species Ranitomeya imitator. Next base: position 1,142,746,808 of record NC_091282.1, read on the forward strand.
ATTTTTTTTATTTGCTTGTGTGAACAAAGGTTAATCATAAATTGAAGACCTCTTGTACCATCCCTTGACAGGCAAATATGTGGGGTTTTTTAATGGGTTTTGCACAAGCTACAATGCAAGATCTCATTCACATTGACTTTTATGAATCTGTGTTGCTTGGATTCATTATATAACAACTATATAAATCTGTGGGCCCTGCATGATCTCATATAGTGACACTGAGAATTCCTATAAAATCCATAAGAAGCAAAATGATGGTATGTTCAATGTGACGCCACCCACAGAGGTATTCCAGGGCATAATAGGGTAATATTTGGAGGCACAGAGAGCGTGTATGGTTTAGTAATATGAAAATGGACTCCGAGTGCCAATCTGTGCCACTGTACAGCTTCTATTATGACCGTTATGTCGTTACCCGGTTGTACTAGACTTTTTCTCATTTTTTACAAATTTCATATTTCTTAGTGTAATTGCTTTTGCCAATGACGGCAAATTAACCACACAGCAAGATATGAAGTGAGAAAGGATTGAAGTGCTCCTCTAAACGGAGAAATCAGCGCCGAAGCTTGTGACCTGATTGCTAAAATAATAATATGAGTGCATGAATATGAATATGAATATCTGTTTTAGTATAAATTCTTTTTTTTTTGCCACATTATGTGAAGCTCGTGGCCCACTGCTTTATCAGAACGCTATTCATCTCTCCCCTAGCACAATGTATTGACAATTTACTGTCATTTTATGCAAAGCACTTTTGTAGCATTGGACACATTGGCACAAAGTGGAGGATTCACTGTTAGTTTATGTAAATATCTGCTTTGGAAGGGTTTCCTCATTTGTATACCTACTGTCCTACTTTCCATATAAATTGTCTCCGGTTTGTGTATCAAATATTGGAAATTGCTATGTAGAATGAAACCACAATAGGCGGCACTATCTGTCCATAATTCCTATGTTTACTGGTAAAATTGTTCTTATGACGACCATAAATCACTGCTATAAGGTGAGGCGCCGGGTAATCACATCTGGAGGAGGTAGGATGAGTTTTGTGTAGGGTAGTGTGAAGTCTACATGTAGGATTTCATCTTCAGGTTCTTCATCTTCATTCCTTTTGTAATGAATTACTCTAAAAACTCAAATTTAGAATTGAGAGTCCTCAGTAGTTGATACCTTTTAATGGCTGACTGAAAAGATGGTAACAAATTGCAAGCTTTCGAGACTACACAGGTCTCTTCATCAGGCAAAGACTAAAAGAAATTCTGAAAAAAACGACAAAAAAAACAAAACATGGACAAGACAGGTGACATGAAGCAGAATTACCATCTACTATATATTTGTCTAAGGGTCACTTCTGTCTGTCCTTCTTTCTGTCACGGATATTCATTCACTGATTGGTCTCGGCAGCTGCCTGTCATGGCTGCCGCGACCAATCAGCGACGGCCACAGTCCGTTAAGTCCCTCCCTACTCCCCTGCAGTCAGTGCCCGGCGCCCGCTCCATACTCCCCGCAGTCACTGCTCACACTGGGTTAATGCCAGCGGTAACGGACCGCGTTATGCCGCAGGTAACTCACTCCGTTACCGCCGCTATTAACCCTGTATGACCAAGTTTTTACTATTGACGCTGCCTATGCAGCGTCAATAGTAAAAGGATCTTATGTTAAAAATAATAAAAAATTATTATATGCTCACCTTTCCCGCTCCTTGCGACGTTCCGGTGACCTCTCCATGGAAGCGGCAGGTTCCAGTGCCAACGATGGTATGGGAGAAGGACCTGCCATGACGTCACGGTCATGTGACCGCGTCGTCATCACAGGCCCTGCGTGCCTGCGCGAGAAGGACCTGCTATGACGTTACGGTCATGTGACCGCGATGTCATCACAGGCCCTGCGCGAGAAGGACCTGCCATGACGTCACAGTCATGTGACCGTTACGTCATGGCAGGACCTTCTCGCGCAGGCGCGAAGAAGCTGCGGTACCATGGGACAGGCAGGGACAGCGTCAGGAGTGCCAGGAGCAGGTGAGTATTTCATATTCACCTGTCCGCGTTCCATCCGCCAGGCGCCGCTCCATCTTCCCGTCCTCTTGCAGTGACTGTGCAGGTCAGAGGGCGCCTGAACAGTCAGTGCGGAGAGACGGGACGCTGAGGAGCAGCGAGAAGAGTGAGTATGTGATATTTTTTTTTATTGCAGCAGCATTACATGTGGCACAGTGCTGTATGGAGCGTCTATGGGGCCATAAAGAACTGCATGGAGCATTAAATGGGCATCTATGGGGCCATAACTGCATGGAGCATTATATGGGGCATCTATGGGGCCATAACTGCATGGAGCATTACATGGGGCATCTATGGGGCCATAATGAACTGCATGGAGCATTATATGGGACATCTATGGGGCCATAACTGCATAGAGCATTATATGGGGCATCTATGGGGCCATAACTGCATGGAGCATTATATGGGACATCTATGGGGCCATAACTGCATGGAGCATTATATGGGGCATCTATGGGGCCATAACTGCATGGAACATTATATGGGGCATCTGTGGGGCCATAATGAACTGCATGGTGCATTATATGGGACATCTATGGGGCCATAACTGCATGGAGCATTATATGGGCAATCTATGGGGCCATAACTGCATGGAGCATTATATGGGGCATCTATGGGGCCATAATGAACTGCATGGAGCATTATATGGGACATCTATGGGGCCATAATGAACTGCATGGAGCATTAAAAGGGGCATCTATGGGGCCATAAATGCATGGAGCATTATATGGGACATCTATGGGGCCATAACTGCATGGAGCATTATATGGGGCATCTATGGGGCCATAACTGCATGGAGCATTATATGGGGCATCTATGGGGCCATAATGAACTGCATGGAGCATTATATGGGACATCTATAGGGCCATAACTGCATGGAGCATTATATGGGGCATCTATGGGGCCATAACTGCATGGAGCATTATATGGGGCATCTATGGGGCCATAACTGCATGGAGCATTATACTACGTGACTGGGCAAAATACTACGTGACTGGGCAATATACTACGTGGCTGGGCAATATACTACGTGGACATGCATATTCTAGAATACCCGATGCGTTAGAATCGGGCCACCATCTAGTGAGTGATAAACAGTTATGTCCATAAATATTGGACCAGTTCTTAGACAAGGAATGTTTTATTGTCCTCTGATTGGCATCTGGTTCTGTTGTGATGACCCCTCATAGTCTGAGGGGCAAGTTCCTTAGTTGATGTAAAAAGACATTCATTCCTGCACTGAGAGTGTCAAAGGTCGTCATCAGTTTATATTCCCATACTCTTATGTCTCTCTTAGATTTGAAGCTACCTTTTAACACAAGTAATTTCATGTCCATAATGTTATGATTTGGGAGACAAAAATGTATTGCCACAGGTAGATCCATTCTTTTTTCTCTTATTGTGTGGCGCCCATGAGAATTCATTCTTGTTCTAAGCTTTTGCCCTGTCTCCCCCACATACAGACCCCCAGTTGCACATTTAGTACAAATAATTAGGTACACCACATTAGAAGTGTCGCAGCTGAAAGTACCTGGTATCTTGTAGTCCTGATGTGAATTGGGGATCTTTATCTTGTCCGTGGTCATTATAAATGGACAGGTTTTACATTTTTTCTGATTGCAAGGAAAGGTTTCTGCAGCTGTTGGAGAGGACAGGAAGCTCTTGACAATGATGCTTCTTAGATTTGTGGGCCGCCTAAAACACAGTAGTAGGGGGTCTGGAAAATGGATTGTAGTCGGGCATCTTTTTGTAGTAAAGGTTGTAATTTCCATGCAGCTCCCTTAGCACCTCCAGCTTTGGATTGTAGGTAACTGGTTATTTTCTTCTTTAGCTTTGTAATATAGCAGGTGATTCCTTGATATTCTGGTGGCTCTTGTAATCTGGTTTTCAATTATTCTTGGATGGTAGCCCTGATTCAAAAAGGTCTTTCTGAGGCGACCAAGGTGTTCATCCCTATCCATTGGGTTGGAACATATACGATTGTATCTGATGGCTTGGCTGTAGACAATAGAGTTTTTTTGTGTTTTGGATGGAAATTGTGCCATTTAAGGTATGTTGGACGGTCGATTGGCTTCTGATACAGGGATGTCTCTATTTTATTGTTCTGCAGCTTAATGATGGTGTCTAAAAAGTTAATTTCAGTACAGGAGTAGTTGAGTGTCAAGTTGATGGTAGGATGAAATTAATTAAACTGTTCATGGAACATCTTTAGCTGTGGCTCAGACTCCGTCCAGATGATTAAAATGTCATCAATGTAGCGGTAGTACGCCAGAGGCCTGATGGGACAAGAGGACAAAGAGTCGCTTTCAAGCTTGGCCATGAAAAGATTTGCATACTGTGGGGCCATTTTACTTGCCATTGCTGTGCCAGTCTTCTGTAGATAGATCTTCTTGTCAAATTCAAAGTAATTGTTGGTGAGGATGAATTTTATAAGTTTCACCACAGAATTTGCATCAGGTAAAAATCCGCACGTTTTTGATGCGTTTTTGCTGTGGTTTTGATGCGTTTTTTTGTGTGCGGATTTTCATGTGTTTTTTCTCATGCGGATTTGTCTGCGTTTTTGTAACCTAAATAAAGATCTATTATTTAACAAACAAAAAAAGAATTGTGATGTAATTTCTTTGTCCAACCTCTTATTTTACATACTCCATTGAAGAATAATGTTTACACACAGACAGATAGTTGATAGATAGATAATAGATAGATAGGAGATAGATGATAGATAGATAGAAGATAGATAATACATAGATAATAGATAGATAGGAGATAGATAATAGATAGATAGAGATAATACCAAGGCCGATGTTTAGTAATAAACCTAATAAAATGGTACATAAATAGTTAAATAAAGACTCACACACAAAATCTGCACGCAATATCTTTAATTTTTTTAAAAAGGGAAAAAAATGGCATGGGCTCCCGCACAATTTTCTGCGCCAAAGATGGAAAGCTGACGGCTGGGGGACTGATGTTTCTAGCCTAGGAAGGGGTTAATACTCATGGAGCTTCCCAGGCGATGAATTTCAGCCCGCAGCTGTATATTTAGCCTTTACTGGCTGTTAAAATAGGGGACCCCCAACAAAATGGCGTGTGGTCCCCCTATAATTTATAGCCAGAAAGGCTATGCAGACAGCTGCGGGCTGATATTTATAGCCTAGAGAGGGGCCATGGATATTGCCCCCCCCCCCGGCTACAAATACCAGCCCCCAGTGGCCCCAGAAATGGCACATCTATAACATGCGCCAATTCCAGCACTTAGCCTCTCTCTTCCCACTGCCTGTAGCTGTGGCATATGGGGTAATAAGGGGTTAATGTCACCTTTGATTGTAAGGTGACATTAAGCCCGGTTAGTAATGGAGAGGCGTCAATAAGACACCTATCCATTACTAATCCTATAGTAGTTAAAGGGGCTAATTAAAAACACAGCCAGAAAAAAGTATTTTAATTTTCTTAATTTCACCATACTTACAATCACGCCTAATTCCCCGCAGCCATAGATAACCTGCGAAAAAAAAAAAATAATAAACCAACAGTATACTCCCTGTCCGAAGCAGTCCAATTAATAACGAGTGTCCCTCGATGATCTCCCCTATAGAACAGTGACATGTGCACAACAGTTCTTCATTTCACATAGAATAACACTGGTGGCGCATTACACTGCAGATTTGATGCAATTCCGCGTGTCCAAAAACGCTGCGGATCTGCATCAAAATCCGCATTGTGTGCACATAGCCTAAAAATAAAACAGTCTCCCCATAGCAATGAGAACAAATCAGGTTTTCCGCCATCACCTTTCAGGCCTCTTGTTACAGCATTCTAGTATGTTGTACATATGTTCCCAATCCTCTCTGCAGATCCTAAAAAAGACCTCTTATTATACCCACAGACTGGTCTGGTGGATGTCTCTTGTCCTGATCTGGTGACTTCTTTCCTCCTACAATCTCCATCATCCTTCCATGCTTCATGTGTATGACGTGTCCGACATCATCCACACAGGGTCCCCCAAATATGCTCCTGCGGAGGAGGGCAGAGCAAGATACTGTAGTGTGCATGCGCTGGTTTTACTTCCGGGTCATCACGCTCTTTGGCCTTTCCCTGCGCTTGCGCACTACAGTGCTTTGCTATACCCTCCGTGACATCTGTGGGTATAATAAATCTCTTTGGGGACACACATATAGTATACTAGATTGTTATAAAAGATGCCTTAAAGTTGATGGACTTACTATATATTGGGGAAACCTGGTGACATGTTCCCTTTAATATTCACATAAAAATACCCTGAATGTTTCCACCTTCAACTATTATTAATTGATATGGACTCCATTGAGAGTGTTTTTTTTCTGCTTTAATGTATGAATTTTTTGAAAAACTGTTTATTAAAAATCTTAGACCATTTGATTTCTACAGCCTCTATTTATAGTATCGCACAACAGGATGCAGAATATCAAAGGGGTGTTGCTCACAGCGTTAATTATGCAGAGCAACCTAAGGACACACCCTAGAGGATCATGTGAGTCACACCCCCTTGATAAAAACAATATAAATTAACACTCAAGAGGCTCATGTCTCTGAAACCATATGGTGGATTAAAAAAAAAATCACAAAAAAACTCAAGGGAGCAGCGGGAATAAAATAACATCTAAAATGTGTTGTTTTTTTCTCCTGACAAGCTTTCTTTAAGTAAAAAAAATGCAGAGGGGCCCAGAAAGTAAGTGGACCCACTTCCACCTCCAAAAAAAGCATTGGCATTTTGCATTATAATGAGCTATTGGACTGCAAAGGGCCCATACATTGTTTTTGACCAGGGGCCCTCGTCTTTCTGTATCCACGACTAGGCATAATACTAAATCAATTAGCTAGATGCCAATAGACCATATAGTGATCCAAAAAAATAATAAAGATTTCTGGAAGCATAAGCTGGAGAATATATAATAGTATATTGCCTAAAATTCCTTTGGGAAGGTATGCAAGCTGCAGGCCCTGCAGAAAGCGCAGTAATTACTTCTGCTAGTAAAATATTCTGCTCCAGTCTTTAGGAAGATGAAATTCCTGGATTAGCTGCACACATCATGTACAGCAGGGAAAATATGTATTTGATACACTGTCAATTTTGTAAGTTTTCCCACCTACAAAGAATGGAGAGGTCTGTCATTTTTATATTAGGTACACTTCACCTGTGAGAGACAGAATCTAAAAATAAAAAAATAGAAAATCACATTGTATGATTTTTACATACCGTATATACTCGAGTATAAGCCGAGATTTTCAGCCCACTTTTTTGGGCTGAAAGTGCCCCTCTCGGCTTATACTCGAGTCATTGTCAGCGGGCGGGTCGGCGGTGGAGCGGGAGCGGCGGCGCGGTGACATACTCACCTGCTCCTGGCGCTGTCCCTGCATGTCCCATGGTCTCCGGCAGCATCTTCCTGTGTTCAGCGGTCACGTGGTACCGCTCATTAAAGTAATGAATATGGACGCATATTCATTACTGTAATGAGCGGTACGTGACCGCTGAACACAGGAAGATGCCGCCGGCTCCTAGAGACCATCTGACAGTGAGACGCTGCCAGGGACCGCGCCGGGAGCAGGTGAGTATATCGGGTGAGGAGAGCATTGCGCGATAGTCACTTTCCTCGTTCCACCGCTGCACGCTGCTCTGTCTTCTATCCTCTGCACTTACTGTTCAGGTCAGAGGGCGCGATGACGCGATTAGTGTGCGCGCCGCCCTCTGCCTGAACAGTCAGTGCAGAGGATGGAAGACAGAGCGTGTGGAACGAGGAAGGTGACTATTGTAAGTGCTGGGGGCCTGAGCGAAGAGAGGTGAGTGTGTGATTTTTTTTATTTTAATCACAGCAACAACATATGGGGCAAATGTGTGGAGCATCTTATGGGGCCACAGTGTATGGAGCATCGTATGGGGCCACAATGTATGGAGCATCTTATGGGGCCACAATGTATGGAGCATCGTGTGGGGCCACAATGTATGGAGCATCGTATGGGGCCACAATGTATGGAGCATCGTATGGGGCCACAATGTATGGAGCATCGTATGGGGCCACAATGTATGGAGCATCGTATGGGGCCACAATGTATGGCGCATCGTATGGGGCCATAATGTATGGAGCATCGTATGGGGAATAATGTGTGGAGCATCTTATGGGGCATAATGTGTGGAGCATCTTATGGGGAATAATGTATGGAGCATCTTATGGGGCCACAATGTGTGGAGCATCTTATGGGGCATAATGTGTGGAGCATCTTATGGGGCCACAATGTATGGAGCATCTTATGGGGTATAATGTATGCAGCATCTTATGGGGCATAATGTATGGAGCATCTTATGGGGAATAATGTGTGGAGCATATTATGGGGAATAATGTGTGGAGCATCTTATGGGGAATAATGTGTGGAGCATCTTATGGGGAATAATGTGTGGAGCATCTTATGGGGAATAATGTGTGGAGCATCTTATGGGGAATAATGTGTGGAGCATCTTATGGGGAATAATGTGTGGAGCATCTTATGGGGTATAATGTATGGAGCATCTTATGGGGCATAATGTGTGGAGCTTCTTATGGGGAATAATGTGTGGAGCATCTTATGGGGAATAATGTATGGAGCATCTTATGAGGTATATTGTATGGTGCATCTTATGGGGCATAATGTGTGGAGCATCTTATGGGGCCACAATGTATGGAGCATCTTATGGAGTATAATGTATGGTGCATCTTATGGGCCATAATGTATGGAGCATCTTATGGGGCCATCAACCTTTATGCAGCATTGTATGGGGCCAATGTTTCTATGGAGCACCTATGGGGCCATTATTAACCTTTGTGCAGCATTATATGGGCATATTTTAATATGGAGCATTATGTGGGGCGTTTTTTGGATGGAGCATCATATGGGGCCCATCCTGAACTGTATGGAGCATTATATGGGGCTCCTGATTCAATATGGATATTCAAAAACACTTAACCTAATGATGTCTCAATTAATTTTACTTTTATTGGTATCTATTTTTATTTTTGACATTTACCGGTAGCTGCTGCATTTTCTACCCTAGGCTTATACTCGAGTCAATAAGTTTTCCCAGTTTTTTGTGGCAAAATTAGGGGGGTCGGCTTATACTCGAGTATATACAGTATATACAATAATTAAATTGCATTTTATCGCATAAAATAAATATTTGATCACTTACCAACCAGCAAGCATTCTTGTTCTCACATACCTGTCAGTTTCTCCTTAAAAAGCCCTCCTTCTCTGCACTCATTACCTATATTAATTGCACCTGTTTGAACTTGTTAACTGTATAAAAGACCTCTGTCCACACACTCAATCAAACTTTAACCTCTCCATCATGGCCAGGACCAAAGACCTGTCTAAGGACCCCACAGACAAAATTGTAGACCTGCACAAGGCTGGGATGAGCTAGAGAACAATAGGCAAGCAGATTGGTGACTAGGCAACAACTGTTGGGGCAATTATTAGAAAATGGAAGAAACACAAGATGACTGTCAAACTTCCTCTGTCTGGGGCTCCATGCAAGATCTTGCGTGAGGTAAGGATGATTCTGAGAATGGTCAGGAATCAGTCCAAAACTATGTAAGGAGGTCAACAGCACTGTGGGTACCTGCATGCAGGGTCCGGAACTAGAGAAGCTGTATCCCCTGTTCCTGCGGGGAAGCCTGACTGAGCCAGACTTTCCCCTATTGCCTGGGGGAAGCGCTAGTGTGGCGGACCTTCCTGCTGTCCCAGGAGGGCAGAGGAAGAAGTGGAGAAAGCATGTGCAGCAGCGGGGGGATAAAAGCAAAAAGCGCGTGCGGGAGGTCAATTTGGCACAAACGCAGAGCAGCGATCAGAGCAGTGAGCAGCACGCTCTGCCTCCCCTGCCCCCACCACAGAGTACCGGCGCTGTGACAGGTGACATAGAGAAAGCCCCATCACCTGCAGAGGGACCGCTGCAGAACAGAGCAGAGCCGTGCAAACAGAGCAGAGCCATGCACACCGAGCAGACCAGAAGGACAGGGACTGCTGCGCTGAGGGGAGCTGTGTGTCTAGCAGCAGCAGCCAGAGAGATGAGTGCTCCATCCGGGGAGCACCAGCATCGTGCAGGCCAGCGTCCGCCATTTCCCGCCACCAGCACTGGGGATTAGAGAGGGAGAGTGATGTGCAGTGTGTGCCTGCCTAAGGCAGAAAGAGGTGCAGTGTACCGGTGACTACCAGAGAACAAGGCACCAAACGGACGGTGTCCGTGAGTACAACACACGCGCCCCATAGGAGTGACTGGGGACAGTGCAGACCCTTGCACCCTGCACCGTTGGGCTCGTACAGGACTGTGGCCCGTACCCTTGTCAGACATTACAGCAGGGACCAGTGAGTGCTTCGGTCCCAGAGCATCCGTACAGTGTAGGCCCGAACCCAAGCACCACCACTGCTGACAGAAACTGTGAGGAGAGTCATGCAGGGGCCACGTCGGGCTCAGACAGTGCCGTGGCCCACGCTGTTCCGGCCACATTGGTATATGGACTCGGGCTCGGTGGAAGGTACCGGAGACCTAATGCTGCTGCCAAAAAACGGGTCATTGATGCCCACAGGACCTTCCAGGAAAAGATACCATGCCACCTGTTGTCGGCACTAACCATTTCATGGACCTAGAAATCATTGACTGTCATCAAAACTGTCGTTACTAGTACCGTTATTCTTCACCTCACCCAGGGCCGGCGTCAGCACCCGGCACAGCGGGCAAATGCCTGGGCCTTGGGAAGAAAGGGGGGCCCACTAGCAGCTGGGAGAGCAGAGCAGGAGATAACATGCTCTCTCCGCCCACAAAGTCACTGCTGGCTGCGTTCTCTTAACCCCTATGTGCCAGCTCTGACACAAGCATCTTCTCACTCAGTCAGTGCAGCCAGGCAGGCACACATAGGGGTTAAGAGAAGGCAGCCAGCGTGACTGTTTGTGGGCGGAGAGAGCAGTTCTCTGCTCTGGCCCCTGGCTGGCTGCAGACAGTGCTGCTGAGCTGAACTTATCAGGAAGATTCCGGAGGAGCTAGTCCTACCAGAGTGCAAAGGTATCCAGCAATAATTGCAGTTGGTCCTGTGGCTCAGTCTGCTGCTGTCTGTCTCTGCTGCCTAAAAATGTGGGTGATGTCTGGAGGAGCAGCTGGTGGGGTGCAGCCTGCAACCTGCAGCCACCCAGAACCCCAGAATACATGCATGCTGCACCAAACCTGCACCAGTGGGGTAGGAAGAAGCTTAACCCCTTCCCATCTGTATGAAGGTTATTGCTAAACCTTAAATATAACAATCTGACCTTCATAAATGGGGTTAACCAGATGCCAGGAGGAAGGGGAGCTGCTGCCATGTGGGCTGTAGGTTGGGGCCCCATGCTGGTGACTGGAGGGACTCTGCCCAGTGCTGGCATGTGGGTGATTTCTGCTCCGGAGTCTCAGCTTCTCTCCTCCAGGTCACACTGTGCAGTCACAGCAACACTGGTTGTGTCTGTCCAGGTCCCAGCAGCTGCCACTGCTCCCACCAAGGACATGGCATCACTTAACCCTTCCCCTGCAGCCACCGGCAACAAATCCACATTATTCCTTGATTAAATCAGGCTCCAACCCAATAGAGGAGCAGACATTTCCTGCTGCCATTAGGGTCCGGGAGGGGGTGACATTGGCTGCCCTGCTACTCTGTAGTGGGGGGTGACAAGTGTAACATGGGGTAACGATGAAGGAGAAATGCACAGGATAATAGTGAGAGCGACAGAGGGCAGTGTATGGTATGGAGCAGTCACGGGTGGGCTGCAGGATCCCCCCATACTGTACATGATTTCTCGGGACAGGGAGGCGTTTAATGAGCTTCTAATGACGGGGCACTAATTGGGTCATTAGGGTTTGTGGGAAGGATTCAGCATCAGGTCCCTCATTAATGCCCGAGCGATGTTACTTTGTAGCACAGATCTGTTAGGGCCGCAAAACCAAACAACGTTGTTTATGTAGAAAAGTCTTTGTTTCATAGAAAAACTCAAAACAGAAAAGATTTTCTGATACAACAACGCCCTGCTCACGACACTGCACAGCACCTCTCCTGTATATATACACTGCACAGCACCTTTCCCCCTGTATATATACACTGCACAGCACCTTTCCTCCTGTATGTATACATTGCACAGCACCTCTCCTGTATATATACACTGCACAGCACCTTTCCTCCTGTATATATACACTGCACAGTACCACTCCTCCTGTCCTGTATATATACACTGCAGAATTTACAATAGCTGTCACTCATGTAAGAAGTGAAATCTGGCATTGTACTATACATTTCTCTGCCATATCTGTGCATCATAAATCGGGTATGTGTTAAAGGGGGGGGGGCCCACTGAGACTCTTTCGCCCGGGGCCCTCAAAAACCTGGAGCCGGCCCTGACCTCACCATATCCTTTGCCATTAAAGTGATTTATCCCGTTTGTCCCTTTGCCTCCCTGCATGGAGTATTACCCGGTTAATAAACTTGCTAACCTTTGCTATGCCTCCTGTCAGTCACTGCATCCCGCAACCTGCTTACAAGTACATGGAGGACCTGGTCAGATACCTGAAGAGAGTTGGGACCACAGTCTCAAACATTAACATTATTAACACACTACACCGTCATGAATTAAAATCCTGCAAGGCATGCAAGGTCCCCCTGCTCATGTCAGCACATGTCCTGGCCCATTTGAAGTTCGCCAGTGACCATCTGGATGATCCAGAGGAGGTATGAGAGAAGGTCCTGTAATCAGATGAGAACAAAATAGAACTTTTTATACTTTATATAATTGATTTATATAAAACTCCACTTGCTGTGTTTGTAAGAAGGATGAGTAAAACCCCACAAACACCGTCCCAACTGTGAAGCATGGTGGGGAAACATCATACATTGGGGTGATTTTTTTCAAAGGGGACAAGGCAAACGCACCATATTGTAGGGAGGATGGATGACCTCTGTAATTGCAAGCAAAGGTTTCTGTACCAAATATTTAGTTCAGTTTTTCTATTGTATCAGATACTTATTGCAAATTAATTATGTAAAAATGATACAATGTGATTTTCTGGATTATTTTTATATTCTGTCTCTCACAGGTGAAGTGTACCTATGATAAAAATGACAGACCTCTCCATTCTTTGTAGGTGGGAAAACTTGCAAAATCGGCAATGTATCAAATACGTATGTTCCCCACTGTATGTTTATGTACCTCCTGTAGACGGTGTATTTTCCTACTCAGCGTGTGGCACTTTCTCAGTTACCGCATGAGAGATGCGCTTTTTGTTGCCATGACAACCTCTCATGCCGAGAAGTCGGAACATTCCAAATTTGCAGCTCTCCTGCTGTTTATTTCTCTCTCTCTGTGATGAGCAGTGTTACCAAAAATAGCCATTCGTACAGTGTATTCTCTGTGTTTGTGAGGTAGCCCGCATGCCTCCTCCGAGCCAGGATGTTGGGGAGAGAATGTATGCTGACCATCGTGATTGTTAATTACGAGGGTAGGTGACGCTATTTTTCTACACTTGCTATGTGCAATGGTCGTTACAATTTTTTTGGTTTCTTTTTTGTTTGTTTTGCTTACGGTCATCCATTATTTTAAGTATTGAACCTGTAAATAATTCCACATAAAGACTCTAATTACAATCCTGCGAGGCAGAGCACGTGATGGGCATGCTCGGATGATGGGGCTCTATTGTTGGGTGCATTGTGTATCGGATGCAGGTAAACAGCTCGGTCCTTATCATCTTCATAAAATTACAGCACACAAGTGACTGGGGACAGGACTGTGGCCTGGATCTATCTGTTCACTCGTTTCTAAAGGGCAATGTGATTCATGCACCTTACATGAGGGACTTTATATATTATTTATGCCCTTCGTTCTGTATAAGTAGCATATGATTGTTTATTATTATTTCTTTTTATTAATCATTTCTATTTGTTTTGCATTATTAATAACATTTATTATAAATAGATTTATTATATATTTATATTTGACTGTCTTCGCCATCATATTCCACAGCACTTTACAGACATTATTATCGCTGTGCCCGTAGGAGCTCACAATCTAAATTCCCTATCAGTATGTCTTTGAAGTTGCGGAAGAAACCGAAGAATCCAGAGGAAGCCCCCACAAACACAGGGAGAATATACATACTCCCTGAAGATGTTGTCCTTGTTGGGATTTGAACCCAGGACCCCAGTTCTACAAGGCTGCAGTGCTAACCATTGGTGACCGTAAAAGTTGCAATACCTGCTTTAAAATTCTTCTCTTACATCAGATCTGCTTTGCTGTACCATAGTAGGTTGCTAAAGCAACACATAATTATTTGGAATGGTTTTAGAATTGTTGAAAACGTCGATAAGTTTGACTTGCAGTACCAAAACTAACCTCATGGGGTGCTGTTATGAGAGAGAGATGTACATGAGCTCAATGGACCAGGACATGTCCAACAACATTCTATACTGTCACCTATTGGTAGAAACATATCATAGTTTATATTTCCTACTGCGTAAAATACGGGTTCTGTGATTTGTCCCCCTTTTCTCATAGCAGTTATGCAGTAGTCGTTTGCACTGTTGCCTTGCAGTGCTGGAGTCCTGAAGTAGCATCCGTTTGATGGCAACATCTATATGAAGTTTGGATGTTCTTCCTGTGTTTGCTTAGTTCTCCCCACTTTAAAAATACACCAATTATACTTTGAACCCCATTTAGGATAGGGACCAATGACAATGACTTAGTAGGGTGAAATATATTAGTCACCGTATATCATCATGCTTGCTTATATAGCACCAACATATTCCAAAGCATTTTATATCATCGCTCATTGTCCCCACTGGGACTCACAATCTAAATTCCCTATCAGAATTTCTTTGGAGTGTGGGAGGAGACGCACTCCGATACAGGGAGAACATACCCACTTGTCCTTGGTGAGAATTGAACCCAAGACTCCAATTTGTAGTCTATGACCAATTTCAGGCGACACAATGGACGGGCCGACCATCTGATGTATATGGTGGGCCTCTCAGTTTTCCTTATACATACAAAGTCTTGGGAGAGAAGGGATCGGACAGTGGGAAAATCAACTCCCGATCCTTTTGGAAAAGTTACTGCTATTGAAAACACATTGATGTTTTAGTACAGTAGATAGCTGATGGCCAAAGAAACAACTAGCCCATAGCTATCTTGTTTATGGCCAGCTTAACCAGATCATGATTGGGCCAGTTTTCGGGTTTTTTAATAAATGAGGTTTAGATTGGTTCAGATATTCACATAATTATTGAGTCTTTTTCTTATAATACATGGGGGTTTCTTTTCATGTTTGTTTGTTTTTTTGGCGATATTGGGTAATAGACAGTCAACGCTGAAAGTGTTGGCACCCTTGAAATTATTCCAGAAAAAGTATTTCTCCCAGAAAATTATTGCAATTGCACATGTTCATTTTCTTTGTGTGTATTGGAACAAAACAACAAAGCCAGAGGAAAAAAAAGGCAAATTAGACATAATTTCACCCAAACTCAAAAATGGTCCGGACAAATTTTTTGGCACCTTTCCAAAATTTTGAGTAAACAACTTTGTTTCAAGCATGTGATGCTCGTTCAAACTCACCTGTGGCAAGTCAACATTGAGTCAGCATCTCACCTGTTGGGTGAGATGCATTGTGTGTCTCTGTGCAATACTAAGCGTGGAGAACAGAAAGAGCAGAAGAGAACTGTTTGAGGACTTGAGAACCCAAATTGTTGAACAATATCAAGAATCTCAATGTTACAAGTCCATCTCCAGAGATCTTGATGTTCCTGTGTCCACGTAATCAAGAAGTTAATTACAGAACACTTTTCAACAGTCTCATTATCATCTCAGACAGAATTGTGATTAAAGATAACACAGTAGATCACACAAGATCCACTATTCAAAATTGGTGAGGGTCACAGCACAACGCCTCCCACCTTCCCAATGATCATTGGCCAGATCAGAACACCAGCAGAAAAACATTTGATTCAAGTCTATAGGGTTAGACTCAGTCTATTGCTGCTTATGTCCGCGTATCAGGTGATAAGGATACGAAGTAGGAGTCTTGTAATATAAAAACCTGATAAAAGATTAGAAGAAGGAAGAAACATATTTTTATTATGGATCAGACATGTTTTTTTTTCTTGAAGATTAGACACTGGCCATGCAGGGCCGGCCACGTCAAGGTCAGTGGTGTGGTAGTTGCCAGCGGAACATTCACTCAGCCATAAGCAATTTATGGGGTGGATTTGGTGTCATCCTTTAACAGAACTAGCGGATAGCCATTTTTGCCTTATCTTTGTGACTTGTAGGAATAATAGTGTTATAAGACCATAAATTGTGTCTTTAAACCCTTCATGACGGAGCCCTTTTCCGTTTTTGCGTTCTCGTTTTTCGCTCCCCTTCTTCTTAAAGCCATAACTTTTTTATTTTTCCGTCAATATGGGCATGTGAGGGCTTGTTTTTTGTGGGACAAGTTGCACTTTTCAACGCCATCATTGGTTTTAGCATGTCGTGTACTAGAAAACAGGAAAAAAATTCCAAGTGCGGTAAAATTGCAAAAAAAGTACAATCCCACACTTGTTTTTTGATTGGCTTTTTTGCTAGGTTCAATAAATGCTAAAACTGACCTGCTGTTATGATTCTCCAGGTCATTACGAGTTCATAGACACCAAACATGTCTAGATTACTTTTTTATCTAAGTGGTAAAAAAAAATTCAAAACTTTGCTTTAAAATTTTTTTTCCAATACCCCTAGCGTCTCCATTTTTCATGATCTGGGGTCAGGTGAGGGCTTATTTTTTGCGTGCCGAGCTGGCGTTTTTAATTATACCATTTTGGTGCAGATACAGTACAGACCAAAAGTCTGGACACACCTTCTCATTTAAAGATTTTTCTGTATTTTCATGACTATGAAAATTGTAAATTCACACTCAAGGCATCAAAACTATGAATTAACACATGTGGAATTATATACTTAACAAAAAAGTGTGAAACATCTGAAATTATGTCTTATATTCTAGGTTCTTCAAAGTAGCCACCTTTTGCTTTGATGACTGCTTTGCACACTCTTGGCATTCTCTTGATGAGCTTCAAGAGGTAGTCACCAGGAATGGTTTTCATTTCACAGGTGTGCCCTGTCAGGTTTAATAAGTGTGATTTCTTGCCTTATAAATGGGGTTGGGACCATCAGTTGTGTTGAGCAGAAGTCTGGTGGATACACAGCTGATAGTCCTACTGAATAGACTGTTAGAATTTGTATTATGGCAAGAAAAAAGCAGCTAAGTAAAGAAAAACGAGTGGCCATCATTACTGTAAGAAATTAAGGTCAGTCAGTCTGAAAAATTGGGAAAACTTTGAAAGTGTCCCCAAGTGCAGTTGCAAAAACCATCAAGTGCTACAAAGAAACTGGCTCACATGAGGAACGCCCCAGGAAAGGAAGACCAAGAGTCACCTCTGCTTCTGAGAATAAGTTTATCCGAGTCACCAGCCTCAGAAATCGCAGGTTAACAGCAGCTCAGATTAGAGACTAGGTCAATGCCACACAGAGTTCTAGCAGCAGACACATCTCTACAGCAACTGTTAAGAGGAGACTTTGTGCAGCAGGCCTTTATGGTAAAAAAAGCTGCTGGGAAACCACTGCTAAGGACAGTCAACAAGCTGAAGAGACATGTTTTGGTTAAAGAACACAAGGAATGGACATTAGACCAATGGAAATCTGTGCTTTGGTCCGATGAGTTGAAATTTGAGATCTTTGGATCCAACCACCGTGTCTTTGTGCGACGCAATAAAGGGGAACGGATGGACTCTACATGCCTGGTTCCCATCGTGAAGCATGGAGGAGGAAGTGTGATGGTGTGTGGGGGTGCTTTACTGGTGACACTGTTGGGGATTTATTCAAAATTGAAGGCATACTGAACCAGCATGGCTACCACAGCATCTTGCAGTGGCATGCTATTACATCCGGTTTGCATTTAGTTGGACCATCATTTATTTTTCAACAGGACAGTGACCCCAAACACACCTCCAGGCTGTGTAAGGGCTATTTGACCAAGAAGGAGAGTGATGGGGTGCTACACCAGATGACCTGACCTCCACAGTCACCAGACCTGAACCCAATCAAGATGGTTTGGGGTGAGCTGGACCGCAGAGTGATGACAAAAGGGTCAACAAGCGCTAAGCATCTCTAGGAACTCCTTCGAAATTGTTGGAAGACCATTTCCGGTGACTACCTTTTTGAAGCTCATCAAGAGAATGCCTAGAGTGTGCAAGGCAGTCATCAAAGGAAAAGGTGGTTACTTTGAAGAACCTAGAATATAAGACATAATTTCAGTTGTTTCACACTTTTTGTTAAGTATATAATTCCACATGTGATAATTCATAGTTTTGATGCCTTCAGTGTGAATGTACAATTTTCATAGTCATGAAAATACAGAAAAATCTTTAAATGAGAAGGCGTGTCCAAACTTTTGGTCTGTACTGTACGTTCTTTTGATCGCCCGTTATTACATTTGAATGCAATGTCACGGCGACCCAAAAAACGTAATTCTGGCATTTCAAATTTTTTTCTCACTAGGCTGTTTAGTGATCAGGTTAATCCTTTTTTTTTTTATTGAGAGATCGGGCGATTCTGAATGCGGCGATACCAAATATGTGTAGGTTTGATTTTTTTTATTTTTTATTTTGAATGGGGCGAAAGGGGGGTGATTTAAACTTTTATATTTTTTTTTATTTCTTTCATATTTTTTTAAACTTTTTTTTTTACTTTTGCCATGCTTCAATAGTCTCCATAGGAGGCTAGAAGCTGGCATAGCCTGATCGGCTCTGCTACATAGCAGTGATCATCAGATCGCTCCTATGTAGCTGAATTGCAGGCTTGCTATGAGCGCCGACCACAGGGTGGCGTTCAATCCGGCATCAGGAACCATAGAGGTCTCAAGGAGACCTCTGGTTGCTATGCCGATGCATCGCTGACCCCCAATCATGTGATGGGGGTCGGCGATGCGCTCATTCGCGGCCGTAAGCTCCGGTTAAATGCCGCTGTCAGCATTTCACAGCGGCATTTAACTAGTTAATAGCGGCGGCTGAATCGCGATTTCACTCGCCGCTATTGCGGGCACATGTCAGCTGTTCAAAACAGCTGACATGTCCCGGCTTTGAGGTGGGCTCACCACCGGAGCCCACATCAAAGCAGGGGATCCGACCTCCACAGTAATAGTACGGCGGAGGTCAGTAAGGGGTTAAAAGTCCTCCTATAAAGATAGCCTTATAGGGTTGAGGAAGAAAATTCATCCAGTTCCAAAGGTAAATTGTGTTTTGTTTTGTTTTTTCTTTTTCTCTTTCAAATTTTGTGAAAATGCTTATATCCAGTTCTCCCCTGCAGAACTTTCTCTACAGCCAATCTAATAAATGCAAAGTAAAGTTTCCCTCCGGGGATTTTCATCGTGGTCTACTATAACATTAAATATATTAAAAACCGCTATTACTCACGGCCTACTAGATGGATTTCCCACAAATCAAGGTGTAGGACGTTTTTCATTTTCCTTCCCAGTTCCATTTATTTATATTAGATTATTCTCAGCTCAGTGCCCACAATATTATCTTTTACGGCTAAACCTTCAGCACAGCTAGATTGATTTCAAAGAAATTGGGTATTTAATTAGAAAGCATCTGCGGATGTACCCTCGCCGGAGATCCCCGGAGCGATCCAGAATCATCCATGAATAGGCATATTGTGAGCAGACAGGATTTCCAGAGAGCACAGTTAATGGGTTCGTGCTCAGGTTAATTACCTGCCTCTTCTGATCGTTACCTATCTCTCCCCACCGTACCCCCGTACTATGTCTCCATGCTTTTTAAAAAATATTTTTTTATATATTTATTCATGCTATTGCTATCAGGTTTTCATTTGGTTTTCTATGTACAAACTGTAATCATGTTCTGTCGAATTTGTGCGTGTGACATCAATGCTGACAGCAGACAGTAATACCGGGGTAGTTTACAGTAGCTTCTGGCTGATTGTCTTCCATTTACAGCTACAGAATACAAAACTATACAGTTATCAGAAATGTGAAGCAGATAAAGAAAAAATGCACATAGAAGAACCAAGGGATTAGTAAAAAACTATACTTTCTTAGATTATTCAATAAAAAAAAGTGGGGGAAAGTTTGTACAAAGCAAAAAGGGTAATCAGACAATGAAAATAACCAAACAAATGGAACCGCAGGTCAGGGATACAAAATAATCTCAGAATACCTATGTGACAAGTAAGTCCACATGCATATGAGGTAAGTACCTGATCAGCAAGTGAAGGGGATAAATCCACTAGTGAACATGATTGCAAGTAGAGGAAAAATCAAAGGGCAGAATGAACGTATAGATGGTATGCCATTACCTGAGACTTGCCGTGCCACGACCCCTACGCGCGTTTCGGCTGACATGCCTTCTTCCGGGGGAGTCAGTCAGTTATCAGAAATGTGAAATATGCTGATATTTCTATATGCAATAAACACTAAGGGTATGTTCACATGTGGCATTTTTGCAGCCCTTTTTTCTTCTCTGTAGCATTAATGCTGCATCTTAGTTCCATAACCTAGAGTAAACACCCTGCATTAAGTAATTTGCCATGTAAATAGTAACAGTTCTTTTAAAAAATATAGGGTACTTGGTTCACACTGTTTTGATTTAAAGGGAACCTGTCACCCCAAAAATCGAAGATGAGCTGCGGCCACCGGCATCAGGGGCTTATCTATAGCATTCTGTAATGCTGTAGATAAGCCCCCGATGTATCCTGAAAAATGAGAAAAAGAGGTTAGATTATACTCACCTGGGGGGGGCGGTCCGGTCCAGGTCCGATGGGCGTCGTGGTCCCGTCCTCTCTGACCTTTCCCAGCGCAACAGGCAGGGCAGACAAAGTACGCCTGCGCCGGAGCCGTGGCTGAAGATCAGAAGAGGACGTCTTGGAATGAAGATGGGAGGCGCCGCAGCGGACCAGAGACACCCATCCAACCGGACCAGCAGCGGGACCGCCCCTGGATGAGTATAATCTAACGTCTTTTTCTCATCTTTTAGGATACATCGGGGGCTTATCTACAGCATTACAGAATGCTACAATTAATAAAACACACTAATGCACACAGGGTAAAAATTAGCCAATATATATATATATATATATATATATATATATATATATATATATATATCAATATCACTATATAAATTAATAAATAAAATACCCTAAGAACACCCAGTGTGTAAGTATTGTAGTGAAACACTACATATAATGAAGGGGAAAATTCAAGCACCCCGCATAGAAAAAAATCCCATAAAAACAATCAAAGCAAGGATATTACAGAATGCTGTAGATAAGCCCCTGATGCCGGTGGGCTTACCTCACCCACGATTTTCGGGGTGACTGGTTCCCTTTAATGATGGTCCTATCTCTAGTGATTCACCTCTCAATGTGCTGGTAGGCCTCAATAGATCAAGGCAAAGCAGGACCCAGACCTGACTGTTTTTCACCAGCCCGTGAAAAGATATATAGAAAAGTTGCACAGCCCAAAAAAAGGGGGCATGTGTTTTTTTAAATCTTCAGAATGTCAAATCTTTCAGCATTTTGCAGCTTTTTCACTCATTCTAATGAAAGGTAAAAAATCGCAAGTACAAATGCTGCACAAATGCAACAAAAACACAAAAACTGTATGCAGCGTTTTTCCTGCCACCACTGTGGCTTTTAGTGCAGAAAAAAACACGTGTGAACATACCCTAAAAGGAAGGGAGCCCTGAAGAGTCAAAATTCCATATATTTCTGTGTATGAATTCATAATTACTGCAGGGAAACCATAAAAGAGCCACATACATGTACTGTGATCTGCATTATTGCACTGGTAATAGTAAACGTATATTATCTGGACCTGTATATAATACGATGGTTCCACCAGGCTGGTTTCCTTGGGTCACTTGAATTATTATTATTGAAATCAGCATTTCTTCCATTATGGGTCATCCAGTCCTCCCTTTCGATAAGATGTTTAGCAGGAGAGCTGTAAGGCTACGTTCACATTTGCGTTGTTGTGTGTTGCGTCGGTGACGCAACACACAACACACGCAAAAACGCATGCAAAATGCAACAAGCTGCTTCCTCTGCGCCCTGACGCTTGCGCCCAAATAACGCATGCATCACAAAACGCAACACAACGCATGTCCATGCGCCCCCCATATTAAATATAGGGGCGCATGACGCATGCGTCGCCGCGGCTGCGCCCGACGCAACGCAAATGTGAACGTAGCCTAAAACATGTGCATCATTAAGTATGATCGACATGATCCTGCACTGACATACTTATCATAGAGACATCCATTTGCTAAGGGACCCGTTGGGATCCTATAGCAAAATGGATGATTTATGGCCTGGCCCTGATCTCCTCCCGCTGTCTACTCTTTTTTTTTTTTTTGCCACACCTTTTCTCCTAGACTGAATTCACTGCATACAGATCCCTATAAATTCTGTAGGAACGGTCTGAATCCATATGTGACACCTAGTGATAGTTGCAGGCAGACAGAATTCTACCATTTAAAGGGAGTCTGTCACCGGGGCTTTGCTATGTAATCTGAGAGCAGCACGACGTAGTGTTAGAGACCCTGATTCCAGTTAAGTGTTTGTTTTACTGTTTCAATACAATCAGTGTTTTATCAGCAGGATATGATCACTACATGACTAGCTGCCCCAGCACTGATCATGCTGCTGTCGTATTACATAATAGAAACCTGCTGACAGTTTCCCTTTAGGCCGGCCTCACACTCAGCGTATAAAAATACGGTCCGTAATTTACGGCCGTAATACGCTGAAAAGTCCCCAAAATAGTGGTCCCTATCTCCTCCATAGGCAGGGTGTGTCAGCGTGTGTCATCCTCCGTATGTAATCCGTATGGCATCCGTACTGCGGGATTTTCTCGCAGGCTTGCAAAACCGACATACGGATATACAAGGGATCCATGTGCTAAAAAAATAATAAAAACACATATACTGTCATATATATATATATATTTATATTTCATCCAGCGTGAGATAGCTTTAAAGCCGGTAATTCAATTGCCGGCTTTTGCTATCTCCTTCAAAAACCCGACATGATATGAGACATGGTTACATACAGTAAACCATCTCATATCCCCCTTTTATTTGCATATTCCACACTACTAAGGTTAGTAGTGTGTATGTGCAAAATTTGGCCGTTCTAGCTATTAAATTAAAGGGTTAAATGGCGGAAAAAATTGGCGTGAGCTCCCGTGCAATTTTCTCCGCCAGAATGGTAAAGCCAGTGACTGAAGGCAGATATTAACAGCCTGGAGAGGGTCCACGGTTATTCATTCGCGGTGAGGCGCCCTCTGCTGGATGTCCTTCGAGCGTGGGAAAAAATCAGAAAAGTTCCCAAGCTCGAGTTCAAATGAGGACAACCAGCAGAGGGCATTAGTAGTGTGGAATATGCAAAAAAAAAGGGGGATATGAGATGGATTACTGTATGTAAACCATGTCTCATATCATGTCGGGTTTAGGATGGAGATAGCAAAAGCCGGTAATTGAATTACCGGCTTTTAAGCTATCTAGCGCTGGATGAAATATTAATATATACATATATGTGTCTCACTGACATATATATATATATATATATATATACCTATTCTATGTGTACACATTTATTCTACCTATTCTACTGGAAGCTGTCAGTGTGATTTTACTGTACACCGCACTGAATTGCCGGCTTTTCTCTCTAACAGCGCTGCGTATTTCTCGCAAGTCACACTGCTGGTCCGTGTGTAATCCGTATTTTTCGGACCCCCATAGACTTGCATTGGCGATTTTTTTTGCGCAATACGGTGACAAACGCAGCATGCTGCTATTTTCTACGGCCATAGAAAGCCGTATAATACGGATCAGTAAAATACGGCAGATAGGAGCAGGGGCATAGAGAATAATTGGGCCGTGTGTAATGCGTATTTAATGCACTCATACGTCCGTAAAACTCGCTAGTGTGAGGCCGGCCTTAAAGTGAATCTTACAGTAGATCCATGCTGCTTGTTCCACAGACATAATGAATGAGAGTACAACAGATCTCTGTCTCTATGTTTGTATAAAGGGAGATATCTGCCGGCCTAGGGACGGTGGGGCGGATAGGAAGATTTTTATGTGAAACATCGCAGCATTGCAAAGTAAAAAATACACGGCTGCTATGGTGTCTGACCTGTGTGGATAGCTTCTTCTTCTCTTCTTGGCCTCCCTTTGCTCTTCATTACCCTGGCCCTTTGAGTTAACTATAAGTGATGGTTGTGTTATCTATAATATAACGCTGGGAGCGTCACTCTGTCCGAAGCCTTTATAGACTGCGCAGGTGCAAGCGCTGGCGCAGTCTGGCCCCCACAGAGTGACGCTCCCAGGAGATCGCGGTATGCGTAAGCACTGAATGCATACCGCGATCTCCACTGGAGAGTCAGGGACCGTGGACGCGCCAGGAGGGAGGGTAAGTATATTCACCTGTCCTCCGTTCCAGCGCTGCGTGCGGCTCCGTCTCCCGGCTCCTCTGCTGTGACAGAGTCCAGTCACAGGCAGAGGAGCCGAAGTGTGTCTTCAAGAAAATGGCGCCGGAAAGCGCGGACTGCGCAGGCGCCGATTCCTGCTGCCGGAATCGGCGCCTGCGCAGTCCGCGCTTTCCGGCGCCATTTTCTTGAAGACACACTCCGGCTCCACTGCAGGTGTGTCTTCAAGAAAATGCAGTGGAGCCGGACGATAGGTGAGTATGGTATTTTTTTTTTTTATATGGCAGCAGCAAACGGGGGCATACACACTGGAGCGTCTTATGGGGGGCATATAATACAATAGTGTCGCAGGATGGGAGCAGCACATGACAGAACGGGCGCAGGATGGCAGCAGCGCATGACATAACGGGCGCAGGATGGGAGCAGCACATGACAGAACGGGCGCAGGATGGCAGCAGCGCATGACAGAACGGGGGCGCAGGATGGGAGCAGCACATGACAGAACGGGCGCAGGATGTGAGCAGCACATGACAGAACGGGCGCAGGATGGCAGCAGCGCATGACAGAACGGGCGCAGGATGGCAGCAGCGCATGACAGAACGGGCGCAGGATGGCAGCAGCACATGACAGAACGGGCGCAGGATGGCAGCAGCACATGACAGAACGGGCGCAGGATGGCAGCAGCACATGACAGAACGGGCGCAGGATGGCAGCAGCACATGATGGAGACCATATACCAATATAAATGCTCGCCACCCGGGCGTAGAACGGGTTCAATAGCTAGTATAAGTATATGATTAATTTCCGTATCTATTTGTGGTGATTCACGGAGACACATCTCACAGGTCACAGGGGGTGACAGGGCGTACCATCATCACTAACTGTTCTCATCCGTAGGGTGCCAGCCTCTGCAGTCCAGGTAGGGGTTAGCTTAGGGTCTGTGTTTTTTGTGACCATCTACTGTAGTCCACTTGAGAGACAACAATCTAATTTTCGCCCGCACGTTTTGAGAGATCCATGACTATTGTCAGTTTACCGCATAGTTTGGATATTGTAACCAATTGCTGAGTTTTATCATTAGGTTTTTTTTGTTTTGTTTTGTTTGGGGTTGTCGTTTAAATATATATAATAAACATTGTTTTTAGGGTATTTTCTTGTAAGCCTGGTAGGCATTAGGCAACGTTCACACAAGCAGTACAGTGTTGGATCAAACACGTGCAGTTTTTATTGCTTTCCACAGGCTGCACAGCACCAGAACATCAACATCTATATACATAATTGTCTAAGGGGTACTTCCGTCTGTCCTTCTGTCACGGTTATTCTTTCGCTGATTGGTCTCGGCAGCTGCCTGTCATGGCTGCCGCGATCAATCAGCGACGGCCACAGTCCGATTACTCCCTCCCCTACTCCCCTGCACTCACTGGCCGATGCCCGTAATCCCCTCCACTCACACAGGGTTAATGGCAGCGGTAACGGCCCCCGGTGTAATGCACTTCGTTACCGCTGCTATTAACCCTGTGTGCCTAGGCAGCATCAATAGTAAAAATATGTCATGTTAAAAATAATAATAATAAAAAAAAAAACCTGCTATACTCACCCTCCGCTGCCTTTCTCGCTCCTCGCCACGCTCCCTGGATCGCTCCATTGCAAGCGGCAGCTTCCGGTCCCGTCCCAGGGCTGGTGTGCAACAAGGACCTGCCGTGACGTCACGGTCATGTGACCGCGACGTCATCATAGGTCCTGCTCACACCAGCCCTGGGACCACAAGCTGCTGCTTGCAATGGAGCGATCCAGGGAGCGTGGCGAGGAATAGCAAAGGCGGCGGATGGTGAGTATAT
The DNA here is from genome assembly GCF_032444005.1 of Ranitomeya imitator. Lineage (NCBI taxonomy): Eukaryota > Metazoa > Chordata > Amphibia > Anura > Dendrobatidae > Ranitomeya > Ranitomeya imitator. The sequence continues at coordinate 1,142,773,255 of NC_091282.1, forward strand.
CAGGAATTCAACGGGCTATAGGTGAGTATATGTTTATTTTTTTTTTTAAAGTCTCTATACTACGTGGCTCTGTGCTGGGCAATATAATATGTGGCTCTGCTATATACTACATCACTGGGCAATATACTACGTGGCTGGGCAATATACTACATGGCTGGGCAATATACTACGTGACTGGGCAATATACTACGTGGCCGGGCAATAGACTACGTGGCTTAGCAATATACTACGTGACTGGGCAATATACTCCGTCGCTGGGCAATATACTACGTGGCTGGGCAATATACTACGTGACTGGGAAATATACTACGTGGCCGGGCAATATACTACGTGGCTGGGCAATATACTACGTGGGCTGTGCAATATACTACGTCACTGGGCAATATACTACGTGGCTGGGCAATATACTACGTGACTGTGCTATATACTACGTGGCTGGGCAATATACTACGTCACTAGGCAATATACTACGAGGTTGGGCAATATACTACGTGGCTGGGCAATATACTACGTGGACATGCATATTCTAGAATACCCGATGTGTTAGAATCGAGCCACCATCTAGTCTATATACATAATTGACTAAGGGGTACTTCCGTCTGTCTGTCTGTCCTTCTGTCACGGATATTCATTGGTCGTGGCCTCTGTCTGTCATGGAAATCCAAGTCGCTGATTGGTCGCCGCAAAACAGCCACGACCAATCAGCGACGGCTACAGTCCGTAAGAAAATGGCCGCTCCGCTCCCCGCATTCAGTGTCCCCGGCGCTCCGCTCCCCGCAGTCAGTGTCCCCGGCGCTCCGCTCCCCGCAGTCAGTGTCCCCGGCGCTCCGCTCCCCGCAGTCAGTGTCCCTGGCGCTCCACTCCTCGCAGTCAGTGTCCCCGGCGCTCCGCTCCCCGCAGTCAGTGTCCCCGGCGCCCGCTCCATACTCCCCTCCGGTCACCGCTAACACAGGGTTAATGCCGGCGGTAACGGACCGCGGCATGGGTAACGCATTCCGTTACCGCCACTATTAACCCCTTTCTGCCATTAGACATACTATTCCGTCCATGTGGGGTGGGCCTTAATTCCCATGGACAGAATAGTACGTCATATGCGATCGGCAGCGCTCACGGGGGGAGCGCCGCCGATCGCGGCGGCTGGGTGTCAGCTGCCTATCGCAGCTGACATCCGGCACTATGTGCCAGGAGCAGTCACGGACCGTCCCTGGCACATTAACCCCCGGCACACCGCGATCAAAGATGATCGCGATGTGCCGGCGGTACAGGGAAGCATCGCGCAGGGAGGGGGCTCCCTGCGGGCTTCCCTGAGCCCCCCGCAGCAACGCGATGTGATCGCGTTGCTGTGAGGGTCTTACCTTCCTCCCTGCCTGCTCCAGGCCTGGATCCAAGATGGCCACGGATCCGGGTCCTGCAGGGAGGGAGGTGGCTTCACAGAGCCTGCTTAGGCTACGTTCACATTAGCGTTTTGCGTGTTTGCGTCGGGCGACGCATGCGTCATGCGCCCCTATATTTAACATGGGGGACGCATGGACATGCGTTGTGCTGCATTGTGCGACGCATGCGTTTTTTTTGCCGCAAGCGTCGGGCGCAGAAAACGCAACAAGTTGCATTTTTCTTGCGTCCAAATTTCGGCAAAAAACGACGCATGCGTCGCAAAACGCAGAGTTTTTGCGTGCGTTTTGGTGCGTTTTTATTTGCGTCGTGCGTTGCGTCGCCGACGCAGCGGCGCACAACGCAAATGTGAACGTAGCCTTAGAGCAGGCACTGTGAAGCCTGCAGCACTGTAAGTCAGATCAGTGATCTGACAGAGTGCTGTGCAAACTGTCAGATCATTGATCTGTGATGTCCCCGGGACAAAATAAAAAAGTTAAAAAAAATTTTTTCCAAATGTGTAACAAAAAAAAAAAAAAATTCCTAAATAATGAAAAAAAAATATTATTCCCATAAATACATTTCTTCATCTAAATAAAAAAAAAAACAACAAAAGTGCACATATTTAGTATCGCCGCGTCCGTAACGACCAGACCTATAAAACGGGCCCACTAGTTAACCCCTTGAGTAAGCACCGTAAGGAAAAAAAAAAAAAGAGGCAAAAAACAACGCTTTATTATCATACCGCCGAACAAAAAGTGGAATAACACGCGATCAAAAAGACAGATATAAATAACCATGGTACCGCTGAAAACGTCATCTTGTCCCGCAAAAAACGAGCCGCCATACAGCATCATCAGCAAAAAAGTAAAAAAGTTATAGTCCTGAGAATAAAGCGATGCAAAAATAATTATTTTTTCTGTAAAATAGTTTTTATCGTATAAAAGCGCCAAAACATAAAAAAAATATAAATGAGGTGTCGCTGTAATCGTACTGACCCGAAGAATAAAACTGCTTTATCAATTTTACCAAACGCGGAACGGTATAAACGCCTCCCCCAAAAGAAATTCATGAATAGCTGGATTTTGGTCATTCTTCCTCACAAAAATCAGAATAAAAAGCGATTAAAAAATGTCACATGCCCGAAAATGTTACCAATAGAAACGTCAACTCGTCCCGCAGAAAACAAGACCTCACATGACTCTGTGGATCCAAATATGGAAAAATTATAGCTCTCAAAATGTGGTAACGCAAAAAATATTTTTTGCAATAAAAAGCGTCTTTCAGTGTGTGACGGCTGCCAATCATTAAAATCCGCTAAAAAACTCGCTATAAAAGTAAATCAAACCCCCCTTCATCACCCCCTTAGTTAGGGAAAAATTAAAAAAATGTATTTATTTCCATTTTCCCATTAGGGCTATGGCTAGGGTTAGGGCCAGGGCTAGGGTTACGGCTAGGGTTAGGGTTGGGGTTGGGGCTACAGTTAGGGTTGGGGCTAAAGTTAGGGTTTAGATTACATTTACATTTGGGAATAGGGTTGGGATTAGGGTTAGGGGTGTGTCAGGGTTAGAGGTGTGGTTAGGGTTACCGTTGGAATTAGGGTTAGGGGTGTGTCAGGGTTAGAGGTGTGGTTAGGGTTACTGTTGGGATTAGGGTCAGGGGTGTGTTTGGATTAGGGTTTCAGTTATAATTGGGGGGTTTCCACTGTTTAGGCACATCAGGGCTCTCCAAACACGACATGGCGTCCGATCTCAATTCCAGCCAATTCTGCGTTGAAAAAGTTAAACAGTGCTCCTTCCCTTCCGAGCTCTCCCGTGTGCCCAAACAGGGGTTTACCCCAACATATGGGGTATCAGCGTACTCAGGACAAATAGGACAACAAATTTTGGGGTCCAATTTCTCCTGTTACCCTTGGGAGAATACAAAACTGGGGGCTAAAAAATAATTTTTGTGGGAAAAAAAAGGATTTTTTATTTTCACGGCTCTGCGTTATAAACTGTAGTGAAACACTTGGGGGTTCAAAGTTCTCACAACACATCTAGATGAGTTCCCTGGGGGGTCTAGTTTCCAATATGGGGTCACTTGTGGGGGGTTTCTACTGTTTAGGTACATTAGGGGCTCTGCAAACGCAATGTGACACCTGCAGACCATTCCATCTAAGTCTGCATTCCAAATGGAGCTCCTTCCCTTCCGAGCCCTCCCATGCGCCCAAACAGTGGTTCCCTCCCACTTATGGGGTATCAGCGTACTCAGGACAAATTGGACAACAAATTTTGGGGTCCAATTTCTCCTGTTACCCTCGGGAAAATACAAAACTGGGGGCTAAAAAATAATTTTTGTGGGAAAAATTTTTTATTTTATTTTTACGGCTCTGCATTATAAACTTCTGTGAAGCCCTTGGTGGGTCAAAGCGCTCAAAACACATCTAGATAAGTTCCTTAGGGGGTCTACTTTCCAAAATGGTGTCACTTGTGGGGGGTTTCAATGTTTAGGCACATCAGTGGCTCTCTAAACGCAACATGGCGTCCCATCTCAATTCCTGTCAATTTTGCATTGAAAAGTCCAACGGCGCTCCTTCCCTTCCGAGCTCTCCCATGCGCCCAAACAGTGGTTTACCCCCACATATGGGGTATCAGCGTACTCAGGACAAATTGTACAACAACTTTTGGGGTCCAATTTCTTCTCTTACCCTTGGGAAAATAAAAAATTGGGGGCAAAAAGATCGTTTTTGTGAAAAAATATGATTTTTTATTTTTATGGTTCTGCATTATAAACTTCTGTGAAGCACTTGGTGGGTCAAAGCGCTCACCGCACCTCTAGATAAGTTCCTTAGGGGATCTACTTTCCAAAATGGTGTCACTTGTGGGGGGTTTCAATGTTTAGGCACATCAGGGGCTCTCCAAACGCAACATGGTGTCCCATCTCGATTCCAGTCAATTTTGCATTGAAAAGTCAAATGGCGCTCCTTCGCTTCTGAGCTCTGTCATGCGCCCAAACAGTGGTTTGCCCCCACATATGGGGTATCGGTGTACTCAGGACAAATTGTACAACAACTTTTGGGGTCCATTTTCTCCTGTTACCATTGGTAAAATAAAACAAATTGGAGCTGAAGTAAATTTTTTGTGAAAGAAAGTTAAATGTTCATTTTTATTTAAACATTCCAAAAATTCCTGCGAAGCACCAGAAGGGTTAATAAACTTCTTGAATATGGTTTTGAGCACCTTGAGGGGTGCAGTTTTTAGAATGGTGTCACACTTGGGTATTTTCTATCATATAGACCCCTCAAAATGACTTCAAATGAGATGCGGTCCCTAAAAAAAAATGGTGTTGTAAAAATGAGAAATTGCTGGTCAACTTTTAACCCTTATAACTCCCTAACAAAAAAAAATTTTGGTTCCAAAATTGTGCTGATGTAAAGTAGACATGTGGGAAATGTTACTTAAGTATTGTGTGTGACATATCTCTGTGATTTAATTGCATAAAAATTCAAAGTTGGAAAATTGCGAAATTTTCATAATTTTCGCCAAATTTCCGTTTTTTTCACAAATAAACGCAGGTACTATCAAAGAATTTTTACCACTATCATGAAGTACAATATGTCACGAGAAAACAATGTCAGAATCACTGGGATCCGTTGAAGCGTTCCACAGTTATAACCTCATAAAGGGACAGTGGTCAGAATTGTAAAAATTGGCCCGGTCCATAATGTGCAAACCACCCTTGGGGGTAAAGGGGTTAACCCTCTGTGTCCACAACCTTTTACTATTGATGCTGCCTATGCGACATCAATAGTAAAAGAAAGTAATGTTAAAAATAGTAAAAAAACAAAAAACCTGCTATACTCACCCTTCGTTGTCCGCTCAGCCGCTCGCGCCTGCCGCCATCTTCCTTTCCCAGCGATGCTTTGCGAAATTACCCAAAAGACCTGGCGGTCTCACGAGACCACCGCTAAGTCATATGGGTAATTTCGCAAAGCATCTGAGGAACGCAAGGTGGCGGCAGCCGCGTGCCCATCTGCACAGCGGATCCCAGGAAGTGGAGAGACGGGACGCTGAGGAGCAGTGACCAGAATGGTGAGTATGTTCAACTACAAGGGGCCCTCGGATCGTTAGGTGAGTATTTTTATTTTTTTAACCTGTGACATGCTTGGCTCGGTAATATACTACGTCACTGGGCAATATCCTACGTGGCTCTGTGCTGTATACTACAAGGCTGGGCAATATACTATGTGGCTCTGTGCTGTATATTACGTGGCTGCAATATACTACGTGGCTGGGCAATATACTACGTGGCTGGACAATATACTACGTGGCTGGACAATATACTACGTCGCTGTGCAATATACTACGTCGCTGGGCTATATACTACCTCGCTCTGCAATATACTACGTGGCTCTGTGCTGTATACTACGTGGCTGGACAATATACTACGTGGCTGGACAATATACTACGTGGCTCTATGCTGTATACTATGTGGCTGGGCAATATACTACGTAACTGGGCAATATACTACATGGCTGGGCAATATACTACGTTGCTGGGCAATATACTACGTCGCTGGGCAATATACTACGTGGCTGGGCAATATACTACCTGACTGGGCAATATACTACGTCGCTGGGCAATATACTACGTGGCTGGGCAATATACTACGTCGCTGGGCAATATACTACGTGGCTGGGCCATATACTACGTCGCTGGGCAATATACTACGTGGACATGCATATTCTAGAATACCCGATTCGTTAGAATCGGGCCACCATCTAGTCATAAATATAAATCCCTAGTGTTGTCCAGTATCTAAACAGTATAGTTCCTGACTAAGGCCGGGATCACACATACCCGAGATACGGCCGAATCTCGCAGGTGAAATCCCTCCTCTGGCACCGGCACTTGGGAGCGGAGCGTGCAGCTCCATGTATTGCTGTGCGGCCACACGCTCCGCTCTGGAGTGCCGGCACCAGAGCAGGGTTTTCACCTGTGAGACTCGGCTGTATTTCTCGCAAGTGAGAAGGAGCCCTAACCTGTGTTTTCATCATTTAATCCTCTGCTTTTTCTGGGGTTTTGAGTCCAGTGGGCAGTCCTATCAGTGACTTGCAGCTATCTCTGCATTCACACTGATGTAAAGGAGGCTGTCAGTCACTGATCGCACCGCCCACTGGACTGAAAAGCTGAGAAAGAACAGAGGATTAAATGCATAAAACACAGGTTATACTTAATCTTTTCCTACAGAACTTTATATCAATCTACTCCGCTCTTTCTGCTCTATAACATGGCGCCTGTAGATCAGAGTGCAATTTCATGGTGACAGGTTCCCTTTAGGGAATTTGCTCTAGCTCCATTAGATTTCTGTGCACATGCGCACAACCCAAAATATCCGTGTTTGGCTTTATGATTGGTGTGAATTATTCTTCAGCAAATGGATGAAAAGGGTAACATAGCAAGCTATCTGGCAAATTACATTTATAGAAGAACAATCGGTATTGATTGATGCCAGTATCTACAGCACAAGACCCCACCTAAATCCTACAGGGCACCTTGAGATGTTTTAGGCACAGAAAACCTTCCGTAATGTCTCTAGCATCTCTGGGATAATGGGTAAGGATCTGCTATTAAATATGTGTACTGTATCAATGCGGTTGGTCCACATCAATCAGCAGATTCTCATAACCAGGATTTGGCAGGTCACTTACATGTGATTGATTGACAGCCCGTCATCTGTGGCCTAAAGATTACAGACTGGGTTATTGAGCAGGACAATCCTGTTATCTTAATAATAATTCCAGCATATAAATAGCGCGGCTCCTGGGACCACTCTGACAGGTACCTGACAGCCTGAATACCACACTGTAATGTTTTACTACAGACCGTAGTGATGATGTGACCTGCTCCTACAGTCACTGATAATAGCCTCTGGTGTAATGTCATGGCTGTGCGGAGCAATCACTAGATGTTAGGGCGTTCCAACATATTTGTCCAGAGGTGCAGGAATATTTCAAGTAAAGGTCTCAACAGAGACTATGTTAAACGAGCGAGTGTCCGACACACTGTGCTGAGCCTGATTCTACAATGCTCTGCGAAAAAACACGCGGCTCTCTTGCATTATCCTCTGACTCGCCGTTTTCTTTCTTAGGCCGAGGTCACACTAGCGACTTAAGCGGACGAGTGCAATGCGATAAAATATCGCATTGCACTCGGACCAATGTTACACTATGGGGCAGCTCCCACCAACCGATTTTTTTGTTGGCCGTTTCCCTCAGTCCGAGACAATCGCAGCATGCTGCCATTGTCACGGACACTCGGCCGACTCTCGGCTCACTCGCACCCATATAAGCCTATGGGTGCGAGTGAGAGCGCACACCACCCAGATATCATCCGAGTGCTGTGCGCTAAATGCGGACCCCAGCAATGGAGGAGATGGAGAAATTAGTTTCTCCACCTCCTCCGCAGCTGTGCGAGAGGCTCGGAGCACAGACGCATGACACTCACCTCCCGCTCACAGCAGAGCAGGAGCCGAGGGTCATTAGCATATCGCATCCGATGCAATACGCTAGTGTGACGCCGGCCTTACAAGTGACCCCTCCGAGAGATGCAAGGGGGATTTCATTTTCATCAAACTTTACATAAATCAATAGATCAGGTGATTATGAGAATCATCCTAATATTCTTCATCAGATGTCTCGGCTTCTTTCTCCACCTATGAGACACTTCTTCCCCATCCCTACCTCCTGAACTTATAATCTGCCCTGAAAAAAAAAACGCTCAACTCAGTCTTCCTCAAAACAACACTGACAGCCAGCACCGTGAGATATCAGTTTACACCTCCTGTTATACTGTATGGAGAAGGAGTGAGGATCAGAATGAGAAAACAGGCAAAGCTAGTAACAGAAAGATGCAAAATTAGCCTTTTTTCCTCACTCAGAGCTGGATTCATATCTACACTGCTCAGTATAGCTATATACGGTAATTTCCCATGCCTCTACTTCTTCTGTCTGTATGATAACTAATGAATCTGTGTGTGGGATACTTCATAGCAGCTAGTCTCCTCCCACCAGCTCAGAGTCAATTGCAAATTTCAAAGTTAATTAAATTGAACAAAAAGTGTATAGTCTTTTTCAATTAAGGTCACGTTCACAGGTTCAGTATTTGGTCAGTATTTCACATCAGTATTTGGAAGCCAAAATCAGAAGTGGAACAAGTATAATAGAAACACGTCACCACTTCTGCATTTATCGCCCACTCCTGGTTTTGGCTTACAGATACTGATGTAAAATACTGCCCAAATACTGAACGTGTGACCATGAGGCCTAGTGGTTAAGTCTTGCTTGGCTCATTTCCGCCTTTGAAGGTAAGAATGGCAGGTGAAGTCATATTAGCTGAGTTATCGGTATCAGCAGATGTCACCTTCTCCGTTCTCCTCACAGTCCGGAAGTGAGCGAATCAATACCCAGCTGGTGGAATACGTCTATGCATTCTTCTGGTAGAACTTGATTAAAATGTAATAAGTCCCCTTGATTTTTTGTATTGGATGTCAACCCCCTTGGATGTTTTCTTCCACTTGGAAGCTGCATTACAAGATGGTTAGATATTTCGACTAATAAGTTTTGCCCTCATCCTTCCTCATTTCAGTTCATCTCCTTCTCAGCATGGAATAGGAGACTTCAAAGGACAGCGAGTAAAGTCCTCTGGATGTTGAAAAGACATTGATTAGAAGATATGCTGATGTGGAGTTTAATAGGTAGATCCTGGACTAACTGTGAATGTTAAGATGGAAGCTTCTAATGAATCATTCATCAGTCCTGAATGGCGCGGTTGTTCCGTATTCTTATTGCTGGTGTTCATCAGGCGCAGATTGAGCACGTCTGGATGCCTCTTCTCAACAGCCCAGATTAGGTGATAATTTAGATTACAATGGCTGTGTTTTAGTTTTTAATCCCGTCTTATTTTCTGGATTGTAAAGGAATGAATTGAGGAGAGAGAAAACAGTGATTAATTCTTCAGGCCTTATTGTAGAATCTCAAATCTTGTTTAATTGCAGCAAGTGCTTATTATATTGTCAGGCTGCGAATGGGAAGCGTGCGGGGCGCAGGGCTGAATGTATCGCGTTGCTGACATACATCATACCCAGCTCTGCAGGATGACAGCTCGAGGGGAAAGCTGTGATATTGCAGTGGACAGCATTGAGGTGTTCGCGTTAAGTGTCTTTTCTGTCTTGGATCACAAACACAGCCATCTATGAGAACAAATCATCGCCCAATTGTGCATAAAAATATCACAGTAGACGAGCCAAAGAATGAACTTGTTACTTTTATATAGCGATTATACCGTTCCAAAATTATCCTAACCTTCTGTATTTGGTACCAGCATATTCACTTCTGACACGTAATATCAGAACATAACCTACTGCTTGAAACTAATTTTATATGTTTCAGGAATTGGTAATGTTTTTTATTTTATTTATTATGTCATTATCATTATGAAAAAAAAACATTCTAAGGTCTTACAGTTTAACTCTGCCCACTGATTTTCATAATCCTGTTCTGTAGAGATCACTTCTTTGCAGTTATCTCATTATCATCACAGGATAACAATGAAAGGTAATACCTATATAAATATCATAAAATCACATTATTCACAATAGGTGATGGCGGCAGATCACCTGCTTGTCACTCCTGCCTAGTGACCTCTGCGCAGATCACCTGCTTATCACTCCTGCCTAGTGACCTCTGCGCAGATCACCTGCTTATCACTCCTGCCTAGTGACCTCTGCACAGGTCACCTGCTTATGACTCCTGCCTAGTGACCTCTGCGCAGATCACCTGCTTATCACTCCTGTCTAGTGACCTCTGCGCAGATCACCTGCTTATCACTCTTGCCTAGTGACCTCTGCACAGATCACCTGCTTATCACTCCTGCCTAGTGACCTCTGCACAGATCACCTGCTTATCACTCGTGCCTAGTGACCTCTGCACAGATCACCTGCTTATCACTCCTGCCTAGTGACCTCTGCACAGATCACCTGCTTATCACTCCTGCCTAGTGACCTCTGCACAGATCACCTGCTTAATAACTCCTGCCTAGTGACCTCTGCACAGATCACCTGCTTATCACTCTTGCCTAGTGACCTCTGCACAGATCACCTGCTTATCACTCCTGCCTAGTGACCTCTGCACAGATCACCTGCTTAATAACTCCTGTCTAGTGACCTCTGCACAGATCACCTGCTTATCACTCCTGCCTAGTGACCTCTGCACAGATCGCCTGCTTATCACTCCTGCCTAGTGACCTCTGCACAGATCACTGTTATGGCTGGCAATCAGGCAACACAGCGTGCAGTAATCAGCGCACATACAGAGATCTAGCAATAACCAAAAACAATAGGACGAGCTCTGAGACGTGGAATCTCTGTAGACTGCAGTACCTGATCTATCCTCACACAACTATAAGCAGCAGTGGATTGCGCCTATCACTACCTATGCAACTCGACACTGCCTGAGGAGCTGACTAGCCTGAAGATAGAAATACAAGCCTGACTTACCTCAGAGAAATACCCCAAAGGAATAGGCAGCCCCCCACATATAATGACTGTTAGCAAGATGAAAAGACAAACGTAGGAATGAAATAGATTCAGCAAAGTGAGGCCCGATATTCTAGACAGAGCGAGGATAGCAAAGAGAACTATGCAGTCTACCAAAAACCCTAAAACGAAAACCACGCAAAGGGGCAAAAAGACCCACCGTGCCGAACTAACAGCACGGCGGTGCACTCCTTTGCTTCTCAGAGCTTCCAGCAAAAGTTAATAGCAAGCTGGACAGAAAAAACAGAAAACAAACTAGAAGCACTTATCTAGCAGAGCAGCAGGCCCAAGGAAAGATGCAGTAGCTCAGATCCAACACTGGAACATTGACAAGGAGCAAGGAAGACAGACTCAGGTGGAGCTAAATAGCAAGGCAGCCAACGAGCTCACCAAAACACCTGAGGGAGGAAGCCCAGAGACTGCAATACCACTTGTGACCACAGAAGTGAATTCAGCCACAGAATTCACAACAGTACCCCCCCCTTGAGGAGGGGTCACCGAACCCTCACCAGAACCCCCAGGCCGACCAGGATGAGCCACATGAAAGGCACGAACAAGATCTGGGGCATGGACATCAGAGGCAAAAACCCAGGAATTATCTTCCTGAGCATAACCCTTCCATTTGACCAGATACTGGAGTTTCCGTCTAGAGACACGAGAATCCAAAATCTTCTCCACAATATACTCCAATTCCCCCTCCACCAAAACAGGGGCAGGAGGCTCCACAGATGGAACCATAGGTGCCACGTATCTCCTCAACAACGACCTATGGAATACATTATGTATGGAAAAGGAGTCTGGGAGGATCAGACGAAAAGACACCGGATTGAGAATCTCAGAAATCCTATACGGACCAATAAAACGAGGTTTAAATTTAGGAGAGGAAACCTTCATAGGAATATGACGAGAAGATAACCAAACCAGATCCCCAACACGAAGTCGGGGTCCCACACGGCGTCTGCGATTAGCGAAAAGCTGAGCCTTCTCCTGGGACAAGGTCAAATTGTCCACTACCTGAGTCCAGATCTGCTGCAACCTGTCCACCACAGAATCCACACCAGGACAGTCCGAAGACTCAACCTGTCCTGAAGAGAAACGAGGATGGAACCCAGAATTGCAGAAAAATGGAGAGACCAAGGTAGCCGAGCTGGCCCGATTATTAAGGGCGAACTCAGCCAACGGCAAAAATGACACCCAATCATCCTGGTCAGCGGAAACAAAACATCTCAGATATGTTTCCAAGGTCTGATTGGTTCGTTCGGTCTGGCCATTAGTCTGAGGATGGAAGGCCGAGGAGAAAGATAGGTCAATGCCCATCCTACCACAAAAGGCTCGCCAGAACCTCGAGACAAACTGGGAACCTCTGTCAGAAACAATATTCTCAGGAATACCATGTAAACGAACCACATGCTGGAAGAACAAAGGCACCAAATCAGAGGAGGTAGGCAATTTAACCAAGGGCACCAGATGGACCATTTTAGAAAAGCGATCACAGACCACCCAAATGACCGACATTTTTTGAGAAACGGGAAGGTCAGAAATGAAATCCATCGAAATATGTGTCCAAGGCCTCTTCGGGACCGGCAAGGGCAAAAGCAACCCACTGGCACGGGAACAGCAGGGCTTAGCCCTAGCACAAATTCCACAGGACTGCACAAAAGCACGCACATCCCGCGACAGAGATGGCCACCAGAAGGATCTAGCAACCAACTCCCTGGTACCAAAGATTCCTGGATGACCGGCCAGCACCGAACAATGAAGTTCAGAGATAACTTTACTAGTCCACCTATCAGGGACGAACAGTTTCTCGGCCGGACAACGATCAGGTTTATTAGCCTGAAATTTCTGCAACACTCTCCGCAAATCAGGGGAGATGGCAGACACAGTGACTCCTTCCTTGAGGATACTCGCCGGCTCAGATAACCCCGGAGAGTCGGGCACAAAACTCCTAGACAGAGCATCCGCCTTCACATTTTTAGAACCCGGAAGGTATGAAATCACAAAATCAAAACGAGCAAAAAATAACGACCAACGGGCCTGTCTAGGATTCAAGCGCTTGGCAGACTCAAGATAAGTAAGGTTCTTATGATCAGTCAAAACCACCACGCGATGCTTAGCACCCTCAAGCCAATGACGCCACTCCTCGAATGCCCACTTCATGGCCAGCAACTCTCGGTTGCCCACATCATAATTACGCTCAGCAGCAGAAAATTTCCTGGAAAAGAAAGCACATGGTTTGAACACTGAGCAACCAGAACCTCTCTGTGACAAAACCGCCCCTGCACCAATCTCAGAAGCATCAACCTCGACCTGGAACGGAAGAGAAACATCAGGTTGACACAACACAGGGGCACAGCAAAAACGACGCTTCAACTCCTGAAAAGCTTCCACGGCAGCAGAAGACCAATTAACCAAATCAGCACCCTTCTTGGTCAAATCGGTCAATGGTCTGGCAATGCTAGAAAAATTACAGATGAAGCGACGATAAAAATTAGCAAAGCCCAGGAATTTCTGCAGACTTTTTAGAGATGTCGGCTGAGTCCAATCCTGGATGGCCTGAACCTTAACCGGATCCATCTCGATAGTAGAAGGGGAAAAGATGAACCCCAAAAATGAAACTTTCTGCACACCGAAGAGACACTTTGATCCCTTCACGAACAAGGAATTAGCACGCAGTACCTGGAAAACCATTCTGACTTGCTTCACATGAGACTCCCAATCATCTGAGAAGATCAAAATGTCATCCAAGTAAACAATCAAGAATTTATCCAGATACTCACGGAAAATGTCATGCATAAAAGACTGAAAAACAGATGGAGCATTGGCAAGTCCGAACGGCATCACCAGATACTCAAAATGACCCTCGGGCGTATTAAATGCCGTTTTCCATTCATCTCCCTGCCTGATTCTCACCAGATTATACGCACCACGAAGATCAATCTTAGTAAACCAACTAGCCCCCTTAATCCGAGCAAACAAGTCAGAAATCAATGGCAAGGGATACTGAAACTTAACAGTGATCTTATTAAGAAGGCGGTAATCAATACACGGTCTTAGCGAACCATCCTTCTTGGCTACAAAAAAGAACCCTGCTCCCAATGGTGACGACGATGGGCGAATATGTCCCTTCTCCAGGGACTCCTTCACATAACTGCGCATAGCGGTGTGTTCAGGTACGGACAAATTAAATAAACGACCCTTAGGGAATTTACTACCAGGAATCAAATCGATAGCACAATCACAATTCCTATGCGGAGGTAGGGCATCAGACTTGGACTCTTCAAATACATCCTGAAAGTCCGACAAGAACTCTGGGATGTCAGAAGGAATGGATGACGAAATAGACAAAAATGGAACATCACCATGTACTCCCTGACAACCCCAGCTGGTCACCGACATAGAGTTCCAATCCAATACTGGATTATGGGTTTGTAGCCATGGCAACCCCAACACGACCACATCATGCAAATTATGCAGTACCAGAAAGCGAATAACTTCCTGATGTGCAGGAGCAATGCACATGGTCAGCTGGGCCCAGTACTGAGGCTTATTCTTGGCCAAAGGTGTAGCATCAATTCCTCTCAACGGAATAGGACACCGCAAAGGCTCCAAGAAAAATCCACAACGTTTAGCATAATCCAAATCCATCAGATTCAGGGCAGCGCCTGAATCCACAAACGCCATGACAGAATACGATGACAAAGAGCACATTAAGGTAATGGACAAAAGGAATTTGGACTGTACAGTACCAATAACGGCAGAGCTATCGAACCGCCTAGTGCGTTTAGGACAATTAGAAATAGCATGAGTAGAATCACCACAATAGAAACACAGTCTGTTCAGACGTCTGTGTTCTTGCTGTTCTACTTTAGTCATAGTCCTGTCGCACTGCATAGGCTCAGGTTTACTCTCAGACAATACCGCCAGATGGTGCACAGATTTACGCTCGCGCAAGCGACGACCGATCTGAATGGCCAAGGACATAGACTCATTCAAACCAGGAGGCATAGGAAATCCCACCATTACATCCTTAAGAGCTTCAGAGAGACCCTTTCTGAACAAAGCCGCTAGTGCAGATTCATTCCACAGAGTGAGTACTGACCACTTCCAAAATTTCTGACAATATACTTCTACATCATCCTGACCCTGGCATAAAGCCAGCAGATTTTTCTCAGCCTGATCCACTGAATTAGGCTCATCGTAAAGCAATCCCAGCGCCTGGAAAAATGCATCAACATTACTCAATGCAGAATCTCCTGGTGCAAGAGAAAACGCCCAGTCCTGTGGGTCGCCGCGCAAAAAAGAAATAATAATCAAAACCTGTTGAATAGGATTACCAGAAGAATGAGGTTTCAAGGCCAAAAATAGCTTACAATTATTTCTGAAGCTCAGGAACTTAGTTCTGTCACCAAAAAACAAATCAGGAATCGGAATTCTTGGTTCTAGCATCGATTTCTGATCAATAGTATCTTGAATCTTTTGTACATTTACAACGAGATTATCCATTGAGGAGCACAGAGCCTGAATATCCATGTCCACAGCTGTGTCCTGAAGCACTCTAATGTCTAGGGGAAAAAAAAGACTGAAGACAGAGCTAAGAAAAAAAAATGCTGTCAGGATTTCTTTTTTCCCTCTATTGGGAATCATTGGTTTGGCTCCTTGTACTGTTATGGCTGGCAATCAGGCAACACAGCGTGCAGTAATCAGCGCACATACAGAGATCTAGCAATAACCAAAAACAATAGGACGAGCTCTGAGACGTGGAATCTCTGTAGACTGCAGTACCTGATCTATCCTCACACAACTATAAGCAGCAGTGGATTGCGCCTATAACTACCTATGCAACTCGGCACTGCCTGAGGAGCTGACTAGCCTGAAGATAGAAATACAAGCCTGACTTACCTCAGAGAAATACCCCAAAGGAATAGGCAGCCCCCCACATATAATGACTGTTAGCAAGATGAAAAGACAAACGTAGGAATGAAATAGATTCAGCAAAGTGAGGCCCGATATTCTAGACAGAGCGAGGATAGCAAAGAGAACTATGCAGTCTACCAAAAACCCTAAAACGAAAACCACGCAAAGGGGCAAAAAGACCCACCGTGCCGAACTAACAGCACGGCGGTGCACCCCTTTGCTTCTCAGAGCTTCCAGCAAAAGTTAATAGCAAGCTGGACAGAAAAAACAGAAAACAAACTAGAAGCACTTATCTAGCAGAGCAGCAGGCCCAAGGAAAGATGCAGTAGCTCAGATCCAACACTGGAACATTGACAAGGAGCAAGGAAGACAGACTCAGGTGGAGCTAAATAGCAAGGCAGCCAACGAGCTCACCAAAACACCTGAGGGAGGAAGCCCAGAGACTGCAATACCACTTGTGACCACAGAAGTGAATTCAGCCACAGAATTCACAACAGATCACCTGCTTAATAACTCCTGCCTAGTGACCTCTGCACAGATCACCTGCTTATCACTCTTGCCTAGTGACCTCTGCACTGATCACCTGCTTATCACTCCTGCCTAGTGACCTCTGCATAGATCACCTGCTTAATAACTCCTGCCTAGTGACCTCTGCACAGATCACCTGCTTATCACTCCTGCCTAGTGACCTCTGCACAGATCACCTGCTTAATAACTCCTGCCTAGTGACCTCTGCACAGATCACCTGCTTATCACTCTTGCCTAGTGACCTCTGCACAGATCACCTGCTTATCACTCCTGCCTAGTGACCTCTGCACAGATCACCTGCTTATCACTCCTGCCTAGTGACCTCTGCACAGATCACCTGCTTAATAACTCCTGCCTAGTGACCTCTGCACAGATCACCTGCTTATCACTCTTGCCTAGTGACCTCTGCACAGATCGCCTGCTTATCACTCCTGCCTAGTGACCTCTGCACAGATCACCTGCTTATCACTCCTGCCTAGTGACCTCTGCGCAGATCACCTGCTTATCACTCCTGCCTAGTGACCTCTGCACAGATCACCTGCTTATCACTCTTGCCTAGTGACCTCTGCACAGATCACCTGCTTATCACTGACACTGCTTAATAGTGACTTCTGCACAGATCACCTGCTTATCACTCCTGCCTAGTGACTTCTGCACAGATCACCTGCTTATCACTCCTGCCTAGTGACCTCTGCGCAGATCACCTGCTTATCACTCCTGCCTAGTGACCTCTGCACAGATCACCTGCTTATCACTCCTGCCTAGTGACCTCTGCGCAGATCACCTGCTTATCACTCCTGCCTAGTGACCTCTGCACAGATCACCTGCTTATCACTCCTGCCTAGTGACCTCTGCACAGATCACCTGCTTATCACTCCTGCCTAGTGACCTCTGCACAGATCACCTGCTTATCACTCTTGCCTAGTGACCTCTGCACAGAACACCTGCTTATCACTCCTGCCTAGTGACCTCTGCACAGATCACCTGCTTATCACTCCTGCCTAGTGACCTCTGCACAGATCACCTGCTTATCACTCCTGCCTAGTGACCTCTGCACAGATCACCTGCTTATCACTCCTGCCTAGTGACCTCTGCACAGATCACCTGCTTATCACTCTTGCCTAGTGACCTCTGCACAGAACACCTGCTTATCACTCCTGCCTAGTGACCTCTGCACAGATCACCTGCTTATCACTGACACTGCTTAATAGTGACTTCTGCACAGATTACAGAACATGTTTAAAAACTGTACCAAAGAAGTCCGTGAGCATCTCTAGATTACAGGTTCAGATGTCCAATGTAGTTGCTGTAAAACCATCTATGAAAGTTGTTAACAGCCACTAAGGCCAGATCATTGCCCCTTTATCTAGACTAAAGATGATGGATTAAAGAAAATTGCAAACAATAAACAGATTTTGAAAAAAAATATTTGTCAGTTTCTTGTTTTAAATAATAAATAAGTGAAATGGTTTCTTTAAATAGAAACACTTATGTTCATGATCAGTCCTGAACTTATACTCTGTTAGCCACAGAATGCATGGTAACATAGCCCATGTCTTTACTATTTATTATTATTATTATTATTATTATTATTATTATTATTATTATTATTATTACAACCAAGTTTATGAATTGGTAGCCACAGTAGTGCCTGCCTTGCCTTAGTAAACAGAGCAGTCCCTCCTTTCTCTCAATAGTCACAGCAGTGCCTCCCTTTCCTCAGTAGTATCTGCAGTGCCTCGCTTCCCTCAGTAGTATCTGCAGTGCCTCCCTTCCCTCAGTAGTATCTGCAGCACCTCGCTTCCCTCAGTAGTATCTGCAGTGCCTCCCTTCCCTCAGTAGTATCTGCAGTGCCTCCCTTCCCTCAGTAGTATCTGCAGTGCCTCCCTTCCCTCAGTAGTATCTGCAGTGCCTCCCTTCCCTCAGTAGTATCAGCAGCACCTCGCTTCCCTCAGTAGTATCTGCAGTGCCTCCCTTCCCTCAGTAGTATCTGCAGTGCCTCCCTTCCCTCAGTAGTATCTGCAGTGCCTCCCTTCCCTCAGTAGTATCTGCAGTGCCTCCCTTCCCTCAGTAGTATCTGCAGTGCCTCCCTTCCCTCAGTAGTATCTGCAGTGCCTCCCTTCCCTCAGTAGTATCTGCAGCGCCTCCCTTCCCTCAGTAGTATCTGCAGCACCTCGCTTCCTTCAGTAGTATCTGCAGTGCCTCCCTTCCCTCAGTAGTATCTGCAGTGCCTCCCTTCCCTCAGTAGTATCTGCAGTGCCTCCCTTCCCTCAGTAGTATCTGCAGTGCCTCCCTTCCCTCAGTAGTATCTGCAGTGCCTCCCTTCCCTCAGTAGTATCTGCAGCACCTCGCTTCCCTCAGTAGTATCTGCAGTGCCTCCCTTCCCTCAGTAGTATCTGCAGTGCCTCGCTTCCCTCAGGAGTATCTGCAGTGCCTCCCTTCCGTCCATAGTATCTGCAGTGCCTCTCTTCCGTCCATAGTATCTGCAGTGCCTCCCTTCCCTCAGTAGTATCTGCAGTGCCTCCCTTCCCTCAGTAGTATCTGCAGCGCCTCCCTTCCCTCAGTAGTATCTGCAGCACCTCGCTTCCTTCAGTAGTATCTGCAGTGCCTCCCTTCCCTCAGTAGTATCTGCAGTGCCTCCCTTCCCTCAGTAGTATCTGCAGTGCCTCCCTTCCCTCAGTAGTATCTGCAGTGCCTCCCTTCCCTCAGTAGTATCTGCAGTGCCTCCCTTCCCTCAGTAGTATCTGCAGCACCTCGCTTCCCTCAGTAGTATCTGCAGTGCCTCCCTTCCCTCAGTAGTATCTGCAGTGCCTCGCTTCCCTCAGGAGTATCTGCAGTGCCTCCCTTCCGTCCATAGTATCTGCAGTGCCTCTCTTCCGTCCATAGTATCTGCAGTGCCTCCCTTCCCTCAGTAGTATCTGCAGTGCCTCCCTTCCCTCAGTAGTATCTGCAGTGCCTTCCTTCCCTCAGTAGTATCTGCAGTGCCTCCCTTCCATCAGTAGTATCTGCAGTGCCTCCCTTACGTCCGTAGTATCTGCAGTGCCTCCCTTCCCTTTGTAGTATCTGCAGTGCCTCCCTTCTCTCAGTAGTATCTGCAGTGCCTCCCTTCCCTCAGTAGTATCTGCAGTGCCTCCCTTCCCTTTGTAGTATCTGCAGTGCCTCCCTTCCCTCAGTAGTATCTGCAGTGCCTCCCTTCCCTCAGTAGTATCTGCAGTGCCTCCCTTCCCTTTGTAGTATCTGCAGTGCCTCCTTTCCCTCAGTAGTATCTGCAGTGCCTTCCTTCCCTCAGTAGTATCTGCAGTGCCTCCCTTCCCTTTGTAGTATCTGCAGTACCTCCCTTCTCTCAGTAGTATCTGCAGTGCCTCCCTTCCCTCAGTAGTATCTGCAGTGCCTTCCTTCCCTTTGTAGTATCTGCAGTGCCTCCCTTCCCTCAGTAGTATCTGCAGTGCCTCCCTTCTCTCAGTAGTATCTGCAGTGCCTCCCTTCTCTCAGTAGTATCTGCAGTGCCTCCCTTCTCTCAGTAGTATCTGCAGTGCCTCCCTTCTCTCAGTAGTATCTGCAGTGCCTCCCTTCCCTCAGTAGTATCTGCAGTGCCTCCCTTCCCTCAGTAGTATCTGCAGTGCCTCCCTTCTGTCCATAGTATCTGCAGTGCCTCCCTTCCCTCAGTAATATCTGCAGTGCCTCCCTTCCCTCAGTAGTATCTGCAGTGCCTCGCTTCCCTTTGTAGTATCTGCAGTGCCTCCCTTCCCTCAGTAGTATCTGCAGTGCCTCCCTTCCCTCAGTAGTATCTGCAGTGCCTCCTTTCCCTTTGTAGTATCTGCAGTGCCTCCCTTCTCTCAGTAGTATCTGCAGTGCCTCCCTTCCCTCAGTAGTATCTGCAGTGCCTCCCTTCCCTTTGTAGTATCTGCAGTGCCTCCTTTCCCTCAGTAGTATCTGCAGTGCCTTCCTTCCCTCAGTAGTATCTGCAGTGCCTCCCTTCCCTTTGTAGTATCTGCAGTGTCTCCCTTCTCTCAGTAGTATCTGCAGTGCCTCCCTTCCCTCAGTAGTATCTGCAGTGCCTCCCTTCCCTCAGTAGTATCTGCAGTGCCTCCCTTCCCTCAGTAGTATCTGCAGTGCCTCCCTTCCCTCAGTAGTATCTGCAGTGCCTCCCTTCTCTCGGTAGTATCTGCAGTGCCTCCCTTCTCTCAGTAGTATCTGCAGTGCCTCCCTTCTCTCAGTAGTATCTGCAGTGCCTCCCTTCCCTCAGTAGTATCTGCAGTGCCTCCCTTCCCTCAGTAGTATCTGCAGTGCCTCCCTTCCATCAGTAGTATCTGCAGTGCCTCCCTTCCCTCAGTAGTATCTGCAGTCCCTCCCTTCCCTTTGTAGTATCTGCAGCGCCTCGCTTCCCTTTGTAGTATCTGCAGTGCCTCCCTTCCCTCAGTAGTATCTGCAGTACCTCCCTTCCCTCAGTAGTATCTGCAGTGCCTCCCTTCACTCAGTAGTATCTGCAGCGCCTCCCTTCCCTTTGTAGTATCTGCAGCACCTCTCTTCCCTTTGTAGTATCTGCAGTGCCTCCCTTCCCTCAGTAGTATCTGCAGTGCCTTGCTTCCCTCAGTAGTATCTGCAGTGCCTTGCTTCCCTCAGTAGTATCTGCAGTGCCTCCCTTCCCTCAGTAGTATCTGCAGTGCCTCCCTTCCGTCCGTAGTATCTGCAGTGCCTCCCTTTCCTCAGTAGTATCTGCAGTGCCTCCCTTCCCTCAGTAGTATCTGCAGTGCCTACCTTCTGTCCATAGTATCTGCAGTGCCTCCCTTCCCTCAGTAGTATCTGCAGTGCCTCCCTTCCCTTAGTAGTATCTGCAGTGCCTCCCTTACGTCCATAGTATCTGCAGTGCCTCCCTTTCCTCAGTAGTATCTGCAGTGCCTCCCTTCCCTCAGTAGTATCTGCAGTGCCTCGTTTCCCTCTTCAGTGCCTCCCTTCCCTCCATAGTATCAGCAGTGCCTTGTTTCCCTCGTTAGTGAAAAACAGTCCCCCCTTTCTCTCAGTAGTTACTATAGTGCACCTATTCCCTCTACACTTTTAGCAGTGCCTCCCTAACCTCATTAGTCACTGCAGTGCCTCCCTTACCTCAGTACTCACTTCTGTAGTCACAACAGTGCTTCCAATCTCTCCAGAAGTCCCAGCAGTCCCTCCTTTCTCTCATTAGTCACAGCAGTGCCTCCCTTTCCTTAGTAGTTATAGTAGTGCCTCCCTTCCCTCAATAGTTACAACAGTACCGCCCAAACCTTAGTAGGCATAGCAGTGCCTCCCTTTCCTCAGTAGTCACAACACACCCTACTTTCTCTCAATAGTCAATGCAGTGCCTTCCTTCCCTCAGTAGTCTCAGCAGTGCTTCCTCTCTGTCAGTAGTCACTGCAGTGCCTCCCTTCCCTCAGAAGTGACAGCAGTGCCTTCCCTCATTAATCTCAGCAGTATTTCCTCTCTCTCAGTAGTCACTACAGTGCCTCCCCTCAGAAGTGACAGAAGTGCCTCCTTTCCTTTGGTTGTTACTGCTGTGACACCCTTCCCTCAGTAGTCACAGCAGTGTCTCCCTTCCCTCAGTAGTCACTGCAGTGCTTCCTTCTCCTCAGTAATCTGTCACAGCAGTCCCTCCTTTCTGTCAGTAGTCACTGAAATGCTTCCCTTCCCTCATTAGTCACAGCAGTACCTCCCTTACCTCAGTAGTCAGAGCAGTGCACACCTTCCCTCAGTAGCTACTGTAGTACCTACCTTACCTTAGTAGTCACTGCAGTGCCTCCCTTCCCTCAGTAGTCATTGTAGTGCCTCCCTTCCCTCAGTAGTCACTGCAGTGCTTCCTTCTCCTCAGTAATCAGTCACAGCAGTCCCTACTTTTTGTCAGTAGTCACTGAAATGCTTCCCCTCCCTCAGTAGTCACAGCAGTGCCTCCCTTCTTAATAATCACAGTAATGCTTGCTCTCATTTTCATCACGTTGCTGTAGCAGTGCCCTCCATTTTCCCCTTAGTTGCAGAATAAATGTGCTCTTTCTCCGTGGTCACAGCAGGACTCTTCATTTCCCCATTGGTCACAGCAGGTTCCCCTTTTTGTACCTTGGTCATAGCAGAGTTCTAGTTTTCTCAGAGGTCTTATAACTTCACACTCTTTAACCTTCCCTATTCCGCTACTACCTGCTCTTACAACTCTCCTTTTCTTGTATTTTTTTTATTTCTCGTTCTTTTCTTTTGTATAGTATTTCTTACCTACTTTGGTACTTTTGGTTTTGATATATGGTTATTCTGCAATATGTTCTGTATTTTACTACTTTTTGTGCAATGTGCAAAATACTCTTAGATAACAGAATATCGGCCATTATCTGCGCTGTTTTTTATCCTCCTACTTCCAAACATTGCCCACATGTTCAAGCTTTGCTAATGAGCCAACTAATTACCTAGATAATAAAGTATAGTAGAAATCATGCTAATGGCCGTACAACTTCATGATGGCAAAACACATCTCACTAATGTTATCCGAGGCATTGCAGGGTCTGGATATATATTACTTTCCTTCATTGGTCTCTGTATAGTGCTACTTTATGTATTTTTATAAAAGATCCATTCCTAGACATTCGCTTATATATCTGGTCATGTGTCTGCCCTTATGTTGGCAGGATGCTTACTCTATAGACTGATGTTCGACTAGCGCAGAAATCTAAGGTGTCTACATGTTGCTCATAGAATGATTGCATTGGGGCCACAGGCGTGATACGTCTTGGTCATATAAAAATTATGCTATTGATAATGATAACTAAGAATTATATTTTTTCACACTTACAGCTGATATATGGAGTGACCATTCATTTCAAACAGATCCAGATCTACCACCTGGTTGGAAGAAAATCAATGACATTGCAGGAATCTACTACTGGCACATTCCAACTGGAGCAACCCAGTGGGAGCGCCCTGTGTCTGCACCAACTGATCTCCCAGGATCACGGAAAGGATCTCTTAGCTCTGTTACATCATCCTCACCTACTCCGGAGAATGAGGTATGACTTTTTTTTATTGATCTACCTATGTAGCATCCTGTTGCACTGTTGACTTAAGAGCCATTTACACAATGTAATCATCATTTGTCCAAACTTTTTTGCCAGAACATATGAAAAAAATAAAAGCAGCCATACATTTTTTTTGTCTTCAGCACATCCTCTTGTGTAAATGGGATGTGCTGCTGTAAAATATATGCGAGGAGGGAGTTACAAAAGATTACATAGACCCTTAGTGATAAGTGTCTTCTCGGTATTACGGCTCGCTCACAGGAGCTTTTTCTGATATTTTATCAGATCGCTCTCAGACCAACGTTATTCTATGGCGCAGTGCTGATCAGGCTGTTTCTTCTCATACCAATTCGGCATAAGAGAAAAAAAATCATTTGAGGTGCAGATCAGATGGCAGGCATTCACGTGTATGGAAAACATCAGACTGCACTCGGATTACACAATAGAGAAGATGGAGAAATTGTGTTCTCCATCTTCTCCTGACCTGTTCTACGATTCTCTCGTCAGAGAAAGTTGGATCACACTATGCTGACCCTCTGATCGCTGTGATCAGAGTGTCGTTAGCATAATCGATCCGATTCTGTCGCATGAGCGAATCTATGCCCATAAAGGGAACCTGGCAGCACATACATGCTGCTCTATCCATGGGCACATGTATCAGACACCGGCTGTATGATTTCAGCCACGACTCTGAAATGCAGCAGCGTTTCAGAGAAAAACATACTTTAAAGGCTGTCATAGACCAAACTGCATGGAAGACTTGTCAGCTTCTCCCTGCCCACTCTCCTTGAGTGACAGGTTTCTCCCTGCATGTGTGTGTAGGGAGAGAGCTGTCATTTATTGGCAGCAGGTGGGTGACTAGTCTTCTGCGAGGTTTGGTTCCCGGTGGCCTTTGTTTTTCTTGGACATTCCCCCAGTCCTTTTAGAATCAAACATACAAGGGTGAAGTCATTCTGCCAGTGTCTGATACATGCTGCCTGTTCCACAGCTGTCAGGTTCCCTTTCAATAAGTGATTTAGTCCTACTACATGCTTATTATGTCTTTATCCCTTCCCCAGGAGGTTTAGTGCTTGTGCATGTCACCAACTTGTTTTGTTTTAGGTTGATTTGTATTTAGTAAATCTTTCTCTTCTTCAAAACGTTTTTTTAAACATTTTGATTATTAACATTTTTGTTGGCCTAGTTTTTGCATTTGTTATATTCCTGCTGCTGGACCTCTTTACTTAGTGCTAACTTTTATGGTCATTACAAGAAGGCATGGCTCACAGATGCTCTGGGGGCGAGGCTCATGGCTGCTCTGGGGGCAAGGCTTACGGTTGCTCTGGGGGTGAGGCTTATGGCTGCTCTGGGGGCGAGGCTTACAGTTGCTCTGGGGGTGAGGCTCACGGATTTCTGGGGGTGAGGCTCACGGAAGCTCTGGGGGCGAGGCTCACGGATGCTCTGGGGGCGAGGCTTATGGCTGCTCTGGGGTGAGGCTTATGGCTGCTCTGGGGGCGAGGCTTATGGCTGCTCTGGGGGCGAGGCTTATGGCTGCTCTGGGGGCAAGGCTTATGGCTGCTCTGGGGGCGAGGCTTACGGTTGCTCTGGGGGTGAGGCTCACAGATTTCTGGGGGTGAGGCTCACGGATGCTCTGGGGCGAGGATTATGGCTGCTCTGGGGGCATGGCTCACGGATGCTCTGGGGGCGAGGCTTATGGCTGCTCTCGGGGCAAGGCTTACGGTTGCTCTGGGGGTGAGGCTCATGGATTTCTGGGGGTGAGGCTTATGGATGCTCTGGGGGTGAGGCTCATGGATCCTCTGAGGTGAGGCTCATGGCTGCTCTGGGAGTGAGGCTCACGGATGCTCTGGGGGCGAGGCTCACGGATGTTCTGGGGGCATGGCTCATGGATGCTCTGGGGGCATGGCTCATGGATTCTCTGGGGGCATGGCTCATGGATGCTTCTGGGGGCATGGCTCACAGATGCTCTGGGGGCGAAGCTTACGGCTGCTCTGGGGGTGAGGCTCACGGATGCTCTGGGGGCATGGCTCACGGATGCTCTGGGGTCATGGCTCACGGATGCTCTGGGGGGAGGCTCACGGATGCTCTGGGGCGAGGCTTATGGCTTCTCTGGGGGCGAGGCTCACAGATGCTCTGCATAATTATACTGTTACCATGACCATAAAAATTAGCAATACATGAAAAGGGCTGTATCTCTGGAACCATATCGCAGATATAAGAAAAATGAATACTCAGAGGAGAGGCGGGAATAAAATAAGAGTAAAGACTGGGCAGTACTGACCTAGTAACAGGTCCTCTTTATGGTAAAGTGTCCAGAAAAACAAACAAGACAACTGAAAATAGTTAAGATTCACAGCCAAGACAAGATGAGTGTCATGTATGTATGGATATCACACGTACGCACACGGATGAATGTTATCTAATAGGGGTGTTCAGACTGAGTGAAAAAACACAACATGAACTAGTCTCTTCTGTATTTTGGATGAGGCTAACCCATTAACGTGTGCAAAAACCCCCAGATCCAACATGGATCATCCATATTCGATCTGTTTTTTTACGGATATATTGCAATTATTAATTTAGGAACTACCGATATATTGAGTCTTACACATGTTTTTAACTGTTAATCTATAAGGATAGGTGGAAAGCAGATGTAAAACATGGATGGAAATCATTCATTTTTCTTGATGAAAAAGGGACGATCTTTGATACTCTCAGCTGGACCTGACCTTTTTAGTAGACAGCTGCAGAAGGAAGGCTACCGTGTAGTGTCGGGATAAGGGCACGAATTGAAGCTTGTCTACACTGCAAGGCCATGGTGTCATGTGGCATAAACGCTGCATTATTTTTTTCTACTGCATTTTTTATGCATGACTTAACAAGGAAAAAAAATAAACTTAGCATATCCATATCAAGAAACAGTTATTTCTGAAGGTATACAGATGTAAATCGGTACAATGAAGCTGAACAATAATAATGCCAATGGAAAGAGATTACTTTAAGGGGTGGTCTATTTGAAAACCCCAGTTTAATCACTTCAGGGCCCCAAGAATAAAATAAATAATAAAAAAGCAATCTACACTCCCTTCCTGCAGTGTTGCCATTTTATCGATGTCGGTGCTGATGTTCTCGGTGGGTAACGACATTGTAGCGTGATGTGACCGCTGCAGCCAATCAGTGGCTGCTTAGAGGAGGCAGCTTTTACGATTTCATCAGAGTAGTCATCCGCTCTGTCAGAATATTGATGAGCTGCAGGCGATTAGTGGCCCCTGATTGGCTGCAGGACCGCAATGTCTTGTGAATTAAGCACCGATATCGCTGGAACAGTGCCGCTGCCGGCAGGAGGTGAGTATAGATTGTTTTTATTTCCTATGGGGCTCTGAAGTGACTAAACCGGGGTTGTCCGGTAGAGGACAACCTAATGTTAGATGTAGGAAAAATATAGGGGAGAGTGAAAAAATCTAATTCTATACTAACTGATCAATAGTCCCTTGATTCCACCCTACATATTTTCGTCACTGTCTGCGGTCATCAATAAGTCACCCTTTCAGTTCTGTTTGTCCTTGATGACTATTCTAGACAGCAGTATATATGGACAAGGTCCTGAGGTGTAGAATTTATCATTGGCGGGCTCTAAGACTTCTAGTTTAAGTTTGGTAGCCAAGTCACCGACTCAATGAAGATATACTTGTTCTATGGTATATACACTGTGTTCCAAATTGTTATGCAAATAATATTTCCTCATATTTTCTCTAAATTACTTATCTGAATTGCAGTCATTGTTATTTTCCAGTCATCTACTATTCTAGTATATTTGCAATGTTTTGGAACAAACTGCCTATGAAAACAGTATCTTTTAAAAATAAATAAACACTCAAAATGCATGTTCCAAATTATTATGCACAGCAGAGCTTTCAACCTTTTTTATTTAATTTTGAACAAAAAAATGGTCAATTGTGAAGTTATAAGCATTATCAGCTTATTACAAAATGAAATCAAAGTTTTCAAGTGAAAACTTTATTCTAGATGATGTTACATTTGCACATAGGACCCCTTGTTCGAAAGAAGCTTCCGAACTCTCTCGTCCATTGAATTTGTCAGTTTTTGGATGGTTTCTGCTTCAGTTGTTTTGCATGTGGACAGAATACCCTCCCAGAGCTGTTGCTTAGATGTGAACTGCCTCCCGCCATCATAGACACTCCTTTTGATGATGCTCCAGAGGTTCTCAATGGGGTTGAGGTCAGGGGAAGATGGTGGCCACACCATAAGTTTGTCCTCTTTTATGTCCATAGCAGCCAGAGATGCAGATGTGTTTTTTGCAGCATGAGATGGTGCATTATCATGCATGAAAATGATCTTGCTGTGGAAAGCACGGTTCTTCCTCTTGAACCATGGCAGGAAGTGTTGTTTTAGAAACTCCACATAGATTATGGAGTTCATAATTACCCCTTCAGGGATCATAAAGGGGCCGACAATCTCTCTCCCCATGATTCCAGCCCAAAACATTACTCCACCTCCTCCTTGTTGGCGCCTTAGCCGTGTTTTCATGGGGTGTCCATCAACCAGCCATCGTCCACTCCATCCATCTGGACCATTGAGCGTTGCACGACACTCATCGGTAAACAAAACAGTTTGGAATTCAGTCTTCATGTATCGTTTAGCCCACTGGAGCTGTTTCTGCTTGTGTGCAGTGTATAGAGGTGGTCCACAGGATGGCTTACGCACCGCTGCAAACCTCTGAAGGACCCTGCATCTTGTTGTTCTGGGGACGTTGGAGGCACCAGCAGCTTCAAAAACTTGTCTGCTGCTATGACAAGGCATTTTTGCAGCTGCTCTTTTAACCTTACGTAATTGCCTGTTGGAAAGAGTCCTCAATTTTTCCTTATCAGCGCGCACACGTGCGTGCTGGGAATCAGCTACATACTTCTTGAGTGTGCGATGATCACGATGAAGTGTCTTGGCAATGTTGATTGTAGTCATGCCTTGACCTAAATACTCCACAATTTGTTGCTTCTCAGCAGCCGGCACATCCTTTTTCTTTCCCATTTTGACCAAAAATGTAGGCTGCTTAATAATGTGGAACAGACAGCCTTCTTATGTAGTCTTGCCTTTATTTGGACACACCTGCCAAACTAAGGTATCTGCAATTGCTTTCAGTGATGTAAAGAGCCCTGACACACATCACCATCAATGAGTTTAAATGACAAACAAAAAAATTCTAACCTTATCACTCCTAAACTCTTTGTGCATAATAATTTGGAACACAGTGTATACTCTTGTAAAGGCTGTGAGATAAAACGAAACACTGCTTAAATTTCGCACTTATTTACACGGATGAGATTTGACAGGAACCCCTCGGGGACACTCCGTATCTCCAGTGTACAAACAAGGTGCATCAAATATTTACTTGTACGACTCCAGATACGGCTTTTCTCTGGCTGTGTCTGTCTTTCATTTCCTCCCGATACAAGTCCTACATTCATATCGTCAAAGTTGTCTGTATATGGGCAGGGAAGCGATAGGACATGAAATAAACATTATACTCTCCCGAGTGTGAATATTTAAGTGCAGCCACCAATACATTATTTTTGTATGAAGCAGACATGCAAATTTCAGAGTCGTAAATGTTTTATTCACTTTCAGGCATCAGATTGAATATTTGAAATAAATGTGGATTGAAGTTATCCGCTGTCATGCATGAAAAAATGGAGGCGAGGTGATAAATATTTAATAGGCAGAGAACATTTCAGGGATATTAACAGGGTAAATCGCTGTATCCTCTTCATAGTGATCATCAGCAAACAGAAAATTATAGGAATATTAAAAAAAGTGTAAATGCTGTATGTAAAAATATTACTACTGTAAAAATTCACTTGATTAAAGGAAACGTAAAGGGGGCAAATCATAAGCTGAACTTGAAGAAAAGGTCGCTCGAGAACACACCTCTTAAACGGTTATTCCCATCTGTAAATTTTATGGCCAAGCGGGAAAAACTATTCCTACTAGCTCCGATCTTCAGGGGCATTGTTACAAAAACAGCAAAGCTCAATGGGAGATAAGCTAAAAGCCTCGCTTGTTTTGTCTACACTGTTTCTGTAACTTCAATTAATTTTTGTAGGAGGTAAGCAAACAGCACAGCACTGCTGCGCTCAGCAACTTCTGGTGGCTGTCATTGACTCTGGCCCCTTTAGATATTCCTCATCAGCTTTTTTTCACAACATTTTCAACTTTTACACTCCAGAAAACCGGTGTTAAGTAGTTTATGAATTTTCCTGAAAATTCCCTTTGGCTAGTGTTGCAAAATCCCAAGAAAAAATACCTCTTGAATGAGACATGCTTGGACCCATTGGTAACAAGCAAGGTGTTATTGCCCTTAGGGTTATAGTCAAGGGTATAAACGGGCTGATAAAACTGGGCATGGATGTATGTTTAAAAAAAAATAAGTTGTATGCCTTGGGTACACCTTTAGTTGCAGAGACATCATTTATAGTACATGAGTTGCAGTTACACCCAGGCCCTAGAACCTAAAAGGTCCCATTGGCCCATATGAAAAGACCAGTGCTATTAAAGACCCATGATAGCTGGAGGCCGTGTGGGAGATTTTGCATTGGGACAATCTACTGTTTAGTTGTATACCATTTGTTAATAAAAATACATTAATATAATAATGTTTCTTTAAGGGACTTAAACACATAGACAATATGTCCTTTGTTGGAATACATACCGTAATTAACAATTAAGGAGAATTCACACAGTGAAATACTGACTAATACTAACTCCGAGGTAATATTGAAATCATTATTTTGAGCTCAGTAGCCAGATGACTCACACCATTCCTCTTATGACATTTTCCCAGAATAAGAAAAATAATT
This sequence comes from Ranitomeya imitator, assembly GCF_032444005.1. NCBI lineage: Eukaryota > Metazoa > Chordata > Amphibia > Anura > Dendrobatidae > Ranitomeya > Ranitomeya imitator. Next base: position 1,142,803,544 of record NC_091282.1, read on the forward strand.
TGTCAATTGAAAGAATCACTCCTTGGGATTTTTTTTTTTATTTCACCACCAGAGTGGCATAAATAATGCATGTTCCCTGTGTGCAGTAAATTACTTACCGGCCGCCTTCTTCTGCCATTCCTGTAGGATCATTGTTTCCTTGGCGCACCGGAAGTCTCTTCTCAATGTGAGTTTTTCAGACACAAAACAACGCTCTTATAGACTTACATTAAGGGAAGGGTCAGATGGCCATATAACTCTGCTGAGATCGCAACGCAATGCTTGGACTGGCCGATGGCTCTGCCGACCTGAGCATGACAGCATGTATTTTTATGCAACTATCACACGGGTCGGGAGAGCCGACGGTCAGTCCAAGCATTGCTTTGCGATCCTTGTCCAATTTAACCTTGTCCAACCTGTGACTCTTCCCTTAGAGAGATAGTGACTGTTAGCTGTGGTCACAGGATGGCGGAGAACGACCGGAGCGACGCTGGAATTAGTAGAAGATAGAGTGGTACTTTAATATGCATTTGATTTTTCTTTAGCTATTATCAACATCTTTTACTACTTCTTTACAGAGAAACTATAAACTACTACTTCTTTACAGAGAAGCTGCCACCACTCCTGATTTGTCTGAATATTTTTGTGAATTCCCCAGAAAATAATAATTCTCAATCCTCATTTGTTATAACTCCACATTGTGTCGTTCCTGTTATTCGTCCATGAAACTTATAAATAAATTGACAACTGGGTGTTACTATTCCTCTTGTCAAGAGAATGTCTAATTTTTCCTAGCTGCTGAACTGGGCTGGTTTCACCAGTGCCATAGACATTAGAGAAGGCGCACTGGGCATGTTTGACCACCAGTCCATTTAAACTCCTCTTCACTATACAACCCCAAACTCAGGAGCCCTATTGTAGTGATCGGTGGGTTTCCCAGCCGTGAGACGCTCACATATCATACGATTATCACCTGTACATGGCCCAACCCTATAAATTAATCAGACAGTAGTTTTACCTTACTCGCCCTTTAAACAATGCAAATATGGGGCCTCGTTACGGTAACATCCCGGGTAATTTGCTCTCTTTCTTGTCCTTGGATGTCAGCTTTCTCACTCGGAAGCTCAGTGACACGATGATCACGGTCACGTTTCTCTGAACATCTGTCTCGCATTACTAGTCAGTTGCGATATGAAAAATTGCCTAAATGAGGCATAACATCAAATCATCTTCTGAAATAACGCAAGTCTGCTTGTGCCCCCCAGCAAGTGGTAGTTATGGGCTGTTTTCGTGGTGGCAATTTTTCATGTGTACACAAATTGTTCATGCAGCTTGATATGATAAGGCTTTGTATCTTTTGGCATTCATTCTGTGGAGGAGATATACTGTCTGACAGGGATAATAGTAGTGCGATGCTACAGCCGCTGATGTGTCTAGTATCATCTTCACTACATGAGCAGCGCAGACGTGACCAAGCCCTTCTGACATGTCAGGAAAATGAAGGAAGATTTGCTATACAAAAATATTATGGAGTTATTAAAAGTTCTTTGTGCCACATGGTAATTTATTTTTTAATGGAAAAATTGTTCCCTTCAACTAAAATTTTGAGGCATATTCCTTATATGTTTTTTTGCCAAGTTTGTAAGTTATCCTCTATCCATAGGATAATAGATAACTTACTATTCAATGGAGGTCAAAGAACTAGGACTCCCACCGATCCCGTGAATGGCACTCAGCAGGAATAGAGCAGAGGCCAAGTCTAAGTACCTCCACTCCATTCATTATCCATACCCATGGGATGTACGAGCCTATCTCTGGCAGTCTCATAGAAATTGAAAAAATCTGCCCCATTCAGATAGGGGATCAGAGGAATTCCCTGTGGTTGGACCCCCAGCCATCAGTAAAAGTTATCTACTGTTCTATGTACTTAGTACAAAGCCTGTGTATAGCTTCAGAATACATCCACATGGGACATAATTTGGAGATTAAAAAAAAAAAATCAGCCATAAAAATATCTGCAACAAATCAGTGGTGAAAATCCAAAGTAGAAACTGACATTATTTTTATCTCATCCACTGTAAAATGACATGAAATTCGTCTAAAAAAAATCTGGCCATGGGATGTTTGTTCCATGTGGGCATGTTGTTAATCGTTAAGGAGTTGCCCCTGGGAACTTTAAAAAAAAATGTTTTTCACTTGCATGGCTTTCAATTAGTCTATCATAACAGTGTTCAGGCGTGGCCCAACTTCTAGAACATCTAGCATTTTTTAACTCCGAAACAACCACATACTTCCTCCCTTAGGCATGTTCACACGCTGACTATTTGGTGAGTTTTTTACCTCAGTATTTATAAGCCAACACAGGAGTGGAACAATCAGAGGAAAAGTATAATAGAAACATATGCACCACTTCTGTATTTATCACCCACTCCTGGTTTTGGCTTACAAATACTGAGGTAAAAAACTGACCAAATACTCAACATGTGCACATGGCCTTATTCTGGTTTCTGAAAGTGTCACCAAGAAATGCTGAGCACATTTGGCCAACTGTAAGACAAGGTATAGGGACTTGTAGTTCTTATGGTGTGTATACACTGAGATTTTTCAGGAGGTTTTGGGGCAAAAGCTCTCCGAAAACCATCAGGAATTCCTAAACTACTAGTTTTGATTTGGCGAGTTGGAGAATCTGTGCTTCAAACATTTCTGAAAAAATTGAGTGTGAACTCAAAGTCCTTATTGCTGGCTATGGAATTGGCCAAAAGTGCTCTGCAATTCTCTGTGACACCTTCAGAAACCCGAACGGGATAGGAAGCCAGCCGCTGTTTCTGACAATGTTTATCATTATTATTTTTTTTAGAACACCATTGATCCCATATTGCTGTACATGAAAAGGGGGTTACATACCAAACACAGATAGAAATTACAGTGAACAATCTAACAATGACTGGTACAGAGGGGAGAGGATCCTGCCTTTGCGGGCTTACGATCTACAACTGTTCCATTCTGCACCGGTCTGCCGTGAGCACTAGTATTTGAAAATTTTCTTAGGCGTCATTTGCGTCACTATCACACAGGATCTCATTTTTTGCAAAGCATAAAGGGAAGTCCGCTGCCAATCAAAAGCAAAATCTACACCGAATCCATATGTAAAATGCATGCTGATTTTGCTGCAGATTTTTTAAGGTCTTTGCCTTGGAGACATGCTAAAATCCACAAAGGATTATTTTCCTATCAATTCAAGTCCCATGTAAACATTCCTTACATGTTCAAGTTGAGATCATGGTATTGCATTGAGGTTAACATTAAGTTTAAAGACCACGTTCACATTGGTCAGTATTTTACCTCAGTATTTGTGTTTCAATAATTTTTATTGAGTATTTGAAATTTTAAATGGGAAAGGAATTACCTCAATATGTGTAAGCCAAAACCAGGAGAGGAACAATCAGAGGAAAAGTATAATAGAAACATATGCACCACTTCTGTATTTATCACCCACTCCTGGTTTTGGCTTACAAATACTGAAGTAAAATACTGACTAAATACCGATAGTGTGAACACATACTAATAGTGAGCTATTCCTTGATCTCGATAATTTGCTTTTGTCTGTGAAGCTCCAGAATCCCTACCAGCCATTGGGCTCCCAAAGGAACGATTACTGGCCACTGCTGCAGTTCAGCTTTTATTTTCAAGCCCTATTCGAGGAATCTCCCACCCTCCGCTGACAATATAATTGAATTTTGTGTTTGCACAGAAGTGCTTTAGCCATTCTGCATGGTCATTAGTTTGGTCCTGGCCTATGATGTCCTTCTGTGGGAGGCAGGGACAGCAGCCGGTCAGAGTCAAGGGCAGAAGTCAGACATGAAAGGAATGTGACTGATTACTGAAAAGCGTCAGGAACTTCTCCCCGTGACGTTCTAATTGCCGTCTGTTGTCAATTACCTTTATAAAAACTAAGAAACTAAAGAAACATAACGTGTATATTTGCTTTTACTTAAAGGGGTTGTCTGCTTAAAAAAAAAAAAAAAGCCCCGCTAAATATCTATTTGGCAATTCAGATTGAAAACTTTGGAGAACCGGTATTATCTGTTATGACTGCAATCCAGTAACACAGTGTGCCAGTAATCAGAGCACATACAGTGATTTGACAAAAACCCAAAAAACAATAGAACGAGCTCTGAGACGTGGAATCTCTGTAGACCGCAATACCTGAACCTATCCTACACACAACTAAAGGCGGCTGTGGATTGCGCCTGACACTACCTATGCAACTCGGCACAGCCTGAGGAACTGACTAGCCTGAAGATAGAAATACAAGCCTGACTTGCCTCAGAGAAATACCCCAAAGGAAAATGCAGCCCCCCACATATAATGACTGTTAGCAAGATGAAAAGACAAAACGTAGCGATGAAATAGATTCAGCAAAGTGAGGCCCGATATTCTAGATAGAGCGAGGATAGCAAAGAGAACTTTGCAGTCTACAAAAAACCCTAAAGCAAAAAACCACGCAAAGGGGGCAAAAAGACCCACCATGCCGAACTAACGGCACGGCGGTACACCCTTTGCGTCTCAGAGCTTCCAGCAAAAACGAATAGACAAGCTGGACAGAAAAAACAGCAACAAAAGCAAAGAAGCACTTATCTAAGCAAAGCAGCAGGCCACAGGAAAGATCCAAAAGCTCAGATCCAACACTGGAACATTGACAAGGAGCAAGGAAGACAGAATCAGGTGGAGTTAAATAACAAGGCAGCCAACGAGCTCAACAGAACTCCTGAGGGAGGAAGCCCAGAAGCTGCAGTACCACTTGTGACCACAGGAGTGAATTCAGCCACAGAATTCACAACAGTACCCCCCCCTTGAGGAGGGGTCACCGAACCCTCACCAGAGCCCCCAGGCCGACCAGGATGAGCCACATGAAAGGCACGAACAAGATCTGGAGCATGGACATCAGAGGCAAAAACCCAGGAATTATCTTCCTGAGCATAACCCTTCCATTTAACCAGATACTGGAGTTTCCGTCTAGAGACACGAGAATCCAAAATTTTCTCCACAATATACTCCAATTCCCCCTCCACCAAAACAGGGGCAGGAGGCTCAACAGATGGAACCATAGGTGCCACGTATCTCCGCAACAACGACCTATGGAATACATTATGTATGGAAAAGGAGTCCGGGAGGGTCAGACGAAAGGACACAGGATTGAGAATCTCAGAAATCCTATACGGACCAATAAAACGAGGTTTAAATTTAGGAGAGGAAACCTTCATAGGAATATGACGAGAAGATAACCAAACCAGATCCCCAACACGAAGTCGGGGACCCACACGGCGTCTGCGATTAGCGAAAAGTTGAGCCTTCTCCTGGGACAAGGTCAAATTGTCCACTACCTGAGTCCAGATCTGCTGCAACCTGTCCACCACAGAATCCACACCAGGACAGTCCGAAGACTCAACCTGTCCTGAAGAGAAACGAGGATGGAACCCAGAATTGCAGAAAAATGGAGAGACCAAGGTAGCCGAGCTGGCCCGATTATTAAGGGCGAACTCAGCCAACGGCAAAAAGGACACCCAATCATCCTGGTCTGCAGAAACAAAACATCTCAGATATGTTTCCAAGGTCTGATTGGTTCGTTCGGTCTGGCCATTAGTCTGAGGATGGAAAGCCGAGGAAAAAGATAGGTCAATGCCCATCCTACCACAAAAGGCTCGCCAGAACCTTGAAACAAACTGGGAATCTCTGTCAGAAACAATATTCTCAGGAATGCCATGCAAACGAACCACATGCTGGAAGAACAAAGGCACCAAATCAGAGGAGGAAGGCAATTTAACCAAGGGCACCAGATGGACCATTTTAGAAAAGCGATCACAGACCACCCAAATGACGGACATCTTTTGAGAAACGGGAAGGTCAGAAATGAAATCCATCGAAATATGTGTCCAAGGCCTCTTCGGGACCGGCAAGGGCAAAAGCAACCCACTGGCACGTGAACAGCAGGGCTTAGCCCTAGCACAAATCCCACAGGACTGCACAAAAGTACGTACATCCCGTGACAGAGATGGCCACCAGAAGGATCTAGCCACTAACTCTCTGGTACCAAAGATTCCTGGATGACCAGCCAACACCGAACAATGAAGTTCAGAGATAACTTTACTAGTCCACCTATCAGGGACGAACAGTTTCTCGGCCGGACAACGATCAGGTTTATTAGCCTGAAATTTTTGCAACACTCGCCGCAAATCAGGGGAGATGGCAGACACAATGACTCCTTCCTTGAGGATACTCGCCGGCTCAGATAAACCCGGAGAGTCGGGCACAAAACTCCTAGACAGAGCATCCGCCTTCACATTTTTAGAGCCCGGAAGGTACGAAATCACAAAATCGAAGCGAGCAAAAAATAACGACCAACGGGCCTGTCTAGGATTCAAGCGCTTGGCAGACTCGAGATAAGTAAGGTTCTTATGATCAGTCAATACCACCACGCGATGCTTAGCTCCTTCAAGCCAATGACGCCACTCCTCGAATGCCCACTTCATGGCCAGCAACTCTCCGTTGCCCACATCATAATTACGCTCAGCAGCAGAAAACTTCCTGGAAAACAACGCACATGGTTTCAACACTGAGCAACCAGAACCTCTCTGTGACAAAACCACCCCTGCTCCAATCTCAGAAGCATCAACCTCGACCTGGAACGGAAGAGAAACATCTGGTTGACACAACACAGGGGCAGAACAAAAACGACGCTTCAATTCCTGAAAAGCTTCCACAGCAGCAGAAGACCAATTAACCAAATCAGCACCCTTCTTGGTCAAATCGGTCAATGGTTTGGCAATGCTAGAAAAATTACAGATGAAGCGACGATAAAAATTAGCAAAGCCCAGGAACTTTTGCAGACTTTTCAGAGATGTCGGCTGAGTCCAATCCTGGATGGCTTGGACCTTAACCGGATCCATCTCGATAGTAGAAGGGGAAAAGATGAACCCCAAGAATGAAACTTTCTGCACACCGAAGAGACACTTAGATCCCTTCACGAACAAAGAATTAGCACGCAGGACCTGGAAAACCATTCTGACCTGCTTCACATGAGACTCCCAATCATCTGAGAAGATCAAAATGTCATCCAAGTAAACAATCAGGAATTTATCCAGATACTCACGGAAGATGTCATGCATAAAAGACTGAAAAACAGATGGAGCATTGGCAAGTCCGAACGGCATCACTAGATACTCAAAATGACCCTCGGGCGTATTAAATGCCGTTTTCCATTCATCTCCTTGCCTGATTCTCACCAGATTATACGCACCACGAAGATCTATCTTAGTGAACCAACTAGCCCCCTTAATCCGAGCAAACAAGTCAGATAACAATGGCAAGGGATACTGAAACTTAACAGTGATCTTATTAAGAAGGCGGTAATCAATACACGGTCTCAGTGAACCATCCTTCTTGGCTACAAAAAAGAACCCTGCTCCCAGTGGTGATGACGATGGGCGAATATGTCCCTTCTCCAGGGATTCCTTCACATAACTGCGCATAGCGGTGTGTTCAGGCACGGATAAATTAAATAAACGACCTTTAGGGAATTTACTACCAGGAATCAAATTGATAGCACAATCACAATCCCTATGCGGAGGTAGGGCATCGGACTTGGGCTCTTCAAATACATCCTGATAATCAGACAAGAACTCTGGGACCTCAGAAGGAGTGGATGACGAAATAGACAAAAATGGAACATCACCATGTACCCCCTGACAACCCCAGCTGGATACCGACATAGAGTTCCAATCCAATACTGGATTATGGGTTTGTAGCCATGGCAACCCCAACACGACCACATCATGCAGATTATGTAGCACCAGAAAGCGAATAACTTCCTGATGTGCAGGAGCCATGCACATGGTCAGCTGGGCCCAGTACTGAGGTTTATTCTTGGCCAAAGGTGTAGCATCAATTACTCTCAACGGAATAGGACACCGCAAAGGCTCCAAGAAAAACCCACAACGTTTAGCATAATCCAAATCCATCAGATTCAGGGCAGCGCCTGAATCCACAAACGCCATGACAGAATACGATGACAAAGAGCATATCAAGGTAATGGACAGAAGGAATTTGGATTGTACAGTACCAATGACGGCAGACCTATCGAACCGCTTAGTGCGCTTAGGACAATCAGAAATAGCATGAGTGGAATCACCACAGTAGAAACACAGACCATTCAGACGTCTGTGTTCTTGCCGTTCAACTCTGGTCATAGTCCTATCGCACTGCATAGGCTCAGGTTTAATCTCAGACAATACCGCCAGATGGTGCACAGATTTACGCTCGCGCAAGCGACGACCGATCTGAATGGCCAAAGACATAGACTCATTCAAACCAGCAGTCATAGGAAAACCCACCATGACATCCTTAAGAGCCTCAGAGAGACCCTTTCTGAACAAAGCTGCCAGCGCAGATTCATTCCACAGAGTGAGTACTGACCACTTCCTAAATTTCTGACAATATACTTCTATATCATCCTGACCCTGGCACAAAGCCAGCAAATTTTTCTCAGCCTGATCCACTGAATTAGGCTCATCGTACAGCAATCCGAGCGCCAGGAAAAACGCATCGACACCACTCAATGCAGGGTCTCCTGGCGCAAGAGAAAATGCCCAGTCCTGAGGGTCGCCGCGCAAAAAAGAAATAATAATCAAAACCTGTTGAACTGAATTATCAGAAGAATGAGGTTTCAAGGACAGAAATAGCTTACAATTATTTTTGAAGCTCAGAAACTTAGTTCTATCACCAAAAAACAAATCAGGAATAGGAATTCTTGGTTCTAGCATAGATTTCTGATCAATTGTATCTTGAATCTTTTGTACATTTATAACGAGATTATCCATTGAAGAGCACAGAGCCTGAATATCCATGTCCACAGCTGTGTCCTGAAGCACCCTAATGTCTAGGGGAAAAAAAAGACTGAACACAGAGCTGAGAAAAAAAAATGATGTCAGAACTTCTTTTTTCCCTCTATTGAGAATCATTAGTTTTTGGCTCCTTGTACTGTTATGACTGCAATCCAGTAACACAGTGTGCCAGTAATCAGAGCACATACAGTGATTTGACAAAAACCCAAAAAACAATAGAACGAGCTCTGAGACGTGGAATCTCTGTAGACCGCAATACCTGAACCTATCCTACACACAACTAAAGGCGGCTGTGGATTGCGCCTGACACTACGTATGCAACTCGGCACAGCCTGAGGAACTGACTAGCCTGAAGATAGAAATACAAGCCTGACTTGCCTCAGAGAAATACCCCAAAGGAAAATGCAGCCCCCCACATATAATGACTGTTAGCAAGATGAAAAGACAAAACGTAGCGATGAAATAGATTCAGCAAAGTGAGGCCCGATATTCTAGATAGAGCGAGGATAGCAAAGAGAACTTTGCAGTCTACAAAAAACCCTAAAGCAAAAAACCACGCAAAGGGGGCAAAAAGACCCACCGTGCCGAACTAACGGCACGGCGGTACACCCTTTGCGTCTCAGAGCTTCCAGCAAAAACGAATAGACAAGCTGGACAGAAAAAACAGCAACAAAAGCAAAGAAGCACTTATCTAAGCAAAGCAGCAGGCCACAGGAAAGATCCAAAAGCTCAGATCCAACACTGGAACATTGACAAGGAGCAAGGAAGACAGAATCAGGTGGAGTTAAATAACAAGGCAGCCAATGAGCTCACCAGAACACCTGAGGGAGGAAGCCCAGAAGCTGCAGTACCACTTGTGACCACAGGAGTGAATTCAGCCACAGAATTCACAACAATTATCTGTCTATGACATTGACAGCTTGTTGATTGTAATGGGCATCTTGTAATGCTTTTTGTGCCCTGTGGTGGCACTGCAGTGCTATTAAAGGGGTAGTCCAATGCTTACCAGCTGATGACCTGTCCACAGAATAGGTGATCGGTATGAGATTCATTCAAATGTTAGATAAAGTGCGGTGCTCGGCAGCGGCCACTAAACAATGCTGCCGTGTTCTGCCCCATACTTTGGTTATATCCGGCTGCTGCCAGAGCAGTTTTCAGCTGATCTGTAGGGAAGTCGAACCTCTACCAATCCTATGTATAGGTTATCAGTTGTTATGTCCTGGATAACCTCTTCAAATACTTGATGTCAGATTCTCCCGCAGATCATAGTTGATCACTGTGATTAGGATCAAACACTTCAGCTGCAAAAGTGATGTCATCCGTCTAAACTCCAAAATGAATTCTCAACATAGTTATATAGTGGTGAATGGGTACGGACTAAACCCATTTACACTATAATTTGCTTCAGTATATATAATGGAAAAATGCTGTCCTATAAACACTGCTCAAAAAAATAAAGGGTACGTCATACAGGCACGTGGAGGCCACACACACTACTGAGCATCATTTCCTTATATTGACATATTTCCACAGAAGTTAGATCAGCCTGTAATTTGATCTTCCATTTTGATCTTGAGTATCGTTCCAAATCCAGACCTCAATTGGATATTAATTTGGATTTACATTGATCTTTTTTATGTTTTATTGCTCTCAACCCATTATGTATTGAATAAAGATTTGCAACTGGAATATATAATTCAGTGACATCTAAGATGTTGTATTTTAGTTTCCTTTATTTTTTTTAGCAGTGTAATAATGCTGGAGTAATTAAAAGTAAATTAGGCAATGGATGAAAAGATTACATCCTGTCCAAGCATCCTCTTTTAGATCATTTGGGTCTTTATCTGCTGTTGGATTTCACCGAATAAAACAAAGGACGTATATGACGCATGTGTATCATATATGCTTCTGTTGGTTTCTGGGTCTTATAAAAGGCTGACAGCAAGCCCCGATGGATTATAAAGTGTGAGAGTACAAGGAATGCACGGCATCTCTCGGCTGAGAGTTGACAATCTCGGATGTGTCATGTCCCCACAAAACCCATGCCCAAATAAACAAACTGGAGACAGTTTTTCTTAAAAGTGGAAATAAAATGGCCGTGCGGTTTTATTCAGGGTTACATAAAATACCTTAAAAATATTTCCAATAAATAAACTTCCATATAACATATTTAAAATTCTCCAAAATTCCAAATGTCCAAATCCACCCATACATGGGTGATTTATCCCCACAATTAAAACCACACGACAGGAGGAACGACGGCAAAAGGGAGGGAGGGTGGGCTCTTCGTTGCTCTTGCGCCAGCAACTGAGGTAAATAGAGCTGCCAATCAGATTATATGTTAAACAAAAAACCGCCAAACACTCTCTCCACCAATGAAAATGCAACAATATTGCCGCTCAAAAACTGGCTAAAACCAGACCGTCACGAATCCACCACAGATTCTGACTAAAAGTGACATAAAATAAATAACAAATGAACCATTAAAATACACCCATAGCAGGGTCTATGGGGACATGAGACCCCCGCTTTGTTTTTGTAGCTTGCGCGGGGGGGGCTTACATTCTCTGACACTTTGCAATGCTGGTTGTCATCCATTTTTCCTGCATCCAAACATAATCATTGCTGCCCTACGTGTTGATATATATGGATGGTGTTCTGGGATTGGAATGTAGAAAACCTTGTGGCATTCTTCTGTTATCTGTAATGAAATACCTTGCAGTTATTGCTTTTAAGAGTCTGTCCAAGATATAAAATAAAAAAGATAATACTCAGAGCTACAAAGACTTGAAAATAAAATACTCACAACTCTTCTCTTCCGCTTTGATGATGCTGCCGGTCTGATCAATCATCGCGACTGCTCCAAACAATCAGTATCCTAAGTGGTCTTGTACTAGCCTTCCTGCCATCACTGTTGATTAGTGATGAGCGAGTGTACTCGTTGCTCGGGTTTTCCCGAGCACTCTCGGGTGATCTCCGAGTATTTGATAGTGTTCGGAGATTTATTTTTCATCGGGGCAGCTGAATGATTTACAGCTACTACCCAGCCTGAGTATATGTGGGGGTTGCCTGGTTGCTAAGGAATCCCCACATGTATTCAATCTGTCTAGTAGTTGTAAATCATTCAGCTGCGGCGATGAAAACTAAATCTCCGAGCAATCATAAATACTCGGAGACCTCCCGAGCGTGCTCTGGAAAACCCGAGCAACGAGTATATTCGCTCATCACTACTGTTGATGCCATGTCATCATTGCGGGCCAATTAAAAATGGCCGACAAGACCTCTAGCACTGCAACAAGATGACTTTCATGTTTAGTATAGATTTAGTACTAAATTTGTGACCACTTTCAAAAATCTTGGGCAAAAGTTTAACTCCTCTGATGTCCCCTTTTACATGCCCGGGTTAACAGTAACCACGTTGTCGATTTGAGCAATAGTCATTGTCACGAATAGTTTTTCAGATGCACTCATCATAGAGGCAGGACGTTGCCCTAGCATTACAAAAGAGAGGAGAACGAGAAACAAAAATTGAGAAGGATGATGAAAAATAATGATGAAGTGAATTTATGGCTTGAAATTATGACTTGATTCATCAAAGTAATTACACCAGAAATCTAGCTTTAACACTTTGAAAAGTCACAACTATTTTTTTGGAAAAATCTTGCAACTTTTCAACGCTTAGTAGCTTTGGCCAGTTCCGCCAAATGAGGTGGAGCTAGGACAGGATGTATTACGGTAGGGTGGGCGTGACAACAGGAGTAAGGCATGAATCAGGCTCTTCAGACTCCCCCATGCTCCCTCATCAAGACTGCTGTGAACTATGTCAACCTTGATGAATCGGGGCCTTTGTGTTTTGTGTTACTGGCTCAGTAACTTGTTATTTTATCACAACTATCATAATTTTCTTTAGGTAAGAATTATTGTTTAGTATTTTTGGTAGAAATAATTATATTTTCTTATATGTAATATTATTTTCAAAATAGAATTAGTTTTATTTGAAGTAGAAGCAAACAAGATGTTGGTGAAGCTCCCGACACTGTTGGGTGGCCAGCACTGGTGTGCAGTCCCTTCATCTTCGGGGCTCTTGTTGTTCCCAGACATTTGAGCCACCTACTCATTCTATCCAAAAATATCTGGACATCTGTATATTTGCTTGAAACTCAAAAGAGCAGGACCCCAGACTAACTTGTTGAAATCTATAGAAATTTGGATAACCCAAGTAAATACGTTATATGTATTTTCTCTTCTTTCTTCCAAAAACATTGCTACTTTTGTCCATGGACTGTGTATGGTATTGCATTTCAGCTCTATCGAAGTGAATAGGGATACATTGGAATACCATGCGCAACATGTGGACATAAGTGATGATGTTTTTAAGGAAAGTGGTCATGTTTTTCTACTCCCGGACAGCACCTTTCAATTTTTTGGCTTCAATGAAACAATATACCGAGAAACTCAATATGAAGTTGATTGGTTGTGTGCATGTACGCGTACAACGGAAACTATCGCGAGGCTTTAAGTTTAATTTGTGGTCAGCATTAAATAAAATAAAAAAAACACCTCTGTTATATAAAGTCACTAAAGCAGATCCGTCGCCAAAAACCACAATACAATTAATATCGGGAGGAAAAATATTTACATTTAATAACCATTACATGGCCATTTTGACACGTATTTTGACAGTAAATATACAAACATCGTTAGGTCTAATATAGAGCTATATAATAATGTATATGGTTTATACATACATTGTGACAGAACTTCTTTAATGAGCATATAAACAGATTTTTTTGTGTTGAGAAGGGGCCCCTCATTTGTTAGAGGAGAAAAAGTAAGGAGAGAATCCCTCATTCTGGAGAACTTGGACTGGGGGTCTAATGGGGATCGTTTCTCCTTGTGGAGAGTACCAATCCTGGGTAAGGAGACTTATAGGCCATGCAATGCTCACATGGGAATTTAAACATGCACATAGCCTCTTCAGAGAGGAGGAGGACTTGAACTCTAGCGCCACCTATTGGATGTAACAATTCTAAAAGTTAATATAAACCCTTTATTGAGCTTTGCCACAGAGACCTCTTACCTAGCCAAATCAGATCTCCTGCCTTGCACTGATGAGTGGCAAACCAATGCAGTGTCCGGTGTGGCTTCCCATCCTAAGTCATGTGGCATGGCTTGCTAAATGGTCAGTGTTGGCTTTTAGGATTGCTACCCCAAATAGGAGGCACTAGAATTCCTACCCTCTTCCTATCAAGAGGCTTTTTGCATATTTAAATGTCCAGCATTGCATGGGCTCTCAGTCTCCTTATGCCAGATTGGCTGTCAGTTGAGAGATGGTTAGAATTCCCATTCATTTGTATTGGAATTCGGACCACCTCTCCACTGAAAGGAATATGCAATGTGCCCCTGGTCTTTGTACAGTGGGTGAAATTTGTATTGATCACGTCACCAATTTTCTAAGTAAATATATTTTTATAGGTGCTATTGACATGAAATTCTCATCAGATGTCAGTAACAACCCATCGAATCCACACAGGCCAAAAATTCAAACCATAGATGTCTATATGTTATGTGTAAGAATGAGAAATGTAATTAATACTTTGTACAAATCCTTTGTTGGTGATGACAGCTTCAAGATGCCTCCTGTGTGGAGAATCTAGTCACAGGCATTGCTCAGGTGTGATTTTGGCTAGTGATGAGCGAATATACTCGTTACTCGAGAATTCCTGAGCACGCTCGGGTGTCCTCCGAGTATTTTTTAGTGCTCGGAGATTTAGTTTTCCTTGCCACAGCTGAATGATTTACAACTGTTAGCCAGCATAAGAACATGCGGGGGTTGCCTGGTTGCTAGGGAATCCCCACATGTAATTAAGCTGCCTAACAGATGTAAATCATTCAGCTGAGGTGAAGAAAACTAAATCTCTGAGCACTAAAAAATACTCGGAGGACACCCGAGCGTGCTCAAGAAATCTCGAGTAACGAGTATATTCGCTCATCACTAATTTTGGCCCATTCTTCCACACAAACACTTTTCAAATCCATGGGCTCCTTCTATGAACGCTGAGCTTTATTTCCTTCTATAAATGTTCCTCTGGATTCATGTCTTGTAATTGACTGGGCCATTCTAGCAGCTTTATTTTTCTGTCCACCCTCGTCACTTTTCATCATCCTGGTAGATAGATGGCAGCAGATTTTTTTCAAGAATGTCTCAGTAAATTTGTCCATTTAGCCTTCATTCCATCATGGGAAGTTTACCAATGATGGAAAACAGCCAAACACCATGATATTCCCATTTCCAATCTTCACTGTTGGTATAGTGTTTGGGGGCTGGTATGTAGTGCCGTTTTTTCCTCCAAACGTGTGTATTATGGCATCCAAAGAGTTCCATTTTGGTCTCATCCAACCAGACTATATTCTCCCAGTATTCCACAGGCTTGTCTAAATGTTGTTGAGCAAACTTTAAACAAAATTGAATATGTTTTTTGTTTAGCAATTGTTTACTTTGAAACAATTGTACCTGGTGATTCCAGGTCTTTCTGTAGGTCTCCATAGGTTGTCCTTGGCTCTAGTGCAACTCTTCTGATAATTATTTTCACTCCCCTGTCAGAAATCTTTGCGAGGAGCACCTGTTCATGGCTGGTTTATGGTGAAATGATGTTCCAGATCATGGCCTCAACAGTGTTCACTGGAACCTTCAGCAGTTTAGAATTTCTACTGTAACCAATGTCATCATTCAATTTTGCAACAATAAGGTTGCAAAGGTCTTGAGACAGCTCAAAGGTTTTACCCATCATGGGATGTTTCTTGGTAATGAGACACCCTTTTATAGACCATCAGTTGAACAAGCTGATATTATTTTCAGGCTTGCTTTCTAATTACTGATATATTTCAGCTGGTGTCATGACTTTCCATGGCTTTTTGCACCTCTCTTTCTTTATGTGTTCAATACTTTTTTTCCTCTGGTATTTCTAATTGCTACACATAATGTAATTCATGGACATATATGGTTTTATTTCTTTGCCTGCGCGGATTGGATAGGTTGTGACCGACATCTGAATTTCATGTCAATAGCACCTTTAGAAATATATTTACTTAGAAAATTGGTGACATGTTCAATACTTATTTAACCCGCTCCATATATATGCAGATCCCATTGGTGGATTCCACTTCTATTATACATTTCTAGCCTACCCATAATTCAAGCATGCTGCTTGTGTAAGCAGGAAAGCAATCAGTGGACGTTGCTGTAGCGCGCAGGGATGTGTCATCGGAATGCCGTTTGCATACAGTGACAATGAGCTGATGAACAAAAGCTGCAACATTTTTCAGTAAAGTCTTGTGATAATTTCCCATTACAGCGCTACTGATCTTAAACTCACCCAGTAAAATTTTGCTAACAACATTGTCTTGTGTTTGTTTTTGTTTTATTCTTTTTTGTTTTTTTTGTTTTTTTATTCCCCTTTTTCTATGAATGTGCTTCTACCTTGTGAATAATTGTATGCCTAGAAACAGCCATGGAGTGATTTTGCTGTTCTGAATGGGGGAAAAATAAATGTTGACATTTGGAAGGCAAGTATTTGGTCAGACATTTCAACGTGTAACCTTTCTTTTTTGTTTGCATGGCAGTGGCTGTTACTTTCACAATTACCATTCATAAAGCAGGCGGAATAGAACAAAGCAAGCGCAGGGCTCTCGCTCCGGAGTTCCTACTATGAATCTTACTTTGACTCAATGGTTCATTTTTTTTGTTCGATGCTTGGCCAAGACTGGTAGATAGACGATCACAACCTCACCTGCATAAAGTGCATGTCCCTATCTGTTAACCAGTCTCTTATGTATGTTGCTTTTGCTTGGAGGGAAACATAAGCCATATTTACAATGCTACAATGCAAACCGGGGCTTGTGTGAAGTATATTTATCAAATGGCCTTCTTTATGTCACATGAGATAAGTACCTCTTCATTCAATGTTATTCCGCTGGGGCTGCTACTTCAGACAATGATAGATTTATCACCGCATGATGAATTACTCACATATATGAAAATATGCACACACTGATCTCTATCTCATGTGTGGCGTATACGGGCTTTTTTGATGAATATGCCTCCTTCTGCTTTGCTTCCACACATGGCCCTGTTTTATTTCAGTCCTTACTAGTAAATATGGATGACTGTCTTCACCTCCCACTTTCTTCGCAGTCTTATTGAGCGATTGATGACTATTTGTATTCTAACGTCAAGTGTGTTTATCTGTAGGACTTACATGCCGCCACAGTCAACCCGGATCCAAGCCTGAAGGAGTTCGAAGGAGCTACCTTACGCTACGCTTCTCTAAAATTAAGGCAAGGAATGGATTGACGCATTGTATACTGAATATTGCAATAAAGCCCTTGACATATTTTACAGATGCAAATGTTTTGGAATAAGAAAATATGTCTCCCTGGTATCTACAGTATAACTCTGAATTTTACACTATAATTTTTTCCTATGGGGATAGTGTTCACCACAAGGATGTATGGTTTACTGCAGTCACCCTGAAATGAAGCGTGACGCAGTGACAGTGCGCTCCTTCACCAACTTTGATGAGAAGTGACGAACCAGCAAGAGAGCGCACTGTCAGTGTGCATTGTAAGAAGAGAATGAAATGAACCAGACCCGCCCCTGAAACAATCACTTTCAGGGGCGGTGGTGGTCTCTGCTCACCGTGTTCTCTCCTTACAGCGCGCACTGACAGCGTGCCCCCTTGTCGACTCATCACTTCTCTTAGAGCCGGAGAAGGAGCGCACGGTCACTGGTCTTTGAAGAAAATATTGCATAGCGACACGGGATCTTATACTGATCACACGTCAGAATTGACAACCAACGTGTGCTCAGTGATCGCAGCCTCTGCCACCTGATGACATCCCATTATAGTATTCCAGCGTGCACTGGAGATTATCAAATTAACTGTTATCAAGCTGGAAGTAGGCAAAAAGAAAAATAAAGCATTTAGATAGAGTAAAGAGGGAATAATAGGGACTTTTTATTGAAGTCTATTAGAAAAGTAATAAGATTAATACAATAAATAGATAAACATTTAGGATCAAAATCAACATTAATTTCTGACCACTCTATAAGGTGCATTTACACTGCATGATAATTGTAAACAAGCTAATTTTGCAATAATCTTACTGTGTAAACAGGCTGCCGATGAATGAGCAAAATACTCGTTAATTGGGTGAATTAATCTTTTGCCTGGCTCAAAAGATCATCATTCTCGGCAGCACATTATCCTGTGTAAACAAGGCCTGTGCTGCCAAGATAAATGGCAGCCTATGTGCCCTGTAAAATGTATTACTGATCATTCAGTACTCATCTGAGACATTATCAGCCTGTGTAAACAGGATTTTAAATGACCACCGATTGGCAAACATTTACATAGTTGGAAGCCTCAAATATTAAAAAAAAAACTAAATCTTCTGTGGGTTATTTGAGTTACACTGACAAGCCATCTAATACATACAGGCATTGTGAAGTAAAGATAAATCTCTGGCAGTCCAATAGACAATGAATGGAGGGGAAGTAGAGCAGGCGCACGTCCGCTCCAGTCAGACAGGGGTCTGCAGAGACTAGCTCAGGGGATACACTGTCCAGTTTTTGGGATCACAAGGGGTTCCGGAATTTGAGACCCTCAACGGTCAATGAGTTATCCCCGATCTATGATATTAGATTCTGAGACCAGCCCTTTAGGCACAAAGTGCAGCTATAAGATTCATAGTGCCCTTGTCCTGACTTACTATTCACAGATCTGTCCCATACTGTTTAACCCCCAGAGTATTTATATTATTGCTTCTTATCGGTTTATTGTTTTATGCCAAGTTACAGCTAGAAAAATACCAATAAAAAACTCAGTCTTAGTTATGTACGTGATTGACATCACATGAAGTAGCCAGAAAACAATCCACACAGTACAATCTTTTAAACTTTTTTTCTTGTTTTTTTTTTTTTTAAATAAGCAGTTTTTTAATATAGAAGTAAGAAAACATGATTTTTTTTGTAAAAGTGGGAACACACGTGTCATATTGCAATTCAGCCCTAATTACTTGAATGTAGATGCGCTGCAATACCCGAGACAGCCACAGAACCAGTGTGGCGCTGTAGAAAGGAAATAATAATAATCTTTATTTTTATATAGCACTAACATATTCTGCAGCGCTTTACACACATTATCAAGGAAAAAAGCAAATGATATTTTTATGTATAGTAAATGTTCCTGGTCACTGGTTTGATTTTATGCACAAATGGATAAAATTACTGGTACCCTTCAGGAAAATTAAGAAAATCCCACCATGGTTGGACACTAAAATACGGTAACTTGAAACTGACAAAATTAATTTTCACTTTAAATTTACTGAAAATTGTTTACTGAATATTGATAATTAGACATTGCTTTTGAATAGTGGTTCAACAAAAAAAATATAAAAAACGGAAAAATGATGGTAACCATAACTTAATATTTTGTCGCTCAGCCTTTTGTGGCAAACAAACAATTTCTGTAACTCTCAATGAGAATTCTGCCCCAGTCTCCAGGTATTCGGCCCCCTTCTGATGAGCAAACTGCTTCAGCTGTCTCAGGTGTGATGGTGCTTTCTCCAGACTGCAGGTTACAGCTCCTTCCACAGACGTTCAATGGGATTTAGATCGAGGCTCGTAGAAGCCACTTCAGAAGCCCAATGCTTTTCTCTTAGGCACTCTTGGATGTCTTTAGCTTTGTGTTTTGAGTCATCATTAGTGATGAGCGAGTATACTCGTTGCTCGGGTTTTCCTGAGCATTCTTGGGTATTCTCCGAGTATTTTGGCGTGCTCGGAGATTTAGTTTTTGTCGACGCAGCTGCATGATTTGCGGCTGCTGGACAGCTTGAATACATGTGGGCGTTGCCTGTTTGTTTAGGACTCCTCACATATATTCAGGCTGTCTAGCAGCCGCAAATCATGCAGCTGCGTCGACAAAAACTAAATCTCCGAGCACGCTAAAATACTCAGAGACCACCCGTGCAATGAGTATTCTCGCTCATCACTAGTCATTATCATCTTGTAGGACCCATGACATGCAACTCAGACCAAGCTTTCTAACACTGGGCAGCACATTTCACTCCAGAACCCCTTGGTATTCAAGAGAATTCATTGTACCCTGCACAGATTTAAGACCAATTCTTATTTTAACAGAACGATGCCAACAATTTTGTTTGTGTGTGTACTTGGCTATTGCAGTCCTATAACTGTGTAACTTCATATTTATCTCAGATTATTAAACACTTATATAAAAGAATGATGGAAAAATTGTGCAAAGCAGCTGGATACAGTGTCATGTAAAAATTTGTGCACCCCTGGTCAAAATTACTGTTATTGTGAACAGTTAAGCAAGTTGAAAACTAAATGATCTCTAAAAGACCTAAAGTTAAAGATGACACATTTCCTTTGCATTTTGGGCAAAAAAAATATTTTCGTATTTTACATGTTAAAAATTACAAACAGGAAAATGGGTTGATGCAAAAGTTTGGGCACCGTTGGAGATTTGTGAGCTCAGATAACTTTGACCTAGGTTTCAGACCTTAATTAGCCTGTTATTTTTATGGCTTGTTCACTATCATTGTTAGGAAAGGTCAGATGATGCAAATTTACGAGCTATATAAAAACCCAGCCTCCGCTAACCTTGTGCAAAAAAACAGCAGCCATGGGTTCTTCTAGGCAGCTGCCTAGCACTCTGAAAATTAAAATGGTGGTGGCCCCCAAAAGCAGGAGAAGGCTATAAGAAAATAATAACACATTTTTAAGTTGCCTTTTTGTTCAGTTCAAAATATAATTAAGAAATGGCAGTTAAATGGAACAGTGGAGATCAAGATAAGGTCTGGAAGACCAAGCAAAATTTCAGTGAGAGCTGCTCTTAGGATTACTGGAGAGGCAAATCATGACCTTAGCTTGACTGCAAAAGACCTTCAGAAAGATTTAGCAGAATCTGGAGCTGTGGTACATTGTTCTACTGTTCAGAGACACCTGCACAACAAATATGGCCTTCATGAAACAGTCACCAGAAGAAAGCCTCTCATGCGTCCTCATCATAAAATTCAGCATCAGAAGTATGCAAAAGAACATCTAAACAAGCATAATGCATTTTGGAAACCAGTCCTGTGGACCGATTAGGTTAAAATAGAACTCTTTGGCATAATGATCAAAGGTATGTATGGAGAAAAAAGGGCACAGAATTTCAGAAAAAGAACATCTCGCCAACTATTAAACATGGGATTAGATCAATCATGCTGTGGGGTTGTGTTACAGTCGATGGCACAGGGGATTCAATGAAATTTCAAAAAATTCTTGATGCAAACATAACACCATTTGCAAAAAAAAAGCTGAAGTTGAAAAGAGGATGGCGTCTACAAATGGATAATGATCCTAAACACAAGTCAAAATCCACAATTGACTATCTCAAAATGAGCAAGTTGAAGGTTTTACAATGGCCTTTACAGTCCCAGGATCCGAACATAGTTAAAAATCTGTGGCTAAACCTCAAAATAGCAGTACATGCAAGACGACCCAGAATCTCACAGAATTGGAAGAATTTTCCAAGGAAGAATGGATGAAAATCCCTCAAACAAGAATTGAAAAAGTCTTGTCTGGCTACAACAAACATATACAAGCTGAGATACTTGCAAAAGGGGTCCAACTAGGTGCTAGCCATGCAGGGTGCCCAAAATTTTGCATTTGACCATTTTTCCTTATTGTAATTTTTCAAATATAAAAGAAAGATAGATATATATAGTTTTTTTTGCTTAAAATACAAAGCAAATGTGTCATCTTTAACTTTAGGCTTTTTAGATACCTTTTCATCTTCCTTTTGATTAACTTTGTACAATAACATGGGTTAGGGGTTCCCAAACTTTTACATGCTACTGTAGCTAGTACAATTTTTTTAATGATTTTTTTTTCTTTTTTAAATCCCTTTGAATGTACAGTAATGTATTCATTTTATCTGTTACATTAATACCTTTCGTTGTAAGTCAGCATTTCTGCACTAAACTTACCATCACTTATTGTCTTCTCTAGAAATGGGCCTCAATCTGATGAAGATGACTCATCCAGCATCAACAGTGACCCCGAAGCCAAGGTTAGTGGTGACAGAACAACTGCTTATTGCACATTGTTATTGTGCACTATTATTGCATATTGCACTTACTGCGTGATTCATATGATCTCTAAATGGAGAATGATTGCTTCTAAAATCAATAGAATAATAGTATGTGCTAGTTGTGTGCAAGAAAAAAAGAACAATTTAATAAAAAAAAAAAACTACAACAATTACCCAAACTCAACAACCACGTGCAAGCAAAAAAAATAAGTTCAGGCAAAAAATAAAATAAAAACCTCTGAATTGATACTACAAAGAGGATCCATATTTTCCATGAATTTCTGGAGCCACATTCACCTTAGAATACCAAAGATAAAACTATGTTGTGCAGATTTCTCACTTGCTGTTGGATGGGTAATTGCTCTTACGCAACCCCTTCTTAATTGCGCCAATAAAAAAATGAAGAGTTTACAAATAGTCTTGATTCTAATAGTTCTATAATTATGTGTATCTATGTATGTAGATCTATAGTTTTATTTATGGCTCCATAGTTACAGGGTACAATAAAGTCTTTTGTGGTCGGAGTCTCCAGTCTCTTCTGTCTGGACCATACTTGATGCTAGACTTTCAGTAGAAGGTTTATGTTGTTCCATTATTGGCTTGAATTTGCATTTTGAGAGGTTTGACTTGTAATTTATCATATTTTGTCTTAGCAAAAGCTATGCTGATGTTCCTGGGGTTAGATCTTGAACGAGTGGGCAAGGTAGAGTGTTAGTCTCTTTACTTGGCTGGTTGACTGGAACACATGCTCCTCTGGCCTTAATAAAGGAACATGGTAAAACAGATATACTCTCTTATGTAGAACTGGATTGACATGGCCAGTGATGAGCGAATATACTCGTCACTCGAGATTTCCCGAGCATGCTCGGATGTATTTTTTAGTGCTCAGAGATTGTTTTTTTCACCGCAGCTGGATGATTTACAGCTACTAGCCTGCTTGATTACATGTGGGGATTCCCTAGCAACCAGGCACCCCCCACATGTACTTATGCTGGCTAATAGCTGTAAATCATTCAGCTGAGGCGATGAAAACTAAATCTCTGAGCACTAAGAAATACTTGGAGGACCCCCGAGCGTGCTCGGGAAATCTCGAGTAACAAGTATATTTGCTCATCACTATTTAAAACGGATCTTAAATCTGAGGCATGACAAGGACTCCAGTTTATTTGTGCGTTTTGAGCCTGAACTCTTGTAAATTTTGCCTAGTGAATTTCCCCCCATGTTATTTTTGTGCAGGACGTTCCATCAGAAAGATTTATCAAGCGCGTCATCATTAGAGTATAGTGTATTGTGACTTCTCGGGGAATTCCTTATCCTAGATAATGATCTTTTTACACCAGGTTTACAGTTGCGATACATTGACAAATCTGTCTCATTATAAAAAATCTGTAGCAAAAGCAAATTTAGATGAAGAGTGAGAGTAGTGGGACGCTCAGTAGCTGCGTTCTGCTCATACTGCACGGGCTTTTCCTGCCACCTTGTGGCTATAGACATTACTGGTACGAATGCTGGATTTCTCAGCAGTACACCTCATTACATCACCATCTTTACTGCAGCACATAATTAAAGGGACACTGACATCAGGAATTACCCGTACGTCTGTTGGTCCCACCACACTCTAGGAACAATACATTTGGACACCTTTCTAAATCCATGCTTGATCTGTGCTGCATACTTCACAGAAGGAAGTTTTAAAATGTTCTGATCCATATTTAAATGAAGGTTGTCCAATGATCCCAAGGTCTACATCATAGAATCATTGAATGTTAGAGGTGGAAGTGACTTCAATGGTCATCGTGTCCTGCTCAATGCAGGATTCACTAACCCATCCCAGACAGATGTCTGTCCAGCCTCTGTTTGAAGACTTCCATGGAAGGAGAACTCACCACCTCTCGTGACAGCCTGCTCCACTCATTGGTTTTTTCTAATATCTAATCTGTGTCTCCTCCCATTCAGTTTCATTCCATTGCTTTTAGTCTTTCATTGTGCAAATGAGAATAAGGATGATTCCTCTACACCGTGACATCTCTTCAGATATTTTTGGACGGCTATTAAGTCTCCTCTCAGTCTTCTGTTTTGCAAGCTAAATATTCCTAGATCTTCTAACTGTTCCTCGTAGGACATACTTTGCAGTCACCTCACCATCCTAGTAGCTCTTCCCTGACGTTGCTCCAGTTTTTCAATGTCTTTTTAAATATGTGGTGGCCAGGACTGGACACCGTATTCCAGATGAGGTCTAACCAAGGAGGAGTAGAGAGCAATAATGACTTCACGTTATCTAGACTCTATGCTTCTCTTAATGCAACTCAGATGTGTCCTTGGAAGGAAGTGTCCAGTATTTATATCTATATAATCAGTAAATTTTCCATTGAAATTCCCAAATATGGGCTGCGGCTTAAACGCACTTCTAATCTGGAGAAAATTGTTGACAATGCAAGATTTTGAATGCTCATCCATCAGGAAAAAATTGAGTGAGATACAAATCAGTCTGTCGTCATTAATGATGCTCTGACCATAAAATCTGGAGCTACACACAGATGTGAATAAATTGTAAAAATGAGTCATTTTGAAAGATGCTGCTTTGAATGTTTTATAACGGGGGAGAAGAAAAAGAGTTAAATAACCCCATTAAAAACTAGAATCACTTCTGCTAAGAGCTACTGATAGGCAAAGCTGTATGGTGCCAACTAATATCATACACTACGTTGCATCAAGGGCAGGACACATGCAAACTAATGCAAGGTCAGTGACATGTGAGCTTCACTATCGAACGTAATTTTACAGATTGCAAATAAATAAACCACATATAATGTTCAGTTCGTTAATAATTTGCCATACACTATGTCATATCACTTGCGTCAGATCACTATCAATTGTGATGTGCTCGTGAAGAAACTCTAGGTTGACAAAGATCTGGTCTTTCCTGCCACCTTGAGCTCACTAAAACCTTTGTGCAAAAAAAAAAAAAAACTGCAAATCCTAAAAATTATATTATATGAATAAAATAGTGATGTTGTAACACTATTTTATTCCTTCTCACCATGTCATCCACATTTGGTCGATTAGATCTTATCATATCTTCCAATAGATTTCCTGTCTAATACAATAAAGATAAATGTCAGTAGTTCTAAATGTTCATTGTTCAAAAACATAGCTGAATATTGTTATAGTAGTTTGGCCGCTGTTATTACACTCAGGCCAAATTCAGGTTCGGACTGGCCCACCAGAGAGCCGGTAAATCCCCCGGTAGGCCACTCCCAAATCCCCTATATGAGCAGTAATTGGTACAATACACTTGATACACTATTAATAGACAAGATGGCATCTGAATATTGGTTTAATAAGCTATCCAGCCTATATTATATAGAAGCAGAGGTACATTTGTAAAAGAGGGTAATGTAATATTTGCATGTAGCTGAACAGTGGGCCCCCAGAGTCAATGGCACCTCAGGCCGACACTGGCCCAATGATTTCTGTATTGAGTCTCCCATCACTTTCATGGCTTACATGTAACCTAATGGGCGACTTATTTAAAGCACGGACACGAGGAAATGAGCCAAGTCAGATACAATCAGGGGAAGAGAGGGGTAATCTTTAAAATAAATCCTATGCCACTATTGTAGTCCCTGCTGATGAATGATGGCATCCTATCTATCGTTCTTGTGACTTAGTAACTGGCCTCTGGTGTAATCACTGAAGTCAGCAGGGACCACCAGAGTTTAGGAACTGACCTGAGGGGCTTTCTAAGGATTAGTAATGTGCTTTCTTTTATAACATTCCTGCTCTTTGCACCCTGAAACTCTTTTTATCAATACCGTTTTATTGCACACCCTGAATTGTTTCTTGTTACCTATTGGTGTTTAGGTCATTGCTACGATCCCCATAAATTCTCTACAGGGCAGGATGTCCTGACATCAGGAAAGTCTGTGGCAGTGACTGGGACTGCGGTGCTTAAAATTGGTTGTGTGCAGCCGGGGATTGGCAGCGTGCCACACTCACAGCCACGAAGGGGACTGCAGATAAATAATGCAGCAGCCGCCATGTTTCAGGGTTAAATAAACCAATTTGTCATTGTGTAGAGAAACAAGAGCAGAATCCGGGATTATTCCTGTAATTACGCAGCTTTTTATAGGGAGGACTAACACTGTCATCAGATATGTGGCACTGAAAATCCAGCTGTATAAATATAGGTAAAGTAAAAGTGGCTGTGAAATCCTACAGAAACAAGACTCAATCATGCCAGGGCCGTATACACAGAGCTTACGTCCGGTGGTCTGCTCTAGATCCAGGTCCTCTACAGCGGTGTCATCTTTACGTTTTGTTTAGGTCTGTAGGTATACTCTTAGGATGGCCGTAGATTATGCTGGCACCCTAACAATAAACTTCTGCTACAATAATGACAGCCTTTACCCTAAAAAGGAATGGAAGCGGGCCCCACCAACTTTGGCAGGATCTTCAAATAACTTCTGTCAATGGCTACCTTCAAAGAAAAATTCCCATGTTGACAGATGCCAACGTAGCGTGCCATCCAGCTGCTCTCAGGTCACTAGAAGAAACCGTTCTCATGTCAACGTCTGTTCTCTTGAGAGTCAGTCACGCAGTATGGATAAAGCTGTACAATGTGCTAGATACAAGTATGGCGCAGTAAAACGGTGTAATAACTACCAGTCCTACTGTCCATGGTATGGTCCTTCTTCTAGGATGGGGAAGTAGGGTCATACTGTGTCCCAAAGGGGCTAAATGGAAGGGTCACATGACTAGGATGTATGCGAGCGCCTTGGTATTTGGGGGAGTATCAGTTTATGGGATAAACTAGTAGGTTCCCTAACATGGCAACTTAGGAGGCAGTAGGCTGGGCCTACATAGAAAAGTGAGGAGGATTAGGGGAACGCGGGAATTACGTGGTCCTACCTGCTTGGTTCTAGGAGCTGACTATACAGGATTGCCTGTGAGATACATGGGCAGTTGTTGGTGGATCAGCGTCCCATCCTCTCCCTCTAAGGTTGGTTGAATGCTAGAGGTAATGGAGGTAAAGGTCACGATTTGGATATGTTGCTGCTGATCGGGGTCAAGCATCATGTCTTGGCAGGTGGCGGGAACAGGCCTTTGGAAAGACAATTGATAGTATGGTAAAGGGGAGTTGAGGACCCATTTTGGTAGGCTTACCGCTTCTAAGGTAAGTAGTAAGAAAATACTCAAGGTCTCTACTGGGCCAGGGTCTTAAATGGGTAATTTATGGGGCACCATTCAGCAGGTAGGCCCCTGGATATCGTGCCTTTTGGTTGGAGGCAAAGAGCAGCAGCTGATGGTGCCAGGTTTTAATTGCTGAACTTCCAAAGACCCTTTCATTATATTCACATCAATTGATGATACATTAATATAAGTATTAATATTTTTAAAGTGTATTGAGCAAGGCTGTGCCCACCAGACGGCTTCTGGCCGGGAGTATGCATATCACATACTTGCCCGCCATTCCATATATAGTAAATGGGAAACCAGCTCACTGCAATATGTCCAGAAAGCAAGGAGTAGCGCTCTGACAGGGGAGAAAAAGAAAGGGTAATTCCAGCTTCTTGTTTGCCAAAATATTTTTCCAAGTTTATTCAAGAAAATTTTAAAAAATCCATGTGGATACAAGCAGGGGACAGGAACACAACATGGCAAAGCATTTAGAATGCAAACAGCGTTGTTCTTCAAGGCTTGATCAGGCGGCTCAGTGATACCTACAGTGAATAATAGTTACAGCCGTGTTACCTACAGTGAAGCATGGTGTCGGCTCACTGATACCTACAGTGAAGCATGGCGGTGGATCAGCGATGCTTTGGGGCTGCACTGGAAACCTGCAACATGTGGAGGGCTAGGTGGATTCAATCAAGTATCATGAAATCCTAGGAGTAAATGTGATGTCTTCTGTGAAGACGCTAAAGCTGGGGCATCATTGGACCTTCCAACAGGACAAGGATCCCAAGCATAGCTCACAGTCCGCCAGTGTTTGGTATCAGAAGATTAGCAGGTCATAACAGGCATAGGTCTTCTACTAAGTGCCATGGATGATTGTCATGAAGGGGTGTCATAATTCTGTAATTGTCATTAAGAGTGGCATTATATGATTAATTTGGAAACAACTCTTGTGTTGAATCATGTAAATTGTTTGATTGGTTTATTCAAAGCAACAGAAAGTTTATACATTTTGCTAATAAACCTGCTTTGCAAATTGAATAATTTAGATTTTTTTTTTTTTTTTTAATTTTGAGTTTTTGAGCATCAGTAAAACACATAAAGAAGCCACTGGAGGGCAGTATTGCGCTGAATATTTTTGTATAATATTACAAAGTTCATGTTCATTTTATGGCAGGTTTGTGTAGGCATTTTTACAACATTTATCAAGAATTTTTTTTATTTTTTTTTAAAGAGTACTTCACTGTTTACTTCTGGCCGACTGGGTTAATGTTTTTTCTATAAATATAAAGTTGTAGTTAAATAATTAAAAAAAAATTTTTTTTCACTGTCCCTTAAAGGGAATGTCTAGCTCTATTATATTGTTGAAGGAAGCATTAAAGGGTTATTTCCCACTGGACAGGTTATCAGCTACATACCGGATAAGTGATAATTTGCTGATCTCTGAGGTCTAGGACGCTAAGATCACTACCAATAATGAAAAGAAGGCTCTAATATGCAGCAGTGGTGGCGCATGTGCCGGTACTCTTGGGCAGTCCCATAAACGATGACTGAAGCTTGGACGCACATTCATCACATGGCTCCATATTGTCATAGAGTCCTAAAAAATGTAACTTTAGTGAATCTGATCCATCCATTTAAACTATATCCTAATTTATCTATTGTGAGGCAGAACCACCCAACGTAAATGAATTGGCCAAAAAATGGCCATTAGTACTGATGGTAGATTAGGAGTAGAACACATGTAAGCTTGGCAGATGCTGATCCTTGGTGCTCACCAAGGCGGATGCCTTGAATGTTCCCTGCAAGCCCCCTGCTGTTTTCTGATGGGGTGACTGATGACAATGATCAGAAACAATGCCCGTTTCAGGTGGTATCATATAGAGCATAGGGGTTGGGTGCCAGGTGCCAGTCCTTTGATTCTGGGCACCTCTTGTATCTCCTCCTTCATGCTGACCTTCAGACAAATGGGGTTCCTTTCCAATTTATAACTATCTAATCACACCCAATCCAAATAGTATATGTACACATAAAACAATAGGTAAAAAGGTTGATCAGAATTAAAATAACACATAAAAAAAGTTTTGGTTTGCAACCCTTGTCATTGGCCAACATGTACAAGGCAGCAATTTTCATTCAAACTGATGGGGCTGAGATTCAATTACTAAAGACCATGGACAAATGTGGAGATGTCCTGGGAAAATGTTTTTTTTCCATCTGGACAAGCCCTTTAACTGGACGACAAAGTATTAATTTCCCTGATTTGTTGACTAGGTAGTGGTTATGTTGCTTTATGATGATGTATGTTCTTACATAGGGATCATCTCGGCTGCTTCCAAGAAAGGCTGAGTACTCCATGCCATGTCTGCTTCTAGAACGATGTGGTCTCTATCAGAATATTTTCTAATGCTAATTTATCTTTACAATGGCTCCGTCCCGCTTTCCAGAGGACAGGCTGCAGAATGAGACGATGTTTGTGCTTAGTTTTCTTTTCCTTTGTTTTTGTGCCGTTTTTCGTTATCACCGTTGCGGCAGCTGTCGGAGACTGGTCTGTTTTCCGGCTGTCTGTTGGGATACCCAGGAACGGTTTCACTGGGCACTTTAATTTTTCATATGTTCTTTTAGTGGATAAATAATACAGTAACATTTCATTCAGTCAACCATGGAAACTATACTACCACTGACACAGTATTATAAAAATAACTTCCCTGGGAGCTGAGGAATAGGGAATAAGAGTAGGAAATGTCATCTGATTAGAGAGCCAGGAATAAGGATTAATTATAAGTTGTACACAGAACATTAGGATACACATATTTATAGGAATTTCTGCAATTAATAGAAGGGGGTCAGTGTATTAGCATCTCTTGCTATGGAGAACCCAACATTTCTGTGCATTACAAGACCTTGATATTTAAATGTAATGCTTGCACTCGCCTGCGGAGGCGCTGCAGGGAAAATGAACACTTGCTGTGATGTTCCCTCACTGATTGCAGATGATCGTCTCAGGAGCAGTACTCCGAAGACCTTTCAGAACATAGGGAATTGTCCAAAACAGAAGCCCTATTATATATCTGGGGCTCTGAGGAACCGTTAGACTTTTACTAGTAATGAAAATATTGATGCCATAGACAAAGACCACTCTGGGGAGAGAATAGCACAGTTTCTGAAGATTACTGCATAACCAGTCAGTTTCATCTGTCCTGCAGATGTAGAATATTTCCCCAAGAGTATATATCATGCATTTTTAATTTTGCTCGTTTTAGAAATTGAGGTCTAGGTTCACTTATTTTCACATGAATGCAACGCACCGTGCTCTGCATCAGCCACCTATCATATCTATGTCTGAGATCTAGAAAGTCTAGCCGCTCTGAAACCGTCCCTTTTATTCCGTATTAATGTACGCTTACGGTTTCTCTCTTGACATGCCGTTTTTTTTTTTTTTTAGTAAATCCCTTTTTTTTTAAATAACAACTTTGGGGCTTTTTTTTTCTTCACAGCATTGTCTTGTGCATCTATTCTTCTTTTCAGGAATACATTAATAAATCGGCAACTGGGCGTTTCCATTGTCTGTGAATGGGCGTGTCTCTATACAGGCTATCCAAACAGCGGTGGCATTGTAGCAGTGTATTGGGGCACGCCATATTGATGACGAAAGTGGTGACAATTTCTTAATGTCTTTCCAGCAGAACTAATGAGATCTAGGGAAAGTGGCTTCAGATGACAGTTCTTGCTTAAAGGGGACCTGTCATCAGGTCAAAAGTCGCCAGCTTTTGGGATTTTTTTTTTTTTACTCTCGCTGGTCCCCTGAGTCTTTTGTTTTTTTGTAGATCGGTTCCAGAGGTGGATCTTTTTATTTAGTGCTAATTTTTATGCTCTTTTCAATGGGACTTGGCTCAAGTGTTCCTCGGGGGCGTGTCTTTAGATTGCTCTGTATTATTACCCTGCAAACCACACCCGCTTGGTAAAGATCATAAAAATGTGCAGAAAATAAACAAGCCCATATCTCTGAGACTGTATATCAGATTTACAAAAAACTGAATACTCGGGGGAACTGCAGGAATAAAATAAGAGCGAAAACTGTCCACATTTGACCTGGTGACAGGCCTTCTTTAAGCATCCCTACATATTACTGAGAGGGCGAAGAGTGGGCAGGAGCGTGCTCCATGTGCAATTAAGAAACTATCTTTTTGATGATAATGATAAGGAAAATTCTATTCTAAAGACCCTTTTGTTCACTGTAGAATGTGTTTTCACCAACAGTGCTTTGCCGTACGTTCTTTGGGCTGGGTAGAAATGGCAGAAGAGGACCTGGCTCCAGGGAAAAGCAGCGTTGCAGTCAACAACTGTATTAGGCAACTGTCATACAGCAAGAACGACATAAGAGACACGGTTGGCATCTGGGGAGAGGTAAGCTTTTATCTTCCAACAATGGTCTGATCTGTGTAATGTGATCCCTCAGTGAAGACCTATGGCCACTGCCATTCTAGATAATTGTAGTGATATTTCAGTGGGTGCAGACTGTAAAAAGTTAAACCCATATGTACATTAAGTGTATATGTAATTTTTACAAGATGCTGTCTGACAGATAATATTGGGGAGATAATTATTGGAGACATTGAATTATGATGCCCAATCACTTTCTTTCTGCAGGAGAAGAGCAGCCAGGGATTCTCGGCAGCACCTAACCCACTGCTCCCTATTGCAAACACATTCATAGCCAATATAGCTGATACATGGTCACAGGCAGTAGAGACCCCTTGTGCAAGAACTGCCTACGGGCCTCCTCTTATCCGATAGATCATCATAAAGGATATAAATATTTCTGTGGCTCAGACATTTACTAACGTAAACCCTTATGTGCAATCTAAGTGTAGGAAACTGCTTTAGGGTAAGGTCACACAGGGCGTTTTTGCTGCTTTTTTTTCTGCAGCAAAACCTGATCTTGTTGGCAGGAAAAAAGCTGCGCCAAAAACGCAGGTTTAGGTGCGTTTTTGGTGCGTTTTTTTTTTCTCTTTGTCCATGCTAATGTCCTTGTATTTTCAGCAGCAAAAACGCAGGAAATAATGATACCTGCGTTTTTTTCAACACCCATTCAAGTCAATGGGTGAAAAAACGCAGCAAAAACGCTGAAAGACGTGACATGCTCTATGTCCAAAAAACGCAGCAAAGCACAAAATACTGATCAAACAAAAAAAACAATGTGTGTGTATGAGATTTCTGAAATCTCATAGGCTTTGCTGGTATTGTAAAAAGCAGCTGAAAATTAGCATAAAAAAAGCAGCAAAAAATGCAGCAAAAACGCCCTGTGTGAACTTACCCTTAAAGCGTAACCGTCATTTTAATTTTTATTTCATAAATCAATAGTATACATGAAAATGCAAAACTTTGTAAACTGTCGAAAAGCAGTAGAGAGTAAACGACCTGGGAGGGGTAGATGTATAAATCGAGTACAAAAGGGGAGAACCCCACGAGATATCCCTCACTAACAGGCCATAAAACGTAACTTATGTTATGTGTCTCAATAAATGAGGGAATAGAATTTGAATGGCTAAAAGAGTTTGCCTCTAGTTTGCTAGTATTATGCAATGTACATGTATGTACATTGAGCTATTGCTTCTAAATGCCAATCGACAGCATTATTAATAAGCAAAACAGGGCATTTATATTAAAATAGCTAGTTCCCCCTACGTTTTTCACCCTATACACGGCATCATCATGGGAACGGACACTAGCAATAATGGCCGCCGACTAAAACTCCCCCTATTCAATGAAGACAGACTTTTCCATTACTGAGATAAGAGATGACAGGTTGGACCTTTTAAGATCGTAAAGAGAGGAGAGGAGGTCGAGGCCAATACACATTCTGCTGCACGTTTTCCTGAACTGACAGGTATAGTTACTGTATTCATAGAGTAAAGATGAGGGAACCCAAGTGGAGTGGAGTGGACTTCTCCTGGAAATCAATTTTACAGTCCCCGAGGAGAGAGAGAGATGGGGTTCAATTTCAAGTTCACGCACAGTTCTAATACCCAAACCGAACTTTGGACTAACGTTTGGTCAAACCAGGCAAACCCAAACTTCCACGGGTCCACTCGTCCCTATTTATGAGCACTATCTGCTATCTCCTATCTTAGTAATAGGAAAATCTGTGTTCACTGAGAATGAATAGCATTGCAAGATGAGAAAGAAGCAGATTTCTCTGATACTACATACTATACAGTTCTTTATTTTCATGTGTACTATTAATTTATGGAAAAAAAAATGAAAACAATGGCTACTCATTAAGTCGACAGTGGATCCCTCACTTATCGATTCCCTATGGTGCTACATAGGTTGGACTGGCAGGATGTCTGCCGCTGTGGTCAACCAAGATAAAGGATGGGAACTATCATATGAAAAAGGGACATTCCTATTTACATTTTGTCATGTAGAAAGTATTGTAGTATTGTAGTTTGTCTACTTTCACGCAAGTTGGTTCTTGAGTATTGGAAGCTTTATGAGTACTTACTCTATTATCTGTTTTTTTCATTGTAAAGTGTTACACATTAATCCATATTGCTTTATGACTGGTTCATGAACAATATCCAGAAAGAATAGAGCTTGGGTAGATTGCACAGTTACACTAACTCGTCCTCCTTATTATATAAACTAGACACATGGTCATGAAATATTGATGATGTGCTACGGGCTGGCCTCTCCGTGTAGCGCACGTCTGAGACTTCAAAGAGATGCAACTAATGTTGAGTTGTAACCACACATCTAGGTCACTTAATATATTACATTACTGAAAGGTGGAACATAATATATAATGAAAGCAAAAATGTAAAGTTCATTTAGTTATAAATGTGTAATATTTGCCCCTGGCTAAAGCCTCAATACAATTGTTATCATGGAAAAATTACATGTATGAAGAAATAAATTACCGCTTATGGCATTTTGACGTAATAGTTTGTTAAGGCCCTTGGGTCGTTGGTGCACTTTAACGTACTTAAAATGATTAAGGTGATTGCTCAGGGGCTTACACTGTACCAAAATTGGAAGAAAGAACCCTCTCAGTGCTGCAATCAAGCATAATTGTGCCACTGTAGGAAAGGATTGCCCTTATGTAGCCATGATGGCCAGTGTGAGGTGGCCAGGGTGGTAGTCATGGCGAGGGGCTGTTGTGTTCCCGCACCCTGGCACCCCACAAAGGAAACATAATGTCCCATCTGTTGTATGTAAAATGTGCGCACAGGATACTTACATTAGACACCGGGAATCTCTCTGGCTCCATATTCTTGGTTCCAGATTGAAGGTTTGCACAAACAATTCCAGACTCCATGTTCTTACTCAACAGTTCAACTTTACAGGAAACGGGTTCTGGTACAGAGGTAACACAGTTCACATCCAATTATATCCCTGCTCGTTCTGACAACTTCCGTCTCACAGATGCTCCTTTTACTTCTGCGGCTTCCATGCCCCTAAGTCCACCATCTTCCTCCCATTCCCCCTGTCCGGTGTCAATTCGAAAAGGAAAAAGGCGTGCTCAGCTCTGCCTAGTCCCGGCAGTAGGCCCCAGATCCTCTTTGGAATGGTTACTTCATTAGATGGTGACCACTCGCACGCTGCTTAGCCTGGGGTCCCACATTGCCTCAGCTATCTCCAGCCCCCGGACTATCTGTCTTCTCCTGTCGCTACATCACCCAATCTGCCCTAACCAGGAAGTCTCACCACTATATCTCGCTGCTCTGCACTACCCGCGTCTCTAGCTCCTCCCAACCTGCAAAGCCCCTTATTCTAGCTAGGCTTATTCTGGCACTCTCATTTCTTACCTCTGTTGTACCCCACTAATCTGTTCCCAACACTGTCTTATCCTATCTTCTATCTTTCCCTATTTTGTACAAAGCAGATGCGAAGCACATAGACATTATCATAACATTAAAAGAATACAATAATGTTCATAAAACCCTAGGGAACAGCACATATTTAATGCTAACACTATTCCAGGAGGGAGATGCACATGGCAGCCTTTGTCACCCCCTTACACCAGCACCAGTTACAAGATCATTGGAGTTGGCATCACTGGGATCTAGGAGCAGGCAAAGCTACCCAGAGATGTGCCTTGTAAAAGCTTGTTAGGGCATACCAGTAATAGATGCCTGTACATTATGCAAAGGCACAATATATTAGCATACAAAATTATGACAGTATATTGTAATGACTCTACGGTCACGTTCACAAGTTCAGTATGTAAAATACTGACAAAATACTGAACGTGTGCACGTGGCTTAAATACAGTTCTCAGCCAACACTGTTCTAAAAGTTATGCGTTGGAATGGGTCCGATTAAACACGCACTATTAGGACACAGACTATGCATTGAATACAGAGAATCAAATCACCCTGCTGCTGTCTTGTGGAAGTCGGACAGAGGCCTAATGGGCATTTACACTGCAAGATAATCATTGTTAAAAACGCTTATTTCACTATTAGTCTGCCCTGTAAACAGGCTGAAAATCACCAGATGGACGGGCATCGGGTGAAATAATCTTTTGTGAAGCACAAAAGATCATAGTTCTTGGCGGTTCATCATACTGTGTAAACAGGACTCGTACTGCCGAGAACTATGACCATCTTTGTATAGATCGCTCAGTGTGCATTGTTTGCTTTGGTTTACCTGTTTAAATAGGCATTCAAACGACTCAGATCGGTAAAAGTTAACGATCGGTGGTTATATTATATCGCTGGTTGGTCCATGTAAACGGACCATTAGACATTCAACTGACACCCACATAAAGAGCTCAGATACTTGAGGAGGTTCTATGTGTTTTATGTACATGGATACATCGTATAAGATTCTCATCCAGTGGTATGGGGTGCTCAATGTTTTACATAAGGTTGCTCTCTATGGTCCTCCCAGTTGTTGTAGGTGTGAAGACCATGATCATTCCATTTTACACATCTTTTGGTCCTGCCAAAGTTCCAACACTTTTGGTCTGAGGTGGTAGAGATTCCAAGCAGACTGACAGGTCTCAGTGTCTGTCTAGACCTGCTAGTAACATGCCAGATGCAGTGAAAACTTGTATCCCACTTCCATGGAGACAAGTAGGGGAATACTCTGCCTTATATATTGGGTGAGATTGTGGTGATAGATAAATATTCATGTTCGTGTGCATTTATTCCCTTTCCTCCCCAGTTGGTTTGGTTTCAATAAAAAGTGTTAAAAATTGCTCAATACTTTTTATAGGAAATGTACCTATAATAGCTGGTGTACATTACTATAATATGCATTCAAAATATATAACCCTATGGTTGGTCAGCAATGAACAATGTTGAAAAAAAAAATAGAATGGAGCTTTTGCTTATCCTTCTAATTAAATTACCAATAATTAAATGTCAAAATCCATGTATCCCAAAATAGTAAATGTAGAAATTCAAACTTGTTCTGCCAAAAACTAAATCCAATATTGCTTTGCAGTTGAAAATATACAAAAATCTATTCGTTCATAAATATCAAGATGAAAACTTCAAAAGCTTAGTATGAGACTAATGGAGAAAAATTGAATTGGACGAGCAGGAGTTAAAAAAAAAACGGAATAATTATCTTCTTCTAAATATATTTATATCAAAATCTGACTTGTAACGAAAGCTGAGATTCTAATGACTGACAAGCTTTTCCCTTTTTTATCAGCATTGTCATTGGAACATAGCGGTCGCTGGAACGCATTGCCTAAAAGCAACTTGCTTTTACATAGAGTTTTTGAGCTGAACTTTCCCAGTTTTTAGTCTGTTACAGAATATTCAAGTCTCAGATTCATGTCTCATGAAAACACCTGTTCATATGCCCTATGGATGCGATAGAGGCGAGTCCTCTACTTGGAATCCCCTCAGTGTGCTAGCATGGAAGCTGTTCTGTGTCAGCGGCTCCCATTCTGGCAGACTCAGGTCCTTATCAACCAGATTGTGAGACATTACATCTAAGAATTCCCCGAAAAAAGGGCAGAATTGTGTGTTTGAATGGATATTAGCATAAGTCTTGCCCTTGGTAAACTTCTGTAGCCTACCCTTCTACAATCTGCCCATATGCAGTCTACCCTTCAGGTTCCCTGCTAAACAGGCATTTCCTATTCTTCTTACAGGGTTTCTACTAGGTTTAGTAAGACTTTACCAAATGTATTGCTTTGTGCTAGATCAAGTATATTATTGCCAAGTTTATATATGTCAATAGTGGCCATTATACTACTCCCAATTGGCTACATGAAAGCCGATCGGCAGTCATTTAATGGCCTGTTTAGAATGAAAGGCTAGACTACTATACACAAAGAATGATCATTAAACGTGTTGTCCCTTTTAGCAAATCCTGGTTACTGGGAGCAGTTTATTACAAAAAATACATTTGCCTTTACACATCATTCCGTAGAGATATAATACTACACTCAGAACCATTAACAATAACCTGTCAGCAATATGTTGTAATGTAAAGGAAAACATGGCTGTAATAGCGCTGTAATACTGATTGCATCAATAGCTTTGGTGAAGAAATCCACTTGGTTGTTCTTCTTCAATCACCATTTGAAGTTTTCTGCTAAACAGATTTCTGTGCACAGAGGCCGGACTGTACACTGGGTCTTCTCCTTCCTGTCTGTAATTCTCTGACCCTTGGTCTGCCTCCATTCTGTGATTTCTCGACCTCTCCACCTGCCTCCAGTCTGTGATTCCTCAGCCCCTCCGCCTGCCTCCAGACTATGATTCCTCAGCCCCTCCACCTGCCTTCAGACTGTGATTCCCCAGCCTCTCCGCCTGCCTCCAGTCTGTGATTCCTCAGCCCCTCCGCCTGCCTCCAGTCTGTGATTCCTCAGCCCCTCCACCTGCCTTCAGTCTGTGATTCCCTAGCCCTCCACCTGCCTCCAGTCTGTGATTCCTCAGCCCCTCCACCTGCCTTCAGACTGTGATTCCTCAGCCCCTCCACCTGCCTTCAGTCTGTGATTCCCTAGCCCTCCACCTGCCTCCAGTCTGTGATTCCCCAGCCCTTCCACCTGCCTCCAATCTGTGATTCTCTAGCCCATGTGCCTTCCTCCAGTCTGTGATTCCCCAGCCTCTCCGCCTGCCTCGTCTGTGATTCCCCAGCCCCTCCGCCTGCCTCCCTGACCCCTCCGCCTGCCTCGTCTGTGATTCCCCAGCCCCTCTGCCTGCCCCCCTGACCCCTTCGCCTGACTCCAGTCTGTGATTCCCTGACCCCTCCGCCTGCCTCCAGTCTGTGATTCCCCAGCCCCTCCGCCTGCCTCCAGTCTGTGATTCCCCAGCCCCTCCGCCTGTCTCCAGTCTGTGATTCCCCAGTCTATCTGCTTTGCCTGCAGTCTGTGATTCCCCAGCCCCTCTGCCTGCCCCCTGACCCCTCCGCCTGTTTCCAGTC
This sequence comes from Ranitomeya imitator, assembly GCF_032444005.1. Classification (NCBI taxonomy): domain Eukaryota; kingdom Metazoa; phylum Chordata; class Amphibia; order Anura; family Dendrobatidae; genus Ranitomeya; species Ranitomeya imitator. The sequence continues at coordinate 1,142,842,152 of NC_091282.1, forward strand.
TGTGATTCCCCAGCCCCTCTGCCTGCCCCCTGACTCCTCCGCCTGTTTCCAGTCTGTGATTCCCCAGCCCCTCCGCCTGCCTCCAGTCTGTGAATCCCCGACCCCTCCGCCTGCCTCCAGTCTGTGATTCCCTGACCCCTCCTCCTGCCTCCAGTTTGTGATTCCCTGACCCCTCTGCCTGCCTCCAGTCTGTGATTCCATGACCCCTCCGCCTGGCCTGCCTCCAGTCTGTGATTCCTTGTCTCTCTTCTGCCTCCAGTTTGTGATTCCCTGACCCCTCCGCCTGCCTCCAGTCTGTGCTTTCCTGACCCCTCCACCTGCCTCTAGAGTGTGATTCCCCGGCCCCTCTTCTGCCTCCAGTCTGTGGTTCCCTTACCCCTCCACCTGCCTCCAGTCTGTGATTCCCCGGCCCCTCTTCTGCCTCCAGTCTGTGATTCCCCGGCCCCTCTTCTGCCTCCAGTCTGTGATTCCCCGGCCCCTCTTCTGCCTCCAGTCTGTGATTCCCCGGCCTCTCTTCTGCCTCCAGTCTGTGATTCCCCGACCCCTCTTCTGCCTCCAGTCTGTGATTCCCTGGCCCCTCTTCTGCCTCCAGTCTGTGATTCCCAGGCCTCTCTTCTGCCTCCAGTCTGTGATTCCCCGGCCTCTCTTCTGCCTCCAGTCTGTGATTCCCCGGCCCCTCTTCTGCCTCCAGTCTGTGATTCCCCGGCCCCTCTTCTGCCTCCAGTCTGTGATTCCCCGGCCCCTCTTCTGCCTCCAGTCTGTGATTCCCCGGCCCCTCTTCTGCCTCCAGTCTGTGATTCCCCGGCCTCTCTTCTGCCTCCAGTCTGTGATTCCCCGGCCCCTCTTCTGCCTCCAGTCTGTGATTCCCCGGCCCCTCTTCTGCCTCCAGTCTGTGATTCCCCGGCCCCTCTTCTGCCTCCAGTCTGTGATTCCCCGGCCCCTCTTCTGCCTCCAGTCTGTGATTCCCTGGCCCCTCTTCTGCCTCCAGTCTGTGATTCCCCGGCCCCTCTTCTGCCTCCAGTCTGTGATTCACCGGCCTCTTCTGCCTCCAGTCTGTGATTCCCCGGCCCCTCTTCTGCCTCCAGTCTGTGATTCCCCGGCCTCTCTTCTGCCTCCAGTCTGTGATTCCCTGGCCCCTCTTCTGCCTCCAGTCTGTGATTCCCCGACCCCTCCTCTGCCTCCAGTCTGTGATTCCCCCGGTCCCTCTTCTGCCTCCAGTCTGTGATTCCCCGTCTCCTCTTCTGCCTCCAGTCTGTGATTCCCCGGCCCCTCTTCTGCCTCCAGTCTGTGATTCACCGGCCTCTTCTGCCTCCAGTCTGTGATTCCCCGTCCCCTCTTCTGCCTCCAGTCTGTGATTCCCCGGCCTCTCTTCTGCCTCCAGTCTGTGATTCCCCGGCCCCTCTTCTGCCTCCAGTCTGTGATTCCCCGGCCTCTCTTCTGCCTCCAGTCTGTGATTCCCCCGGTCCCTCTTCTGCCTCCAGTCTGTGATTCCCCGACCCCTCCTCTGCCTCCAGTCTGTGATTCCCCCAGTCCCTCTTCTGCCTCCAGTCTGTGATTCCCTGGCCTCTCTTCTGCCTCCAGTCTGTGATTCCCCGGCCCCTCTTCTGCCTCCAGTCTGTGATTCCCCGGCCCCTCTTCTGCCTCCAGTCTGTGATTCCCCGGCCCCTCTTCTGCCTCCAGTCTGTGATTCCCAGGCCTCTCTTCTGCCTCCAGTCTGTGATTCCCCGACCCCTCTTCTGCCTCCAGTCTGTGATTCCCCGGCCCCTCTTCTGCCTCCAGTCTGTGATTCCCCGGCCCCTCTTCTGCCTCCAGTCTGTGATTCCCCGGCCCCTCTTCTGCCTCCAGTCTGTGGTTCCCCGGCCCCTCTTCTGCCTCCAGTCTGTGATTCCCCGGCCCCTCTTCTGCCTCCAGTCTGTGATTCCCCGGCCTCTCTTCTGCCTCCAGTCTGTGATTCCCCGGCCTCTCTTCTGCCTCCAGTCTGTGATTCCCCGGCCTCTCTTCTGCCTCCAGTCTGTGATTCCCCGGCCCCTCTTCTGCCTCCAGTCTGTGATTCCCCGGCCTCTCTTCTGCCTCCAGTCTGTGATTCACCGGCCTCTTCTGCCTCCAGTCTGTGATTCCCCGTCCCCTCTTCTGCCTCCAGTCTGTGATTCCCCGGCCTCTCTTCTGCCTCCAGTCTGTGATTCCCCGGCCTCTCTTCTGCCTCCAGTCTGTGATTCCCCGTCCCCTCTTCTGCCTCCAGTCTGTGATTCCCCGGCCTCTCTTCTGCCTCCAGTCTGTGATTCCCCGGCCCCTCTTCTGCCTCCAGTCTGTGATTCCCCGTCCCCTCTTCTGCCTCCAGTCTGTGATTCCCCGGCCTCTCTTCTGCCTCCAGTCTGTGATTCCCCGGCCCCTCTTCTGCCTCCAGTCTGTGATTCCCCGGCCTCTCTTCTGCCTCCAGTCTGTGATTCCCCGGCCTCTCTTCTGCCTCCAGTCTGTGATTCCCCGACCCCTCTTCTGCCTCCAGTCTGTGATTCCCCGGCCTCTCTTCTGCCTCCAGTCTGTGATTCCCCGGCCCCTCTTCTGCCTCCAGTCTGTGATTCCCCGGCCTCTCTTCTGCCTCCAGTCTGTGATTCCCCGGCCCCTCTTCTGCCTCCAGTCTGTGATTCCCCGTCCCCTCTTCTGCCTCCAGTCTGTGATTCCCCGGCCTCTCTTCTGCCTCCAGTCTGTGATTCCCCGGCCCCTCTTCTGCCTCCAGTCTGTGATTCCCCGGCCTCTCTTCTGCCTCCAGTCTGTGATTCCCCGGCCTCTCTTCTGCCTCCAGTCTGTGATTCCCCGGCCCCTCTTCTGCCTCCAGTCTGTGATTCCCCGGCCTCTCTTCTGCCTCCAGTCTGTGATTCCCCGGCCTCTTCTGTTTGACTTCTCAGCAGCCACCTGTCATTCACAGGCAGGAGGAGGGGCAGCAGTGGATGGAGCAGGGACATAAAAGTGTTAAATAATTGTTTGATAATATGGGATAGGGAAGATATGAGAGTTATGAAGCATTCCTGTTTAGCAGAGGCGAGGGCCGAATTGAGTCAGAGGCGAGGGCCGACTTGAGTGTGAAAATTGCTTATTTGAATGTAGTGAATTTGCTTTTTTTTTAACAAACTGCACTCGGGGAACCGGATTTTTTGAAAGTGGACAAAAACTTTATTACTATCTTTCTGTGCACCTAGAATATTATTGTTCTCGGCAGTACATCACCTGTTCGCACAGGATATGTGCTACCGTTAATGATTTTTTTAAGCCAGGTTAAAAAACATTGCACCCAAAGAACAAGCATTTGTTAACTTGTTTTGTTGGTCAGGAATGAGCTCGTTCCCGGATTATTGGTTGTTTAAGTGGGCCCATAAAATATAGCATAAATGACATCTGACAGGGTAGCTCCTGTCATGAACAGTAATAAACCATGCAGAGTTAGTATACTGCTTTTTTCCCACATTACTTTACTATTATACGTACTATCACAACTAACTGACTGATTGTCCTTTTTTCTTTTTCCAGGGTAAAGACATGTATCTTGTTTTAGAGAACGATATGTTAAATCTGGTAGATCCTATGGACCGCACGCTCCTACATTCACAGCCCATTGTAAGCATTCGAGTGTGGGGAGTAGGCCGAGATAATGGACGGTGAGTGCAGCCATTTTACTCCTAATACTGGAGCTTCCACATTGTGTTACTGACTGTGTGTTGTGTATGGGGATGATTGCTTCTGTGTCCCATGTTATCTGCTGTGAGTATAATAATTTCCCCAAAGGCTATCAACCGGTTATAATATGCCAAAAATACCGCCCTTAATATGGTCCTCTGTTATGGATGGGTCATCAATGTTTCCAAGGTTTTTGCTAGAATATGACAGTAATATCTTCTCACTTGATAAATGTATCTACTGTTTTTAAGGAGGAATCTCACTTTGTAGTCAATATTCACTCATTTAGAACAACCATTGTAGCTTTACTACTGGAAAAACTAGTAATTAGGGATGAGCAGACATGTTGAAGTTCGGGTTCTGGTACCTGATCTGAACTTTAGTCCAAAATTTGGTTTGGGTACCAGAACTGTATCCAAACTTGAACCAGAACTCTATTGAAAACAATGAAGACCCAAGCTTTTGGATTTTTAAAAAACTCTCGGAAATCTGCATAGGACTTCTGGGAGAAGTCAGTGTTCGGCGTTTAGCGCTGGACACGAAGTGTCTGGTACAAACCCTGAACTTTTAAGTTCGGGTTCGCTCATCTCTACTAGTCATTGGTTCCAAAGCTTCCAATTTGGTAGCATGAAGATAAAAGATGCAATAAGTAATAGAAAGAGAGAAATTTGTCACATAGAAAAGTCCAAAGGATCTGCTAGAAGCTGTATATTACTTTTTATGTAAAGGATGGGTGTTTATTCAGGGTCCATGTACAAGCCTTACAGGGTGACATTGGAGCCCCTCAACCTGGAACTGGTAACGAGCAATACAGAACAACATGGTACCGCACAGTACTGGTCAGCACTTCAGTAATATAGCACCCAGTATAAAACCCCTTAATGAACAGCGGCGTACATGTGATGAATCGAGAGGGCTCAGGAGCTGAGCCTGCCCTAATCCCAGCAGATGAAGGCGGAGTGGAGCGGAGCTCTTCCCACAGCTCATAACTTATTAAATGCTGCTGTCATACTCTGATAATGGCATATACAGAGAGCATCACGGGGAGCACACTGTTTTAAGTGCTCATTGGTATCTTTGTGATGCATCGCGCGTGCCCGTTGGGTAGTCATGATGGCCGTGGGTCTTCTGAAGTTCCCCATGCCTGTCATGACGGTACTCCTGTGAACGCCAGGTGACTGGTGTTCATATGAGACTATGATTTATGCTGTGCACCGCAGTACTGTGGTATTGCTATATATAGAACAAGCGATCAGATGATCACAGGTTCAAGTTTCCTAAGGGGACTACAAATAGAGTACAAAGTGTGAAAAAACGTGTTTAAAAAAATATTTTAAAAAATTAAAAAGTTTTAGTCACCTCTTTTAACCCAGTTAAAATAAAGCCGTCATTTAAAAAAAAATTAAAAATACGCATACAGTCTGTGGTATCACTGTGTCCATAAGAGTCCAGTCTATCAAAATATAAAATTAATTAACCCCATCGGTAAACATCTGAGGTATCGAAACACCTGAAGTGTTTTTTTTGTCGCCACCGCTCCTCCAGAAAATGCTGTAAGAAGCTATCAAAACATTTTATCTACCGCAAAGTAGTATCAATAAAAACATTAGTTCCCCCTGCAAAATATACTGTAGCCCTTGTGAGCTCCATAATTTTCAAAATTAAAAGGTTATAAGTATCAGAAAATGGCAAAAAAAATTTTTAACGAATTTCTGAATTATTTTTCATCGCTTAAATTGAAAATACTTAACGCAAATTTGGTATCAAGTAAGTACTAACTTAGAAAACCATGTCTCCGAGTAATTTTCACTGCACAATGAACACCATAAAAACAAAACCTGGAAAAAAAAGAATGTAGAATTGGTTTTTTTTTTTTTGCAATTTCACCAATTTTTTTTTCCATTTTCCAGTAATTATACAGTAATATGAATGGTGTCATTCAAAAGTACAACTTGTCCCACAAAAAAACAATCCCCATGCGGCTATTTTACATAAGATTGGATCATTTAGCTAATGTGTTGTAGACATTATCCCATCCAGGATTTTTTTTTTTAATGGAAATTTTGTGTTACATTTTTCTGTCTGAACCCATTGACCAAATTCAAGATTTTCAGGCAAAAAGTTGACATTTTTTAGCCCGAATGATAAATGTCTAGCCCCCTCTGTGGTCTTCTTCCTCTTTATGCGTCTATCCCATACACTGGACTTATCAGGACGTTTGTTCAGCCATGCACATGACAGTACCTGGAAATAGTCACTTTCAAGCTAAGGACCTTCTATGTTTATCACTTACTTTTTTGTCTCCTGTCTTAGTCCCTCAGGGCGGATGCTTTTATCTCCTCTTGCACTGTCATTGTGAATAAAGCTCCTGTTCTAGTTCTGGTGGTGCTGTCTGTAAAATGCCTTACATCATCTCTGTCAGAAGCAATGCAAATCTTTGACTTGCCTTGTGTCGTCTCCACTCCTTAATTCCACATCTGAGTGTCTTCCTTTCATCTTATATAAGAACACCTGTCCTGATCATTTAAGGAGCCTTCTGGACTGCGTTGTACAAAAATGATAGCTGGCAGGAGGAACCTTTGATAAAAAAACAGTCATGTTTTATTTTAATTTTTGGAGAGTAAAGTGTTTTTTGATCTGACAAATGCATTTCAGGCTGCAGACATCTAGGTGTGCTTACAAAGAAGTGACTGCACAGTGACTCCCGAGCTCTGGTACAGAGGGATTCATGATGCTCCCGTCAACCTCATTCATTCAAGTGGGCGGTGGAAGGTGTGAAAATACCTTTTTTAAAAAGTCACAATTCTGAAAACTGATAAGGACCTTTTGGCATAGCTAACCATATTCACTTTCCTAACCATTTGTTTAAATAGAAGAAAGCAGCGTAAAACGCAAAAAATCGTTCATCAAAACTTGCAACTTGATGTCTTGAGAAAACTGGTGTAGAAGCCTTGAGAAAAATGTGATTTTGTGCTATTTCTTACATAGGCTTTTTTTTTTTTACAAGCCAAAGAAAGAATGCTGACAAAAATAGTGTATGTGTGTGGAAAACTTAACCCCCCCCCTCCATACACATTAGATGGTTGACGGCCAAAAGTTACTTTGGCCGATAGTTTGGTTGACACCACCTTAAACTGTTGGCCAAGCCTGCAGTCTGTCTGTGGGGGGCCTTAAGAATTCCCCATTTACAAATTGGATCTCCAAACCAGACAAGCCAACTTGTAGACATTTTTTTATCTTCTATACTATTGAATTGTATGTCTTGAATGTCTACTGAGCAACAGCCTAACAAAAGGGTTGTCTGGTTAAAGCAAGCTATCCGGTGGAAAGGTGATAACTTGCAGATCGGTTGGTGTCCTACTGCTGGAAACCACACCGACTGGCAGATTGAGGAACATTAAAACCCGTTGGGGAACTTATATCCCTGTTATGCCTGACCATTGCTCCATTTCTTTCATGTAGGACTGCTGGCAAAAGCTGAGCAAAGAGCTCAGCAGACCAACAGGGAATGAATAGAGTGCAGGTCAAGCGTGCGCATGGCCGCTCCATTCTTACGGGGATACCAGTTCCTTGATCCGCCGATCAGAGCAGGTACCGGCGGTCGGACTCCCACCAATTAACAAGTTATTTCTTAGCTGCACAAGACATTTTCTGGATGAGTCCATACTTATGTCTTTTTCTACGTTTCTCGACATTTTTATTTCAGCATGATACGTTAATGTGCATGCTGGTGCTTAGGCTTATAATAAATCTGTGCACCATTTTCTCATATGGCGGTAGGTAGAGTTATAGATTTGTATCCCAGCCAGTTCATATTACTAAAATATACATAGTGAGAAGAAAGTCTCCCGTCAGAGTTTACTGGCAAGAATGTAATGATTCTTGTGTGCCAATCCCTATGACAATAAATCAAGCTCCAGTTTCTGCTACCTCTCAGATGAATGTTTGCATGAAAGACGTCAGAAGAGGCTGCAGATAGCCACAGTATGAGACATATTAGAGTGCTGATGTGTAGGAGTCGGGGGAGGCCAGGGCAGTAGTCATGGCCGATAGCAAACCCTTTATCACTCTCTGGCCTTCCCCCTCCATACATACATGTATATCTTTCTGAGTACCTCGGTGCTGTGCCTCAAAGCCATCTGTACTTGCCCGATATGGGGATGTATTCCTCACAGACGGTTTCACAAAATAAGAGTCACAGTCCGGTTCCAACTTTTCAGCTTCAGCTCTTTTACTCAGCACTCCATCCAGGGCATATTCAATACACACACAGGAATTCTCATCAGGCAATGCTTTCACTTTCACTTGCCTTCTCTTACGTATACTAAGCTTGTCCCCGGGACAGATCTCATCCTTTGGTCCCTTAATGGACTCACTGTCCTGCACTCTTGCCTCCTGTGGAGGGGTCCTCCACCGTTTCGTCCCGGATCTGAACACCGCTGCCCACGCAAAGATCTGCCACATTTCGTGTGACCTGGTCCCCTGCTGCTCAGTTTCTCCTTCTGGTGACAACTGCAGACCCACTTATTCTGCACCGTCAATGCTGCTGATGTGTGTGCTGTAACTCTTCGGCCCCCTGGATTCTGTAAGCTGGGCTCACACTTCTGGGAAACGTTACGGGGCACGAAACACCCTGGGCTAGACAGCCCTCCTTAGCTAATGGGCGCCCTCGCCCCGACTGAACTAAAGCAGGAAGCTCTTACTAACTTATTCTCACCGTGCCCCTCCTATTCTAACTATTTGCTATAATGCCCCAATCTGGTGGCCAACTAGGGAGATTACTCCCCTAACACTAAACTTGCCGCGGGGTGTTTACTTTCCCTAACCAACATTGTACGTTAAAGGGAACAATGGCATGGCAACATATTATACATTTAGACTCCTAGTGTGGCAATACCTTTACGCACCCATGGTAATAATCTTTAGATGTGTAGCAGTACCATACATAAATAACAATGATAATACATTGAATAATGTAGCAGTATCACATGACATCTGTACAGTGGGTTAAGGGGGAGGGGAACAAGGCATCAAACTATCACATCCCCTACAGATGTAACGTGCTGTGGGCGGGGTACCCCTGCATGTTACATGAAGGTGGGGGTCTTGGCTGGGTGTGTGGTCTTGTTCTTTGAGGGTGCTATGCCAGTGCAGACCACATGTAACCAATGACACTTGTTTGCCAGGACCAGATGTTAACCAGTTCATGAAAAGAGATTACCAGTTCTTAACCCTTTAATGACTTTGGGATTTTCCGTTTTTTCGTGTTAGTTTTTCGCTCCCCTCCTTCCCAGAGCCATAACTTTTTTTTTATTCCGTCAATATGGCCATGTGAGGGCTTATTTTTTGCGGGACGAGTTGTACTTTTGACAGACACCATTGGTTTTACCATGTCGTGTACTAGAAAATGGGAAAAAAATTCCAATTGCAATGAAATTGCAAAAAAAAAGTACAATCCCATGTGTGTTTTTTGTTTGGCTTTTTTGCTAGGTTCACTAAAACTGACCTGCCATTATGATTTTCCAGGTCATTATGAGTTCATAGACACCAAACATGTCTAAGTTATTTTTATCTAAATGGTGAAAAAAAAATTCCGAACTTTGCTAAAAAAAAAAAAATTGCACCATTTTCCGATACCCGTAGCGTCTCCATTTTTCCTGATCTGGGGTCAGGTGAGGGCTTATTTTTTGCGTGCTGAGCTGACGTTTTTACTTATACCATTTTGGTGCAGATACATTCTTTTGATCGCCCTTTATTGCATTTTAATGCAATGTCGCAGCGACCAAAAAAACATAATTTTGGCGTTTCAAATTTTTTTCTCGCTATGCCGTTTAGCGATCAGGTTAATTCTTGTTTTTATTGATAGATCAAGCGATTCTGAACGTGGCAATACCAAATATGTGTATATTTGATTTTATTTTTATTGTTTTATTTTGGATGGTGCGAAAGGGGGGTGATTTAAACTTTTTTAGTTTTGTTATTGTTTTCATATTTTTTAAAACGTTTTTTTTTTTTTACTTTTGCCATGCTTCAATAGCTCCTATGCAGCTGAATTACAGGATTGCTATGAGCGCCGACCACAGGGTGGCGCTCACAGCAAGCTGGCATTAGTAACCATAGAGGTCTCAAGGAGACCTCTGGTTACTATGCCGACGCATCGCTGACCCTCGATCATGTGACGGGGTCGGCGATGAGCGCATTTCCGGCCGCAAGCGGTAGTTAAATTCCACTGTCAGCGTTGGACAGCGGCATTTAACTAGTTAATAGCAGCGGGTGGGTCCACTCGCCGGTATTGCGGGCACATGTCAGCTGTTCAAAACAGCTGACATGTCGCAGCTTTAATGTGGGCTCAGTGCCGGAGCCCACATCAAAGCAGGGGATCCGACCTCGGACGTACTATTCCGTCCGAGGTCAGAAAGGGGTTAACAAACAATGCTTTACTAAACAGTCATTGCATTACAACTATGTACGCAGGATGGCGGGTACACAACTTCTTGCACGTTTCTTCATTAATGCAAACCATCAATACACAGTCCTGTTACTTCCTCGGCCTCACACATCCCTACATCCACTGGTCTCATTTCCTTCACCACCACCCAGTTTAGCACCACAGTACAGTCCATCAAAGTAAGTTCCTCTTCCCGAGGTTCTGCGTCTGAATCTCCTCGTAGAGGAGAGGGTTTTTTGCCAATATGGCCGGACTCGGCATCAAAACTTCCTGTTTCTACGTAGAGTAGAGAAAAGAGAAGAATTTACTGGGTAGAAAGGAAAGATTAGCAATTGTAAGTACACAGTGCTATAAAATATGACTGCAATATATTAAGAGGATAATAACTTTGATGAGAGAGCTTCTTTAAAATATCACAAGTAATAATCAAATGAAAAATGCAATTTCAACAGGAAATGCAAATGTCCATATTATTCTGTAGGCCTGTCATTTGGTAACTATTAAACTTGCTTGTTACGTTTTTCTGATGTCTGATCCCAGGTTTCCCCCCATTTGCCCCAAATTCTTTCAATGTGTTTCATCCTAAAGTAGCCAAGATTCCTCAGGGAAGGTGAGAATTATGGATGTAGTTGTAGACGCCGTTAACACAAGATTCAGACGTGTTAAACATGTGACCTCCGACAGGCGGCTGATGTTGAAGCCCATACTGTAGCACTCCCGTATTTTATTGTTGACCCACAGAGACAGCAGAAAATTTAACCCCTTCATGACCGGGGCTATTTTCGTTTTTGGTTTTTGCTTTGCTTCTTCCCAGAGCCATAACTTTTTTAATTTTCTGTCAAAATGGCCATGTGAGGGCTTGTTTTTTGCAGAACAAATTGTACTTTTGAACGACACCACTGGTTTTAACATATCGTGTACTAGAAAACGGGGAAAAAATTCCAAGTTCAGTGAAATTGCAAAAAAAGTTGTTGTTTCTTTACCATGTTCACTAAATGCCATAACTAACCTGCCATTATGATTCTCCAGGTCATTACGATTTCATAGATACCTAACATGACTAGGTTATTTTTTATTTAAGTGCTGAAAAAATCTAAAATTTGGTAAAAAAAAAAAAAAGCAACATTTTCCGGGATCTGTAGCATCTCCATTTTTCGTGATATGGGTCGGGGTGAGGGCTTATTTTTTGAATGCTGAGCTGATATTTTTATTGATTTGGTGCAGATACGATCTTTTGATCACCTCTTTTTGCATTTTATTGCAATGTAGCGGCAACCCAAAAAATGTATTTCTGGCGTTTTTTATGTTTTTCTTGTTAGGCCGTTAGCGATTAGCTTAATCCTTTTTTTATTGATAGATCGGGCAATTCTGAACGCAGTGATACCAAATATGTGCATATTTGATTTTTGTATTGTTTTATGTTGAATGGGGCAAAAGGGGGTGCGTTGAACGTTTATATATTTATTTTTTTAACGTTTTAAAAACATTTTTTATTTTACTTTTTGCATGCTTCAATAATCTCCATGGGAGACCAAAAGCTGCAGTTCTCTGATCGCCTCTGCTACACACAGGCAATGATCAGATTGCCTGTATGTAGGAGAAATGCTCAGTTGCTATGAACGCCGACCACCGAGCGGCTCTCATAGCAATCCTGCAATGACAACTATAGAGGTCTGCTTCAGACCTCTGGTTGTCATGCCAACCTATCGGTGACCCGCAATCACTTGACTGAGCTACCGATGGGCAGGATTTCTGACTCGCTTCCGGTAAATGGGAGTTAAATGCCTCTGTCGGAGATTGACAGCAGCATTTAACGGTTTAACAGCCGTGGGTGGATCGCGATTCCACCCGCGGCTGTTAGTCACACGTCACCTGTTCAAAACAGCTGACATGTGCCGGGAAAGATGTGACGGAACCCACATCAAAGGTAGGGATTCCGACGTGGGCGTATTATTGCGCCCAATGTCAGAAAGGGGTTAAAACTTAAGTATTAGGCAATAACATTTATAGTTTGAATCAGGGAGAATGGTTCTGATACAGTATGAACAACTGGAGATTTGCATTTTAATGTTTTAATTAAATAGAAACACAAAAGCTACCCATACATAGTCAAGATAGTCACCAAAACCCAACGTCCCTGAGACATGTCCATTGTCAGAGCTTCCGCTGCATTGGTGGGGCAGTGGTACTGAGAGATGATCTGTTTCTCCTACTTGAATATGTATTATTACAAGAAGACATGTTTTTGGAGAACTTCCCATCTGGCCCAAACCATAATTCTGATCCAGTCCATCTGCCATTTTGCTCACACAGTAGATCTCATTTTGGATTGGACATCCGGAGACGAGACCTCCGCAATGCTCTTAGTTGGTCATCTGTAATTAAATGGAGTACAGATAGGTATCTCAGCTTTTGTGAACATGTCATTTGCAGGTGAAATAGTGAATTTCTACTGATAACAGTAACGTGAACCTGAAGCCTTTTAGGGTGGTTAGAAATCTTTGTACGTTTGGTCGGATTTTAGAAGATAAAAGCTTCCTTAGCAACATCAGATAAAATGATTTTCTAAGTCTTGCTGTAATGAAAGATTGATGGCACACAGGGAGCGCCTGATGAAAGTTTAATTTAGTCACGTGCCTCTTCCCTTACCGACAAATGAGGAATCGTCTGGAAGTCAGAGATGACTCCATTAGATACTGGATGATCTTCTTCTGACCTCCACAGTTCATATTTACTTGGGAGAAAAAAGGGAATGCAATATGGGAAGTAACATGTGGAGACAGTCGTCATATTGGTTTCATATTAACCCTGCTGTTCTGTTCGGTCTGGGGAGACCTATTTTGAACTTTGGTATTTTTTGGGGTGTTCAAGATGCGGTTCTGAAACTTGTGGTTGATTGACTTAAATGAGGATGGGTCGGTCGGCCACGGGTTTCAGAGCCGCATCTTGAATATTTTAAAGAATATTGAAGTTCAAAGTCGGTCATTTTTGACCAACAGAACAGCAGGGTTAAAGGGAATCTGTCGCCAGATTTTTGGCTCCGTAATATTGGAGCACAAACCCTCAATACAATGATGTTTCACTTACTAGGGTGTGTGTTGCTGTTTCAATACAATCAGTGTTTTATTAGCAGGAGATTATCACTACAGTACTAGCTGCCTCGTGACTTCTAGTCCAACCATGACATCAGTGGTGTGTGTGTGAAGGGGAGGGGTATACAGAGCTCAGCGTTCACAGCTCTGCTAGATGCAGCAGAGAAAACTGTGCTTCTATCACAACTGCTGCACCCAGTAAGTGAAGTGATACATAACTGGAATCAGGGTCTCTGTCCCTACATTATGCTGATGTAAGATTATATAGCAAAAACATGCTGATGGGTTTCTGCTTACACTAATTTTAGGTTCACTTTACTTTGCAGTATCACAAATGATTTATTGAGATCCTTTAAATGCTTTTTTTATTTCTACAATGGATCTAAAATATATAATAAATAGTCTCTTCAGTCTGTGCCCTACTTCCTGACAGTCTACTAACAAATTGGGGGAATGGAGCATAGATAACTGTACACGTAATAATTTATATAAGCTGGTGTCTTGGACTAAGGAACGGCAATTGAAGTTTAGGTAATAAGGGACTGTGCACACGTTGCGTTTTTTGTCACAAAACCTGAAAGATTTCCTATTATCAGCAAAGTGAACGAGTTTCCTGAAGTCTCATGCACACGTTACTTATTTTTTCCTTGCAGATTGGCAGCAGATTTAATTCTGCAGAACGTCGATTCTTTCAACACATTTCACCCATGCTAATAAGTGGGGAAAACGTATGCAAAAAATGCATGTATTTTATGCCGCAAATACTGAAAGTGTTCCTATACCCAAATGTCATGCACTTGGGCCGAAGTATTAAAATATACAAAATGATAAAACATGAAGTAAAACTGTCACTTAAAAAGACTTGGGCAGTAAGTGACCCGTAGCAGGCAGCTAGCTGAAGTCCACAGCCAGTGTCTGCTGGCAATGATACAGGCTCAGCTCCTGAGCCTGCATCAAAGACGAGGAGCCGGCAAGGGCTGAAAACGTACATCATAATTGCGGAAGGGGTGAAAAGGGGCATTTTTTTATGTTGTACTTGGAGAAACCACTTGTTATATTTGCTGCAGAAAGTTTGTAAATTTTCTTCTAGACCTCGCTCACGGTACGGGGGTGAGTAATTTTGATTTCAGCACTGTAGTTAACCGCAATAGGTGTCTATCACTCTGGAAAAGGGCAAAATAAATTGGGATATTCACTTGAAGAGCAGCAGTAACCTTTGACATTGGATCAAATCATTTCATGAGGATATTGATTGAAAGGCTCGTCAAGATACATTGCCCTCTGAAAGTGATGTGCCGTCTGATAAGTTCGGCACAGTTGTTCCACAAACCTCCAGAACCCATCAGTAATGAAGTAGGAATCTTCTCTCCAACGTCTCCTCTGGACAGGACGCTGCATACAGTGATAGACGTCTCGTAGGCTGTAATCCCTTGTAGAAATTTACACATTTTCTCTAACTTATTGCCTTAAAATGTGATGCGTTAGAATTGCCGATAGCTACAGAATATGTTTTCGGCCAAATGAATATTTAAAAGACATGTTTGAGCCGTATGACTTATTTATTTTTTAATTGACTTTCCTGGGTCTGAGAGTCACGTCTCTGCCTATGCAGGGAGGTTTTAGCTTAGAACATGAAAGTAGGTCAGACTGTGTTTTTGAGTTCAGGGATTTATTTTAACCCTTCATATCACCGCAGTCTATCACCTCCTCTTGTGCACCTGTCATTAATCCTGGGGATGAATGTTTGCTGCGGATACACCAGAAGCCTTTGTCTGCCTGTACTCATTGTACAAATATAGATAAACTGCAGATTATATTAAATGCATTGTAATGTAATAATTTCAATAAAAATATGTAGCATTACTGTCATGATACTTTAAAAGGATTTCCCGGGGTAATTGGCTCCTACCCTGTCCCTCAAGCTAGGAGGTCCCTAGGCTAACCCTGTTCCCCAGAGTACCCCTGATGGTGGGGATGCCAGGATCTCATACCTCACTATGCTCCTATCTGCATGATTAACTGTTTCCTCCCTCACCCATGGTGGCATGGGACTGAAGTGTATAGAATAACACAGACCTGACACACAAGGGAAACAGACAGGGGTAAAAGAAAACCACAATCATACAAATATACTCACAAAACAAATGAGTGGAAAGCAAGGGAACAGTAGGGGGGACAAATGAAATTGGAAGAGAATTAGGAGAAAAACACACAAACCAAATCCAACCAGATATATCCTGAAAACAACACCAACTGACTGCCACTAATTCTGAACTCTTTTTCAACCCCAAACCAGGAAGTGCAAGCTATCACTAGCTACTTCCAAGTGCCAGTGGTAAGCATATATACCAGAGGGGAGCGGCCAACACAGAACAGCTGAGACAATTCAGGATGGAGAGCTCTAGGAGACAAACAGAACTGGTTAACACTTGCAATAATAGAGCAAGGAAAACCAGCACTGCTAAGGGTATGTTTCCATGTTCCACGCTGTACGCAGCGTCCAATCTGCAGCGTTTCCTGACAGTGGAAACATACAAAATAGGAAGGTGAAGCAGTTCTAATCAGTGCAGGGGTCCGTGTAACTAGACACCACGATCTTCTGGCCCCTGTCTGTCGGGGAATCCCCATGACCGTTACATTATCATATAGCTTTAAACATTGGTCCTGACGTAATATACTTTGTTGTAGCCATCAATATGTGTCATCGCTTGCTTTTTTGGCTGTTTCTGTAGTTCACATCAACTTGAATAGAGACTGTTTCCCCAATAATAGGGGTCTGAATACAAGAAAGGGTATGGCCTGAGGTCTGCGTTAATTTAGGGTTCTGAACTGAGGTCTCAATTTATTTAAGGGTCTGTCCTGAGGTCTGAAATAATTTAGGGTTCTGAACTGGGGTCTCAATTTAGTTAAGGTTCTTTCCTGAGGTCTAAATTAAAGAAGCACTCCCATGACAGTTTTTGTTGATGAAACTTGGGTATGTGTATGTCTAGTACGTTAATATAGTTACCGATCGCCATCTTCTCCAAGTTTCCAGTCCTCTTCTGGGACACGTGACTGCTATTCCGACTGGCAGACTCCCACATCGCTCTCTGGTAGACTAGAATGAGGCCCCGTAGCGACTTTTGACACACAGACCTCAGCCCGTTTATTGGTAGCAATTTCCAAAGTTAAAAATGTCTCCATAGCTAAAAAGATTAGGAAACCCTGCCCTTAGTAAAACAGTAGTCCGTCCGATAATATAGTCATCAATTACAAGCTGAACTTTTCACAAATATAAAAATCATGACATATAGATGTAGCTCAGCAGAACAGAAGGTTGGCGAAATTATAATCATTATTCTTAGACAGTGCTGCAAACGTGGAACCCAAGGAAAATAGGTCAGAAGGTCACCTTGAGTCCTAGTCTGTATTTTCCAGTCTTCTCCCTCATGGCTGCTATGACCTTTTGATACAAGTGCGTCTGCTTCACCTACCGATAATGCAATGCTGAAAATGATTCCGTATGTTAATTATTTATTGACCGTCCTCGCCATATGCTCTTGTAGACGTTCCAATAGACTTGTGATTACAGATGGTATAGCAGCGTAAAAGTTGCATTTTGTGCTGTTTGTGTCTCCATGTACCGCACCTGAAGGGGTGCACAGATCACAGATGGAGAACAGTCCTACAGATTCAAAGATCAGGATATCGAGAGACTGCAAATTATAGTGGAAGGGCAAAGTGGAAAAAGCTGAGAAATGTTCCACGACTTGGAGTGCAGTCATTGCCTAGAAACTACGTATATGCATTTTTTACAATCTTTTCCAAATGATCAAACTTACTGATTCACTGAATTCCATGTAGATTTTGTAGCCTCCTTTTCGGCAAATCCGAATCTGATATTCTGTCTATGGCATACAATATCTGTAAAGAACTAGCATGTGTAGTCAGATGAATCCTCAGAATCCCATGTCAGTCAGATTTCATATCATAGTCTGGCTTCCATACTTTAGAATATTGATTGTCATATCTAAAATATTCAGAGAAGATAAGACAATGGTGTTTCCCATGGCAAACAAGCAGAATGCAATTATAATTTTTTCATTAAAGGTAATAAAATAAAAGCAAGCCCATCATAGGTTGTGGGTTCATAGTGTTTCAGACAGACACAAGTTTACTCGGCAGCTTTTTGCAAAAATGTTATTTTCCAAAGCGATTTAAGTCAAAATTCTAGGTTCATCGCTTATATAAATCAGGGCCATTTACTTTGTTTCCCCCACAGATGTTCATGAAAAATTACAAGAAAATATTTTTGTAACTTGAAAAAAATAAATAAAAAAATAAATATTGCAAGAAAAGGCACAAAAACAAGAATTGGTAGTCTCTGTGACAGCTGTTTTCTGTGCCACGGTTTTGTGTTGTAAAGCAGAGAACAATGAGCAAAAGATAAAAGGTTCGTACACATTAGATAAACCGCAAGTGAACCTTCCGATTTTGTTATTATTGCCTGACCATATGATGTGTAGTGGAGTGTCTCAACTCTTCACCCAATGTCAGTTCTCAGGATTGAGGGACAAAGGATCGTGTTAGCAAATCCATAGATCTGTCCGCAAATATCTTATGTCACTGGCCACTTTCAGTGTGTCCAAAAATCTTCAATAGCTGGAGATTGACCCTTAGTTATTCTTAATGGCTCTCAATACATAGAAACATAAGACTGAGCATGTGTATGCTTTAATTGGAGATAGGGGAGTAAAGGCCCCCATACACATTAGACCAACGGTGGCCAAACACACCAATATTGACAGTCTAATGAGTGTTGGGACCCCCGACAGATGATATCGAGAGAGGTAGGGATCCGGCATGTCCAATTTCAGATTGTCGATTCTTTTTTTCTCCAATACATAAGTTGCCTCCAGGTGAGTCTGGCAACAGCTTTCTCATATAGTGAGCACAGATAACGCTCCTAGATATGGGAAAGTGGGCCGAGATTGCTGCCATCCAAATGATTACCTGAATCATCGTTCAGTGGACAGCTATCTGTTGTGTATGAGACTCACATGGCTTCCTGACATCTCTGGGGTTATTAATCTTCCCTGAGAATAAAAGAATCAAATATTGAAATTCAGCATGCCCAATCTGTCTTTTTCTGATTTTATCTGTCAGGGGCAAGTTAGGAGATGCCTCCATACACATAGGATAGTTTCAGATAACTTTTTACTAGAGTTTATGGGGTCATTTACTAACGTAAGAAATCTAAGTACTTTTTCGGGCCAGTATGCCCATCATCAGGACATTTTGGAGACCAACAACCTCACCTGGAGGAGTGTAAGTGGTTTCATCTTTGTGTGGGGTGGGGACTCAGCACTAGTGATGAGTGAACGTGCAAGATAAGGTGTTATCCGAGCACGCTCAGGTGCTAACCGAGTATCTTCGACATGCTCGAAAAAATATGTTCGAGTCCCCGCGGCCCCATGTCTCGCGCCTGTTTGACAGCCGCAACTCATGCAGGGATTTCCTAACAATCAGGAAATCCCTTCATGTGTTACAGCTGTCGAACAGCCGCGAGATATGGGTCCGCGGGGACTTGAACATATTTTTTTGAGTATGTCGAAGATACTCGGTTAGCATCCGAGCGTGCTCAGATAACACGTTATCCCAGCACATTCACTCATCACAACTCAGCACAGATCCTGATTGTGCCATGATTTGTAGGAAGGAGATTGTCAACCCCGGAGATTTCTGTATACGTTAAAAACTACATGTAATGTTTTAGAAGATCGCAAACTCTAAAAATGAATGTCCCAACTTTGCTGAAAGAGGGTACACGCATACTCTAGTACACAAAGCCATAAGCAAAGAATACTCGGAACCAAGTATGTTCCCCTTAGTTTGTGCCATAAGCAAAGAATACTCGGAACCAAGTTTGTTCCCCTTAGTTTGTCATTGTTGAGGCAGGACAGAGAGACAACAGTATACATGTATATAACCAACACACATTTGTGCCTCGTCCTTTATGTCAGAGCAGATAGACATTTTCCGACTGAGCTCAGTGGATGCACGGCTCAGTGGTGAGATCAGAGCGGCAATGTTCCTTATGATAACTGTTCACAGCTCAAGAGACTGAGCAAGCAGAAGCCGTCTGTCATTATTTTTTTTCTGCAAAAATCATTCATTTTATAATAAAACCGAGCCTTTAAAAATAACACCAGCTGTGCATTACCAAGCAGATCACGTTGGCTCACAGCTGATGCCAATGAGAATCGCATGGTTCCATGTTTACGACATTTTGAGGCATGGCATAGATTTATTATCAGTTACCATTTACATTGAGGGATGAAATAATATATTCCAAGGTCACATCTAGCCTCAATGCTTTCCAGTTTGTATTTTGATCAGATGAGTAGTAGATAAGCAGAGTATATGCGTAGATAATATACTTATATACCCAGGAGTAGGTATGGTATGACTCTCCGTAGGTTGGTTTTCATTAGAATCAAATTATTTCTGCGAGTCATGTATCAATGCTGACATTAAAATGAAATGCGCAAAGCAAAATAAAAGTGAAAAAGAGCACGTTTTCCATAATAATAGGAATTAGTCATACGTCATCACCTCTAATCCAGCACATATTGTACACATTGTGAGTTATTTCTTTGTATCCCCTGGAGTAAGTGCAATACATATACATAACTACATTGTAACACAGGGGAGCAAACAATGACTAAGAGCACATTTGATGTATTTTTGATTATTTCGGGAAGTTTGTGTTCTTTCCATATAGAATTATATCAAATAATCTATACCCATAACCTGAATTATGCGCTTTATAAGCTAGAGACATTTTTTTATGAGACGAGTACAATATTGGAAAATTAGAATATTTTATGGCTGCCATCCTGGTGCCATCTACAATATTCAAGTTCCATCATTGTTAGGCTGGCCCATCTGGGTGCTAAGGGATCCTCCCTAGCGCCCACGCTCCCATACAATAACGTGCCACAAAGATTTAGCAGATAGACCATCAGCAGATTTGGCTTTCAGTACCATCTTTATGTGGATGACACACAACTATACACATCCTCCCCTGACCTTACCTCCACTGTACTACAGAACACCACTGACTGTCTGTCCGCAGTCTCCGACATCATGTCCGCCCTCTATCTGAAACTCAACCTCTCCAAAACTGAACTTCTTCTGCTCCCACTGTCTACTAACCTCCCTAAACCTGACATTTCCCTCTCTGTGGGTGGCACCATAATAACACCCCGGCAGCAGGCGCGCTGTCTGGGTGTTATGTTTGACTCCGATCTCTCCTTCACCTCCCATATACAATCTCTTGCCCGCTCGTGCCGCTTACACCTAAAGAACATCTCTAGAATCCATGCTTTTCTCACCATGGAAACAACAAAAACCCTCACTGTCGCCCTGATCCACTCCCGCCTGGACTACTGTAACGCTCTATTAATTGGCCTCCCCCTCACCCGACTTTCCCCTCTCCAGTCCATCCTTAATGCAGAAACCAGGGTCATCTACCTGGCTAATTGATATTCAGATGCCGCCGCTCTTCCAGTCGTTACACTGGCTACCCATTCATTATAGGATCCGATTCAAAGTACTTATTCTCACCCACAAAGCTCTTCACAGTGCAGCACCCCCTTACATCTCCTCCCTTATTTCTGTCTATCGGCCTAGCCGACCGCTGCGCTCTGCAAATGACTTTCGACTAACCTCTGCACTAATCCGAACCTCGCACTCCCGACTCCAAGACTCCTCCCGTGCTGTACCAATCCTCTGGAATGCTCTACCCCAAGAAATTAGGACCATTCACAATTTGCATAGTTTTAGGCGCTCCCTCAAAACATATTTGTTCAGAGCGGCCTATCATGTTCCCTAATAAAAGTCATTTTATGTGTAAGTGTGTGTGTGTAGCCCATTCACTATCTCCATCTATCACCCACCCCCTGAAGATGGCTGGACCATCATTGTAAATACATCATTGTAAATACACACCTGTACTTTGTATCTCCCCCACCTCATTGCAGGCTGTAAGCTCTCACGAGCAGGGTCGTTTTATTGTGCTTTAATTATTGTATTGCTAACGTTGTTACTTATGACTTGCGTTTGAAACTGTTAAACTGTAAAGCGCTGCGGAATATGTTGGCGCTATATAAATAAAGATTATTATTATTATGAGATGCCATTTGGAGGTGACTTTAGAGCCAATCAGTTGCCTCTGTGACTATTTATTATGAGATGATTCACAAATGACCTACTTGACCTTATTAATGATTTGTCTGTGTACAATGATAACTATGCAAGCTATGATTAAATTATAAGTGCACGTCCACCTGATCTGTATGGATGGTGGAGGAACCCAACGAGCTCCATTCCCATAGCCTTTACTCTCTAAAAAGGGTTATGAGAAAGGCTACTGTGATGGCTGTCAGTGTAGTGTAAGAACCTCTTCTCTTGTCTCCATCCACCCAAAGGAGGCTGCTATAAACTCTTCCTTTCTTCACTATGGACATAAACAAATGGAAGTTCTCATCTCTGCTTGTCTCCACTATCTAATAGAGATAAGGAAAAATAATCAAACTACTATGGTCTGGGTCCGGCGTTCCGTTTACGTCATTTGTGGCAACCGAACAAAGGGTAATGTTCACTTCTGCACTGGCAATTCTTTGCCCTATATCCTGGGTGCCACTTACTAAGCCCCCACAGCACCATGATGTCACATGAGGCCTACTCACCAGCCTCACATAACGTGCGTCAGGTGCCTAGTAATCGTCAGTGGCGCCTGGGTTTGGGGGCAGAGAAGTGCCAGTGCAGAAATGAACACTGCCTTAGATCAGCTTCCATGGATGACAGATCGGGATGCCGTACCAAGGAAGTTTGAATCGTTCTGCTCATCTCTACTATCGAAACATCTTACAAGTAGGCAACTTTCTCATTGGTGTATATTAGTGATTTGCACATAAGGCAAACCTCTAAAAGTATGAAAGTGCCGTATGTGAATCTGCTATTAAGCTGCAATATATTAACTAAAAATGAAGTGTTATACAGCTATGTAGACGGCAAGAGACAAATCACTGTGTACCAGCGCTCATCATGTTTGAGATCTCTAAATAACCCCCGTAGTGTTGTAGACTATTACGCTGCACGCTCTGCCTAAAATAGTAATGTGTGGGCATCCAGTATTTTCCTAGTCTTTTGGCAACTACAAATTGTGTTAATCGCTTTCCTTTTAGTTTGCAATATGGTCCCGAGATCTGTGCTTTATAAAGTAAGCGTTAATTAAAAAAAGAAAATGGGACAAATGCACCGTATTTAGAAGCCATATATGAAACATTCCATTTCCATAGTCAAAACCGGCAATATAGAGTAACCCTTAGGTTACATAGCGTGTTAAGTTAAAGTGGTTATTACCATAGAATGTGGTACTGTATTAGTCAGAAACGTCTCGGATGTTAAATACTCACGTGCCACATAAGTACAGTCATGGCCAAAAGTATTGACACCCCTGCAATTCTGTCAGATAATACTGTTTCTTCCTGAAAATGATTGCAATCACAAATTCTTTGGTATTATTATCTTCATTTAATTTGTCTTAAATGAAAAAACACAAAAGAGAATGAAGCAAAAAGCAAAACATTGATCATTTCACACAAACTCCAAAAATGGGCCAGACAAAAGTATTGGCACCCTCAGCCTAATACTTGGTTGCACAACCTTTAGCCAAAATAACTGCGACCAACCGCCCACGGTAACCATCAGTGAGTTTCTTACAATGCTCTGCTGGAATTTTAGACCATTCTTCTTTGGAAAACTGCTCCAGGTCCCTGATATTTGAAGGGTGCCTTCTCCAAACTGCCATTTTTAGATCTCTCCACAGGGGGGTTAATTTGGCACCTCGGCACTTTACTTTCCTCCACCATGGGTAAGACAATTTTCTAGTATACTAAATAAGACTGCTCTATTCCTTCCTCTGTGTGCTGGTCACTGTGACATAGATTAGGGCACACATATATATATGGGCATCCAGTGATCTGCATATACACTGTTGTCATATATTTACTGGATGTCACATGGTTATTATAGAGTGGTATACATTGTAGGACTTGGTTGGAGTGCATATATACTCATTGGTTGTGCTGGGGCTTTACTTGTGTCCTTACTGGGTTGTTTGTCCTTTTCATTTTTAATTATTTTGTCTTATGTTTTTTGCATTGTTCAATAAAGTTTATGTATCTTTTGTTACATTTCCATGTGTATGGAACTCCATTTTTTCTTGTGTTTAAACGTAATTAACTTTTGTAGTGTATTGAGTTGAGCGAATTTTTCAAAATTCGGTTCTGATTACTATCACTGGTGAACATTGCATGTACAATATTCACCTAACGCAGCCAAACGTGATTGGAGTCAATGGTAGTCGAAGTGAACAAATGTGTTCAGCTTCGATCATCCAACATATATTCAGCAGGAATAGGGTACCAATATGGCACGAATATGGAAAATTCAGATTCGGCGATCCATTCTGAACATATTTGCTTAACTCTAGTAATGTATAGCAGAAGCTTTGTAATTTACTTATTAATTCATTTGCTAAAAATCTGATAAAAAACTGATGATAAAACCTGACACGCAGACCAATCACTGATGAAAATCGGATCCAAAAACTGATGACGCTCAGATCAATTTTTTGCAAATGTTAAAAATCACAGAAGTCTGAATGAGGCCTAATGAGAATGAAATCTACGCACAAATGTCTTTTGTAGGCACTGTTTCTGTTGGATGGAGATTTGCTATCAGAGCCTTCAAGGATGGCTTTTGTATCCGAAGTCTTAAGACTCTTCTATGGAAATTCATATCAATTTTTCACATTGAAAATATATAAATGGATATTATTGCATTTTTTTTCAGTTCATTCTTGAAATATGATAATGCAACATAATATATGTTGTAGAATTTCAGCTTTTGATTGTTTCATTACACTTTTTATTAAACCCTTTTTACTGAACTGGAATGTTTTCGAGAATATAGCACCCTCCCTCCTGTGTGTATAGCCATGGGCACATTACCACCTGCTGCCTGCTTCATCGCCAGTCTGTTCTCCTCCAACAAAGGCCTCTGAGTTTCAATCTGTATCTTTTGTGTAAAAAATGATGATGTTGCAATGTGCGTTCACTATTATCATTGTTACTTACCAGATGAACAGTTCTATGGAAATGTTTGTTGTAGTTGTAAAGCCACAGTCACACAGTGATTTTTTCAGTATTTTTCACCCCCCCCAAAAAAAGGAATATTTAAAATGTTAAAGGACTTGTCTCGTGAAAACAATTTATGCATTATAAGGGATCTGACTGCTGGGATCTGGATCAATTGTCAAAATGGGAAACTTTTATCCCCATTAGATTGGAGTGACAGTGCGCTTGTACAACCGTCACTCCATTCATTCCCTGCAGGGCTGCCAAATGCTGCGCTTGGCTTTTTCCAGTATCTGCATAGAGAATTAATGGATAGGCAGTCGGTCATGCATACAGATGAGTGAGCCCAAACTCTAAAGTTCAGGGTTCACACTGGCCGCCAAGTGTCTAGTGCTGAACTCCGAACACTGACTTCTCCTGGAAGTCTGTTTTACAGTTCGGGGAGGAGAGAGAGATCCAAAGCTCAGGTCATCATTGCTTTCAATGGTTTTCGGGTTCAGGTTTAAGTTAGGGTACAATATGCCGATTGGTTCAGGTCCTAGTCGTCGGACCCATACCGATCAATAAATTATAACCTACCCTGTAGATAGGTGGTAATTTATTTTCACTGGACAACCCCTTTATTGGATCAAATATATTTTTCATCTAGTTTTAATGTGCTCCCTTTTGCTTTAATAAATATTGCTGAACGAAAAAGCAGCCAAAATGGTAAATCAATCAATGGCTCATACTGTGGGGAAAAAAGTATTTAGTCAGCCACCAATTGTGCAAATTCTCCCTATTAGAAAGATGAGAGGGGCCTGTAATTGACATCATAGGTAGATCACAACTATGAGAGTCAAAATGAGAAAACAAATCCAGAAAATCACCTTGTCTGATTTGGCAAGGTGAATACTTTTTCCCCCACTGTTTTAAAAGGGTCGACCGGCCCATGATTCAAACTATGGAGAACATGCTAAATCCTAACAGTGTGCAATATACTCGTTGTTAGGATTCCGCTCTGTTTTACATTTACGGCAGCAGGGTTGCCAATTCATTTTTTTTTTTTATTGGACAACGTATCCAAAAAAATCACAGATATTCAACATTTTTAATGGACACAATGGAACACAATGAGAATATATTAGGATTTTAAGTTATATGTTTACCGCCCAGAATCTGATATGAACACCTCAGCAGCATTTACCGTGACCTGTAAAATGATGCGTACAGTAATAATCTGTCCACGCTCCTTCAGCCACAAAAAATCATGGACACGTCATATTTTTTCTAATGGGGAAGAAAAGTGCACAAGTATAAGGGTATGTGTCCACGTTCAGGATTGCATCAGGATTTGGTCAGGATTTTTCATCAGTATTTGTAAGCCAAAACCAGGAGTGGGTGATAAATGCAAAAGTGGAGCATATGTTTCTATTATACTTTTTCTCTAATTGTTCCACTCCTGGTTTTGGCTTACAAATACTGATGAAAAATCCTGACCAAATCCTGATGCAATCCTGAACGTGGACACATACCCTTAGACTGTTCAGGGATTTTTTTTTTTTGGCAATCGAGTTCAGCGTCCATCACATGACTGTTTATATGCAACTAGATGGTGGCCCGATTCTAACGCATCGGGTATTCTAGAATATGCATGTCGTCGTAGTATATTGCCCAGCCATGTAGTATATTGCCCAGCGACGTAGTATATAGCCCAGCTATGTAGTATATTGCCCAGTCATGTAGTATATTGCACAGGCCATGTAGTATATTGGCCAGTCACGTAGTATATTGCCCAGCGACATAGTATACAGCACAGAGCATATTGCCCAGCCACGTATTATATTGCCCAGTGACGTAGTATACAGCACAGAGCCACGTAGTATATTGCCCAGTCACGTAGTATATTCCCCAACTACGTAGTATATTGCCCAGCCACGTATGTCACAGGTTAAAAAATAAAAAATAAACATATACTCACCTTCCGATCCGAGGACCCCTTGTAGTTCTGTCGCCAGCTTCCGGTCTCAGGGTGTGATGACGTCACGGTCACATGACCGTGACGTCATGGCAGGTCCTTCTCGTGTAGGCGCGCAGGACCTGTGATGACGTCGCGGTCACATGACCGTGACGTCATGGAAGGTCCTTGTCGCATACCATCCTTAGCACCGGACCGTCGTGAGGAGCAGGAAATGTTATGACCTGGTGGTTAGGAGCACCCGGAATGACCTGATAGTTAAACCACATACAGGACGAACTCTGGGATGTGGGAACTCTGCTGACCGCAAGCCCTAATCCTATCACACACACTAGAAATAGCCGTGGAGCGCTCCTGACCAGACCTAGGCGCCTCGTCACAGCCTAAGGGCTATCTAGCCCTAGAGAAGGAAAATAAAGCCTACATGCCTCAGAGAAATTCCCCAAAGGTAAAGGAAGCCCCTCACATATATTGACTGTGAGTAAAGATGAAAGTCACAAACGCAGAAATGAAACAGGTTTAGCAAAGGGAGGCCAGACTAACTAAATAGACAGAGGATAGGAAAGGTAACTTAGCGATCAGCACAAAAACCTACAAAGACCACGCAGAGTGTGCAAAAAAAGACCTCTGCACCGACTCACGGTGCGGAGGGGCCACTCTGCATCCCAGAGCTTCCAGATAGCAAGACAAAATCATGAAAACCAGCTGGACAAGAAAACAGAGAACAAAATAAGACTATAAGGAACTTAGCTTCTGCAGGAGAAGACAGGTCACCAGAGAGATCCAGGAGCGAACTGAACGAATGCAAAAACATTGACAGCTGGCCTAGAGTAACGATCTGAGAGGAGTTAAATAGAACAGCCAATCAAAGGATAAACCACGTCACCTGTGTAAGGAACCTCAGAAGCCGCAGCTTCACTCATAGCCACCAGAGGGAGCCCATAGACGGAACTCGCCGAAGTACCATTCACGACCACAGGAGGGAGCTTGACAACAGAATTCACAACAGTACCCCCCCTTGAGGAGGGGTCACCGAACCCTCACCAGAGCCCCCAGGCCGACCAGGATGAACCAAATGAAAGGCACGAACAAGATCGGCAGCATGAACATCAGAGGCAAAAACCCAGGAATTATCTTCCTGACCATAACCCTTCCACTTGACCAGGTACTGGAGTTTCCGTCTCGAAACACGAGAATCCAAAATCTTCTCCACCACATACTCCAACTCCCCCTCGACCAACACCGGGGCAGGAGGATCAACGGAGGGAACCATAGGCGCCACGTATCTCCGCAACAACGACCTATGGAACACATTATGGATGGCAAAAGAAGCTGGAAGGTCCAAACGAAATGACACAGGATTAAGAACTTCAGAAATCTTATATGGCCCAATGAACCGAGGCTTAAACTTAGGAGAAGAAACCTTCATAGGAACGTGACAAGATGACAACCAAACCAAATCCCCAACACGAAGTCGGGGACCAACACAACGCCGGCGGTTAGCGAAACGTTGAGCCTTCTCCTGGGACAATGTCAAATTATCCACCACATGAGTCCAAATCTGCTGCAACCTGTCCACCACCGCATCCACACCAGGACAGTCCGAAGGCTCAACCTGCCCTGAAGAGAAACGAGGATGGAAACCAGAATTACAGAAAAACGGAGAAACTAAAGTAGCCGAGCTGACCTGATTCTTAAGGGCGAACTCAGCCAAAGGCAAGAAGGACACCCAATCATCCTGATCAGCAGAGACAAAGCATCTCAGATATGTCTCCAAAGTCTGATTAGTTCGTTCAGTTTGGCCATTAGTCTGAGGATGGAAAGCCGAAGAAAAAGACAAATCAATGCCCATCTTGCCAAAACCTCGAAACAAACTGGGAACCCCTGTCCGAGACAATGTTCTCTGGAATGCCATGCAAACGAACCATATGCTGGAAATACAATGGCACCAAATCAGAGGAGGAAGGCAATTTAGGCAAGGGTACCAAATGGACCATCTTAGAGAAGCGATCACAAACCACCCAAATGACCGACATCCTTTGAGAAACAGGGAGATCAGAAATAAAATCCATGGAAATATGCGTCCAGGGCCTCTTCGGGATCGGCAAGGGCAAAAGCAACCCACTGGCACGAGAACAGCAGGGCTTAGCCCGAGCACATGTCACACAGGACTGCACATAAGAACGCACATCCCGTGACAAAGAAGGCCACCAAAAGGATCTAGCCACCAAATCTCTGGTACCAAAGATTCCAGGATGACCAGCCAACACTGAATAATGAATCTCAGAGATAACTCTACTAGTCCATCTATCAGGGACAAACAGTTTCTCCGTAGGACAACGGTCCTGTCTATCAGCCTGAAACTTTTGCAGCACACGCCGCAAATCAGGGGAAATAGCAGACAAAATTACCCCTTCTTTAAGAATACCCGTCGGCTCCGGAACACCCGGAGAGTCAGGCACAAAACTCCTTGACAGGGCGTCAGCCTTCACATTCTTAGATCCCGGAAGGTATGAAACCACAAAATCAAAACGGGAGAAAAAGAGCGACCATCGAGCCTGTCTAGGATTCAACCGTTTGGCAGACTCGAGATAAGTTAAATTCTTGGGAACAGTCAAGACCACCACACGATGTTTAGCTCCTTCAAGCCAATATCGCCACTCCTCGAATGCCCACTTCATGGCCAACAACTCCCGATTGCCCACATCATAATTGCGCTCAGCAGGCGAGAATTTTCTAGAAAAGAAGGCACAGGGTTTCATCACCGAGCCATCAGAACTTCTTTGCGACAACACAGCCCCTGCTCCATTTTCAGAAGCATCAACCTCAACCTGAAAAGGGAGCGAAACATCTGGCTGGCACAACACAGGGGTAGAAGCAAAACGTCGCTTCAACTCCTGAAAAGCCTCTACAGCCGCAGAGGACCAATTGACCACATCAGCACCTTTCTTGGTCAAATCAGTCAACGGTTTAGCAATACTGGAAAAATTAGCGATGAAGCGACGATAAAAATTAGCAAAGCCCAGAAACTTCTGTAAGCTCTTAACAGATGTCGGTCTGAGTCCAATCGTAAATGGC
This sequence comes from Ranitomeya imitator, assembly GCF_032444005.1. Lineage (NCBI taxonomy): Eukaryota > Metazoa > Chordata > Amphibia > Anura > Dendrobatidae > Ranitomeya > Ranitomeya imitator. The sequence continues at coordinate 1,142,871,582 of NC_091282.1, forward strand.
CTGAACTTTAACAGGGTCCATCTCGATAGTAGAAGGGGAAAAAATGAAACCCAAAAATGAAACCTTCTGAACTCCAAAGAGACACTCTGACCCCTTCACAAACAAGGAATTCGCACGAAGGACCTGGAACACCATTCTGACCTGCTTCACATGAGACTCCCAATCATCCGAAAAGACCAAAATGTCATCCAAATATACAATCATGAATCTATCCAGGTACTCTCGGAAGATGTCATGCATAAAGGACTGAAACACAGATGGAGCATTAGAAAGCCCGAATGGCATAACCAGGTACTCAAAATGGCCCTCGGGCGTATTAAATGCCGTTTTCCATTCATCACCCTGTTTAATTCGCACAAGATTATACGCACCACACAGATCTATCTTGGTGAACCAACTAGCCCCCTTAATCCGAGCAAATAAATCAGACAGCAGCGGCAAAGGATACTGAAATTTGACTGTGATCTTATTAAGAAGGCGGTAATCAATACAAGGTCTCAAAGAACCATCCTTCTTGGCCACAAAAAAGAACCCTGCTCCCAACGGTGATGACGACGGACGAATATGACCCTTCTCCAAGGATTCCTTTATATAACTCCGCATAGCGGCGTGCTCTGGCACAGATAAATTAAACAGACGGCCCTTAGGAAACCTACTACCAGGAATCAAATTAATAACACAGTCGCAATCCCTATGAGGAGGTAGGGCACCGGATTTGGGCTCTTCAAATACATCCTGGTAATCTGATAAAAACTCAGGGACTTCAGAAGGAGTGGAAGGCGAAATTGACAGCAATGGAATATCACCATGTACCCCCTGACAACCCCAGCTGGACACCGACATAGATTTCCAATCCAACACTGGATTATGGACCTGTAGCCATGGCAACCCCAAAACGACCACATCATGCAGATTATGCAAGACCAAAAAGCGAATATCCTCCTGATGTGCAGGAGCCATGCACATGGTCAATTGAGTCCAGTACTGAGGCTTATTCTTGGCCAAAGGCGTAGCATCAATTCCTCTCTATGGAATAGGATACTGCAAGGGCTCCAAGAAAAAACCACAGCGCCTGGCAAACTCCAAGTCCATCAAATTCAGGGCAGCGCCTGAATCCACAAATGCCATTACAGAAAAGGACGACAGAGAGCAAATCAGAGTAACGGACAAAAGAAATTTAGACTGTACCGTACCAATGGTGGCAGACCTAGCGAACCGCTTAGTGCGCTTAGGACAATCGGAGATAGCATGAGTGGATTCACCACAGTAAAAACACAGCCCATTCCGACGTCTGTGTTCCTGCCGTTCAGCTCTGGTCAAAGTCATATCACACTGCATAGGCTCTGGCCTATGCTCAGAGAACACCGCCAGATGGTGCACAGCTTTGCGCTCACGCATGCGCCGATCGATCTGAATGGCCAAAGACATAGACTCATTCAGACCAGCAGGTGTGAGAAATCCCACCATGACATCCTTAAGGGCTTCAGAAAGACCCTTTCTGAAAATTGCCGCCAGGGCACATTCATTCCACTGAGTAAGCACTGACCACTTTCTAAACCTCTGACAGTACACCTCCGCTTCATCCTGACCCTGACACAAAGCCAGCAAGATTTTCTCTGCCTGATCCACTGAATTTGGTTCATCATAAAGCAATCCAAGCGCCAGAAAAAACGCATCAACATCACACAATGCCGGATCTCCTGGTGCAAGGGAAAATGCCCAGTCTTGAGGGTCACCACGTAACAAAGAAATAATGATTTTTACTTGTTGAGCGGGGTCACCAGAGGAGCGGGGTTTCAAAGCTAGAAACAGTTTACAATTATTTTTGAAATTCAAGAACCTAGATCTATCCCCAGAAAATAAGTCAGGAATAGGAATTCTAGGCTCTAACATAGGATTCTGAACCACAAAATCTTGAATGTTTTGTACTCTTGCAGTGAGATGATCCACACAAGAGGACAAACCTTGAATGTCCATAACTACACCTGTGTCCTGAACCACCCAAAGGTCTAGGGGATAAGAAAGACAAAACACAGTGCAAAGAAAAAAAAATGATCTCAGAAGTTCTCTTATCCCTCTATTGAGATGCATTAATACTTACGGGCCAGCTGTACTGTTATGACCTGGTGGTTAGGAGCACCCGGAATGACCTGATAGTTAAACCACATACAGGACGAACTCTGGGATGTGGGAACTCTGCTGACCGCAAGCCCTAATCCTATCACACACACTAGAAATAGCCGTGGAGCGCTCCTGACCAGACCTAGGCGCCTCGTCACAGCCTAAGGGCTATCTAGCCCTAGAGAAGGAAAATAAAGCCTACCTTGCCTCAGAGAAATTCCCCAAAGGTAAAGGAAGCCCCTCACATATATTGACTGTGAGTAAAGATGAAAGTCACAAACGCAGAAATGAAACAGGTTCAGCAAAGGGAGGCCAGACTAACTAAATAGACAGAGGATAGGAAAGGTAACTTAGCGATCAGCACAAAAACCTACAAAGACCACGCAGAGTGTGCAAAAAAAGACCTCCGCACCGACTCACGGTGCGGAGGGGCCACTCTGCATCCCAGAGCATTCAGCTAGCAAGACAAAATCATGAAAACCAGCTGGACAAGAAAACAGAGAACAAAATAAGACTATAAGGAACTTAGCTTCTGCAGGAGAAGACAGGTCACCAGAGAGATCCAGGAGCGAACTGAACGAATGCAAAAACATTGACAGCTGGCCTAGAGTAACGATCTGAGAGGAATTAAATAGAACAGCCAACCAAAGAATAAACCACGTCACCTGTGTAAGGAACCTCAGAAGCCGCAGCTTCACTCATAGCCACCAGAGGGAGCCCATAGACGGAACTCGCCGAAGTACCATTCACGACCACAGGAGGGAGCTTGACAACAGAATTCACAACAGGGAAAGGCGCCGGAGGGTGAGTATATGATGATTTTAAATTTTTTAAATTATTTTTAACATTAGAACTTTTTACAATTGACGCTGCATAGGCAGCATCAATAGTAAAAACTTGGTCACACAGGGTTAATAGCGGCGGTAACGGAGTGAGTTACCCACGGCATAACGCGGTCCGTTACCGCTGGCATTAACCCTGTGTGAGCGGTGACTGCGGGGAGTATGGAGCGGGCGCTGGGCACTGACTGCAGGGGAGTAGGGAGGGATTAATCGGACTTTGGCCGTCGCTGATTGGTCACGGCAGCCATGACAGGCAGCTGGTGAGATCAATCAGCGACTTGGATTCCATGACAGACAGAAGCCGCGACCAATGAATATCCATGACAGACAGAAGGACAGACAGACAGAAAGACGGAAATGACCCTTAGACAATTATATAGTAGATTTGCATACTTGTTAAATGCGGACCACTTTCTTTTCTTCTCTTGATGGTCTAAATTGAGAGTAAGCAGTCGGCATGCAAATCACATATGAGCGGTCAGATGATGAGTGCCAGGATTGTAGAAGAGAGCAGAATCATAACACTTTCTTCCTAGTTTTATTCATGACCCGAATAACCCCTTTAATCTCTGTGGGCTTGAAAAAAATAATGAAATATTGATTTTGCCCTCAGTTACAATGAGGGTTACCACCTTTTGCACCCACATGTCAGCAGCTTTGTGTGGGTAAAAGGAGGTATGGTTTTAAGCCCCCTATTCACTTTCGATACCTGTTGCCAACTTTGGCAGCAAATTATCTCTAGAGAACAAAAGGATCGTCAGTCTGAAACTGGACATGCTGAATCAGTAACTTCCTCAACAATCATCTGTTGAGGGACAGTCGGGTGCCGATACATACTTGACTGTTGTCTGAGCCTGACGATATCAGCGTCTTTGCCCTACGTTAAGGTACCGTCACACTAGACAATATCGCTAGCGATCCGTGACGTTGCAGCGTCCTCGCTAGCGATATCGTCCAGTGTGACAGGCAGCAGCGATCAGGCCCCTGCTGTGCTGTCGCTGGTCGGGGAAGAAAGTCCAGAACTTTGTTTCGTCGCTGGACTCCCCGCAGACATCGCTAAATCGGTGTGTGTGACACCGATTCAGCGATGTCTTCGCTGGTAACCAGGGTAAACATCGGGTTACTAAGCGCAGGGCCACGCTTAGTAACCCGATGTTTACCCTGGTTACCATCGTTAAAGTAAAAAAAACAAACGCTACATACTTACCTACCGCTGTCTGTCCCCGACGCTGTGCTTCTCTGCTCTGGCTGTGAGCACAGCGGCCGGAAAGCAGAGCGGTGACGTCACCGCTCTGCTTTCCGGCTGCCCGGCGCTCACAGCCAGAGCAGAGAAGCACAGCGCCGGGGACAGACAGCGGTAGGTAAGTATGTAGCGTTTGTTTTTTTTACTTTAACGATGGTAACCAGGGTAAACATCGGGTTACTAAGCGCGGCCCTGCGCTTAGATACCCGATGTTTACTCTGGTTACCGGGGACCTCGGGATCGTTGGTCGCTGGAGAGCTGTCTGTGTGACAGCTCTCCAGCGACCAAACAGCGACGCTGCAGCGATCCGGATCGTTGTCGGTATCGCTGCAGCGTCGCTTAGTGTGACGGTACCTTTAGTCTAATGTGTATATAGGGCCTTCAGGGGCATGGCTCCACACTGTGTGTGATTTGTCACAAAAAGGGGCTGTCCACACCTTTGGTATTGATGACCATCAATATCAGATCGATTTAATAGGAGCTGAGCTACAGTTCGTTTCAATGAATTGCTCCACTCAGAACACTGTTTTTATCGAGAAGCTGATTACAGCTCATTGGTGGGGTACCTGGTGCTGGACCTCCAGTTATCTGATATTGATGACCTATCCAAAGGTTAGGTCATCAGTATCATAGTAGTGGAATTAGTCATTATTTATCCAGTCTTAGTAAAAGAGTCGTATTTGTGCAGCCATAGAAATGGGTCATCATTAATCAGTGTAGATACCTCTAGGGAATAAGATCTGCCATATTTTTAAGGAATCGGGCAAGGTTCAAAGTGGCGTACGACTTCTTGTACGCGTCACCATAAATCTTACTCTAGTCAGGAACTGCAGTAAGATTTGTGGTATACCGAACGCCGCTGCTCATCATGAATATGACGACTGGGGGTCATCACATCTCAATACTCCCCCATCCCGCCTCTGCTTTGCCTACTGTATTGGAGCTGAGCGAAAATGGTATGAAATGTCAAAACGTGCAACATTTTTTGCGAAGCCTTGTGTTTCTGGTGTGAAAGATTTGATGAATCGAGGCCCTAGTGTAAATACCAGCTAGTGGTGTGCTATGCTGGTGGCAACTCTTTCTATGGCCCATTTTGGATTTAATTGATTAATTACTGGAGTCCCTTGACTTTTTTGAAGAGATTACAAAATGTTTATTTGTTATTGAAGTGGATGGCAGCATCGATATAAATGGTCAGCTGTGCATACAGTCTATCCTGACATCTACCAATGGCAGGATATCCCACAACTCAAGGTTGCTCTGCCCTCCAATGTGGGGGTCAGATAGAAGTCCAGCGTATGATGTTTTGTAGTGTGCCGGTTTTCCATCCCGTCTTCCTTGACTATGATAAATGAGCAGGGCCAGTAATGCTGCAGAACCTCTACTACTATGGAGAAATGTGGTCATATTTGGTTAGTATCAGTACTTTATATGAGAACCATAGATTGTTACTGTGGAAATTCGATGAGGAATCCTCCTTAGACCTCTGAGTTCTTGGCTCAGCATAGTTAGAATTTAGAAGATTGATTCAGCGCAGAGCGATGCGAGGAACGTCAGATGAAGTCAGGAGGTTATACCGTCTATTGAATACATTATAAAGAGCTGCAATCCAGTGTCCAGTGAATGCATTTTACCTTCAGGTGTATCAAAAAAACCCTTCGGTTTGAGATTGTAGGGTCTTAGTGACTGGTTTCATCAAAATGAAATTACAGAGTAGAAAATGAGAAATTCTTTTAAATTAACTTGAGAGCTAATATATTTTTCATAATGTCTTATTTTTCCCATGTGGAAGATAATTCTCTGATCAGCAAGTATTAGAAAAATAATCTTCCAAAATACCAAGATTCATTGATGTCAGTGGAGAAAATGACTTTTTCCACCAACAGCTTAAGGCTCCTTTCACACTGCATTCAGGCACCCGTTCCGTGACTCTGTCGGGGCTTATGTCCGAACCCCCCACCAAACGGGATTCGGGCGTATGCGCTGACGGGCCATAGACTATAAGCAAACTTGCACTCTGTCGTGCATCATTTTCGGGTGTGCATGCCTACTGGAGATGCAGTCTACCTAGGTGCTTAAAGGGGTTGAAAAATGAGCCATAGGAACACATCTAGCACGAATGTCACCCGCTTTTCCTAGTATGACCAGGGCCCTAATGTCAGATCTGGTCAGTGCATTGCTTTAGCTATATCATCATAAGTGCTCGTTCACACAACAGTTTTTTCGATCTGAGAGTTGACCGTGATAAAAACGCACAGCACTCAGAGCAATGTTATTCAATGGGGCAGTGCAGATTAAAAATATTCTTGCAGATTCTAGTAAAAAAAAAATGACAGCATGCCCTACTTTCTCCCATAAATCGGATGAGATTCACCCGTTCATGTCTATGGGTGCGGGAAACAAGTCAGATACCATACGGACCATCAGTATTGCATCCGATTTTTACAGATATATTGCAATTCTGTAACATAGGAAACCGTAAATGGTCCTGTAAAACATTAATAGCTGCTGCTGTAAAAATGGACTGCGCATGGATGACAAGTGAGAAAAAAATCATCCTAAAAAGGATAGGTTCAAACGAGCATATAAAAATGCAATCCGTTTTTATAGCAGTTCTCTTAATAATTTTCAAGGCCATTTACGGACAGTACTCCGACCGAAAATGCAGTCAAGTGAAAGCGCCCTAAATGCTTCTAGGTCTGACAATAATATAACATTCCCTGGTTCAGGTACTGGTGGCTGCACCTATGAGGTCCTACTGATTGAATCTAGGATTGGGCTATAAATTGAAGCCAGATTTTGGTTATGCTCAAAAGTTATGGATGTTTTGCAGGTTTGCCATCACATTTTTGGTCTGAAAATCAACCGTGTAACACAGTACCGGCAATATGCATGAGATTTTTTCTTTCTTTTACTTTTAAACCAGAAATTGATCTGTTTTGTAAATTTTTCGGTCCACATTACGTATTTTTTTCTGTTTTCAACAGATATTTCCCACAGACTGTTATGTTTGCTGCAGGTTTGCTGCAGATCCAAATTAAGTAATATAAAAATAAGAAAATGATAATAAAAATATACTAGTCTCCAGTGGTTATTCCTCCATTGTTGGCACTGTGCATCATGACCTCATATGGCGACGTTCCATCCCATGTTACCACTGCAGCCAGTCAAGGGCCAGGATGCACTGAGACTAATATATATATATATATATATATATATATATATATACTGGCCACCCTTTTGCATTAAATCTGCAAAACCTTAGATTAAAGTCAGCTGAATTTACCATCTTGTATTATGGGGTGTGCCCAAATCCCCCAACAGATGATGACGAGGGAGAGTAGGATCCAGCAGTTGGAATTTCATTGCCTAATCCTCTTGTTTTCAGGAAATATGAGCCGGAAAATCATGTCTGGCAGCATCTTTCTCTTCTCTCCCCATTGAAAGCACATGAAAGTTTGGCCAAGTGGTCATGTTTCTGGGAGAATTGGGAGCGATAGCAGTCTACTGAATAAACATATGGCTGACAGGTATCTTATGTGTCAGGAGAAGGGGGCTCTTAAATAAATGGCGGTGCTGCAGACGTGCGCCATGCATACTGCTGCATAAGAGGCTGGTAAAGGGTTAACTCTCTGTTGCTCTCCGATCGTTAGAAAGATGTGTTAAAAAATTGCATTCAAAGTTGGACATTTACATTAAGAAAGGGAAAATATAAAAGGAAAGACTTACTATACTCTTCTCTTTTTCTGTATTTGTTGGACAAAAATGTTTACATCAGATCTGAACCGTGGATCGTACCGTACATTTTATGATCAGAGCAGGAACATAAAATGGTGATCATTTCCCTTTAAATAATTAAGATTATTGATTACTGGACAGGAGTCGATGCACATACTATGGAGAATTACCTAGTAATTCCACTGCTGTATTGAGTCGTTATTACCAACACAATAATTATTTTCAAGGTCACCTGCAATCTACAAGATTAATTAGTATTGAAAATCCACCTAAATGTGCACATGTGGATGTATCACGGCGTTATAATCTAATCAGTCACACAATCTCATAACCACAGTGCTGATAGCATTAGAAATGTCTAGATGAAGGGCAGAAACCCAGACAATGGACTGCTGTACATAGAGACCATTTATAACTGTGCACATCATGGCTGTGTATAGCTGATCATGTAGAGACGTGACATTCAGCTGATCAGTCACTGGCGATGATCTGTATGTTCGGATGTAATATTGAGTGCTGGATCTATGAAGGCCCATAGTGCGGTCACAAATGCAATCTATCCTGTGTGCACTAATGCATGTGTGAGGGAGGCCAGGGCCGTAGTCGTGGCTGACATAGGTTGCTCATTCTTGCCCTTGTCTCCAGCCACATGCACACAATTTCACCTTCCGTTCCATATGGGTCCCCTCGGTTCTGCTGAGGACTCACTTGTGACAGTTTCTTGCAAAAAGAGACAGAGTCCAGTTTCAACTCAAAACAAACAATTTTACTTGTTTCCATTCTCAGTACGTCCAGCTCCGTTACAGCAACATCTTTGGGAACATCACAGTACACATCTTTGTATATTCCTGTGCTTTCTCTCACTTCTTCTAGAATGCCCCTGGGTCGTACCGACTTGTCCGGTACCACAGCATTCCTTCTGTCCAGCACAACTACCTTCAGGAATTCCACCATCCGTTTTACCCCAGACATAAGGGCATCAGCCCACGTAGTTGGCTGCCACATTTTGGAGCTGCTTCGCATTCCTTCTTTGCTATGACCTTCAACCTTCTGGCCCTGGATGACTGGGCTCCTTTCTTAACGTTGCGTGGTCAACTGTTTTGTCCGGGCTCTAATGCCCTCTGACCTGTCTGGGCTTCCTGGCCCTACTAACTCAAAGCAGGACGCTCTCTTTACCTTATGCAGTTAGCCCCTCCTAAGTTAACTGTTACCTATCCTAATCTGTGTGCTAAAATGCCCCCCTCTAGTGGGCGAACTTGAGTACTGCACTCTCCCTATATACAATGGACACATAGCAGCATTAAGATAGCTAACCATATATACAGAGTAGGACATTTACATTTATCAACATTTAACCGGGATGGGTGTGGTGCTTAATACAGTCTTTGTAACCCCTTACACATGCATTGATTGATATGTGTGCGTTGAGATCAGTGTCCATGGAATATGCTATGTGTACATGAGTGATCACGTGTAGCACATCACATGCTGCTTACATAGCTTTGGTTCAGTTGGATTCACTAATTTGATAGAACTGTAAAGTTGCTTAAAGTGAACCTGTCATGTAAAATAACATTATTAACCTGCCGGTATGGGGTTATTCTGCAGGTTAATAGTGTTCTGACACCGTGCTGCTTTAGCACTAAGAGCACCGCTGCCAGGAGTAAATTAACTTCATTCCCCCCTACCCCGGCAGCGTTCGACTTCCAGCCATACGGCGGCGTAGGCGCAATTTCAGTCATGGCTCAGTGTATAGGGTGTGGCGCCTGTAACTGCGCCCCCAGCAGGGCCGATAATAGGGGCAGGCAGACTAGGCATTTTCCTAGTGCCCCCGCTCCCCCAGTAGCCCTAATAGCACCACACCAAGCAGTCACTATGTGAGTCAGGGGGCCCCAGGGACGCCCCTTACCGCATTCAATTGTATCTGCATCATAGATGCCGACGCAGTTGAAAGCAATGATGGAGGAGAGAGCCTCAGACTCCCTCTCCCATCATTTCCTCCCATCTCTGACAAAGAGGGTGCAATAACGTTACTACATCACATGCCATTCTGTACAGAGTAGTGGAGCTGCTGAAATGCGCTACAGAAACAGAAGCAGCATAGGAACAGGTAAACCAATCCAGGTAAACATGGCCCCCATCTCCATCCTGGTAGCCATGGCCACCATCCCCATCCTGGAATCCATGGTCCCCATCCTGGTATCCATGGTCCCCATCCTGGTATCCATGGCCACATCCCCATCCCGGTATCCATGGGCACCATCCTCATCCTTATATCCATGGCCCCCTCATCCCCATCCTGTTAAACATGGCCTCCATCATAGTGCACACATATAAAAAAAAAGATTCTACTCACCTTTCTTCCTCTCCCTTGCAGCGCTGTGTCCTGTGCTGATGCCATCTGCTGATTTCAGCGTGTAACGGTGCATAACGTCACTCACGCCCTCACACGCCGAGATCAGCTTCCGGAATATTCACGCCTCCCCACACCTGGGACTATTGGTGTAGGGAGCAGTGAATATTCATTCTGTTTAATAGCCAGCACACCATTAGCTGGCTTCATGCAGTAGCTGTGTGCCCGCTATTAAAGAGAATGAATATTCACTGCTCCCTATGCCCATAGTCTCTCACACCTCTTTGCAATGAATCCAGCACTGAGAGGTGGGGGAGACTATGGGCGTGGAGAGCAGTGAATATTCAATCCTTTTAAAAACAGGCACACTGTTGGCTGCAGTTGCCAGCTTCCTGCAATGAATGGATTGTCATGTCACTTTATTTAAAACTGGCCCCTGGGACTGAATGGCGGGGGCTCTAACACTGATCTGCTGTCAGTCAGTGCTGGGGTGTGGTAAGAGCCACCACTCTCTCTGTACACAGAACGGTAACTGAAGACCACTGCTATAACTGGAAGCCGAACACTGCCGTGGGAATAAAGTTAATTTCCTCCCGGCAGTGGGGCTGTCAGAACTGTGACAGCACAGTATTAGAACGCTATTAGTCTGTTGATTAACCCCATATATGCAGGTTTAGTGTTATTTTACATGACAAGTTCCCTTTGATATGTAATGTTCAGTAAGATTATGATCCCATAGAACCCACTGCATGGTAAGGCAATGCTCCCATCCGGAAGTAGCAGCCCTATTGAACGCAGGTAGATACGCATGTGGTCACTGAACCATGTGGATTTACCACATTCAATACATTCTATTGATGTAATTTCTGTTGCGGAGGCTAGCGTTCGCGCAAGAGAAATTGATATGCTGCGGTCCTGAAAGACGCTCCTCATGTCCGTCTCCACCGGTGATCCACAGGTGAACATACATGCATAGTGGATATGAGATTTCTAGAAATCCCATCCACGCTGCTGTAACATCTGGCCGCTGCGGGTTTGATTCTGCATAAATACAAAGCGTCCAACCTGCAGCAACTCCTGATCGTGGGAACGTAATATCTACTCTAGTTGTACATTGCTTCTAAAATTATGAATCTGTCATTATAATCTGTGCTTCTTAATAAAACTGATTTTACAACACTGTCTCCTGGGTTTAAGCCTATTGGGATAATGATTTGCGAGTTGTAACCCATATACAGAATAAATTAGGAATTTGAAACGGCAAGTGTCAAGATATTCTGGGAATCTGGAAATGCTCAATGCTATTTACTGCATATTATGTACAGTGGGTCAGAATTGCAGTAAAAATTGTCTGTAAGGCTATGTTCACATGTTGCTTTTTTCAGCATTTTGACACGTTTTTTTCAGCTGTTTTTTACAGTACCAGCAAAGTATATGAGATTTCAGAAATCTCATGCACACAGCTTGGTTTTTGGGTCCTCGGAATTTTGTGCAATACCTTGGTCTTTGCCAAACGCAGCCTGTCACTTCTTTCAGCATTTTTTCACCCGTTGAAAGCAATGGCGGTACAAAAAATACTGAATAAAACACAGGTATCAGGTTTTGCTGCATTTTTGGTGCCAAACCCAGATGAAATAGAATCTGACAGTAGATCGCAATTTCACCCAAAAATTTAGGGGCACATGTTAGGCTACTTTTACACTTGCGTTGTTTAGAATCCATCACAATGCGTCGTTTTGGGAAATAAACGCATCCTGCAAATTTGCCCGCAGGATACGTTTTTTACCATAGACTTGTATTACCGACTGATTGCGACGTATGGCCACACGTTTCGTCTGTCGTGCACTGGTTGCGTCGGATTTTGGCGGCCCGTCGTCTGGAAAAACGTTCAAGGGAACGTTTTTATGTGCGTTGTATCTTGTTTTTCCGTCTGCGCATGCCCAGCAGGAAATCTCTCTCTTTCTCTTTCCTCCCCGGAACTGCAGACGGAAATGTGAAAGGACACACTTCCGTCGGTACGTCGTGCCAACGCTTTGTGACGGGCGACTACCGACGGAAATGTGAAAGTAGCCTACGCTGATGAAATCCAGAAAAGATGCAGGCTCAGCGCTAGAGCCCGCATCAAAGAGGGAAAGACACGAAACTTGACATACCTATACATCATATGTGGTGAATGGGGTTAATAGTGATTTCAAAATAAATAAGAATAATAATATTAGTGATCTAAAAGACATTTTTCATGAGGAATGGGCTAGGATTCATCGGTAATGCTGCCAAAAGGTGGTTTCTGGTAATGTATCACATTTGCAGTAGGTCATAACAGCCAGACATTTGTCATGCAGGGGTTCAATAATTCTTAGCCTGCAGTACTTGTTAAAGAGGTTGTCTAGCATCACAATATTTTTTATAGGCATGGTTTTATAAAAATAAACATTGGATTTTGTGATGAATTTGGAGCGAGCGTTACATTAGTTGCGTGGAGCGATTTCATTTGTTCTCATTTGGTTTATTGAAAAATAGCAGAAAGTTTGTAAAATTTGTTAATAAACTTATTTAGCAATGAGGCAGAAAAATTTAGATTGCAGCTATGATATGTATACATACAGCGGGTGAAATAAGTATTGAACACCTCACCAATCTTTTAAGTAAATATGTTTATAAAGGTGCTATTGGCATGAAATTCTCACCAGTTGTCGGTAACAACCCATCCAATCCACACAGGCAAAGAAATCATTCCTTAGATGTCCATATATTAGGTTATGTGTAATAATGAGAAATGACACAGGGAGAAAGCATTGAACACGCTTACTGAACTTTTGTTCCTTCCATGCATTTTCTATTGGATTCAGGTCCGGTGATTGGCTGAGCCATTCTAGCAGCTTTATTTGCTTTCTCTGAAACCAATTTAGAGTTGAAGTTTGCTGGTGCGTATGCTGAAAAACAGCCCCACACCATGACATTCCCACCTCCATACTTCACTGTTGGTATGGTGTTTTGGAGGTGATACGCAGTGCCTTTTCGCCTCCAAATATGGTTCTCATCCAAAAAGTTCAATTTTGGTCTCCTATGACCAGACTATATTTGACCAGTATTTCACAGGCTTGTCTAAATGTGGTTGAGCACACTTTATAAGCTCTTCGATATGCTTTTTGTTCAGCAATGTGTGCTGTGCGTGCATACAGACCATGGAGGTTGTACCTGCTTATTCCTGGTCTTTCTGTGACACCCCACAGGTGGTCCTTGGTTCTTGGACAACTCTATGATAATTCTTCTCACTCTTCCTATATATATGGTAAGGCACTTGATGCCTTACCATACATAGTAAGTCGCACATGCTGCGGATGATAAGTGCATATTTTTGCAGGTAAAACCTAGAACACTTTACAGTATTGGGCAGGATGTGCTTTTACGACTCCAAACTACACACTGCATATTTTTTTCCCAAGAAATTGATTCAGGTTGTTAAAGAGAATCTGTCAGTAGATTTTTGCTGTACAATCTGAAAGCAGCATAATGTAAGGCAAGAAAGCCTGAGTCCAGAGATGTGTCACTTATTGGACTTGGTGTAGCTGTCATCGTATCCTTGTTTGTCTGATGTAGATGTAGCCGAGCTAAGACTTTTGGGCTGTATAATGACTGGCAGCTTTCTGTGTACACTGTACATTGTCATAAAGCTGCCAATCAGTGCTGAGGGGCGGGGTTATGCAGATTATCCTGGCTGCCTGGCACAGGAGATGTAGTCCTGCAATGATAATCTCCTGCTGATAAAATACTGATTGGGTTCAGAGTACCCTGGCCGGGTCAGGTCCACCAACTTTGTAACAGGTTTCTAAGGACTTGTGGGCAACTGCTCAATCATTAAGCAAATATGTTTGTAATTGTTGGAAGGGTCATGAAGAGGGAAGACTAACACCATGTAGCAAGGCCCAGCACCATGAGGGGGGACAATTTTGAGCTCTGTTCTATGTAATGATAATATCTTGCATCACACCCACCATTATCATTTTTAGAATACCTCTGTCCACATCTTAATGTCCCTTCTCTGCCGACATTCATTTCCATTCCAAGTACTTTCCACTGTATATTAATGATATTTAAATATATCGGGACCAAGCATATTATGCAGCGCAATAAAGCTGCTAGTAATTCTATCAGCCGGCATTAGCGGCACTGCTTTATGGATCCGGCGAGAAGAGTAACTCAAGGGCTTTGAAGTGTGCAATAGTAAATTGTTTTACTAGGCCGGGTCCTTCTCCTTTCAATGCTAACTAATAAGATGACGCCATTAAAGGTGCCCAGCTCATACAGCTCACTTACATATAAAGAAACCAGTGGGGAATTGGTAACTAGTTATATAGGACCAACATTATCTGCAACATTCAGTGTCAGGGGAGTATGCAGCAGTCACATGCTGAAAACAGCAATCAGATCAGGTGTAAAGTGCAACGTTATAAATCAATATGGCAAAACCTACTATACAGCATGGTCTTATTTTATTCCTGGGCACGAGTCATTTTTCTATAATATAATGTACATGAATATCTTTGATCAGTATGTCAGTCGATTGTATATTTTAGACAAAATGGAAAAACTTATGCCTACAGCTTGTCCTGTATTATGCATAGGATGGACCAAACATAAGTCCTTGGTTATAATGGGGCAACCTTCAATATGCATTTTAATGCGATTCTCTATGGAACTATATAGAGGCTTGTTCAATCCAATTTTATTACAAGGATTCCTCATTATAAGCTGAGCACTTGTGGAATCCAAAGTGATCAGTTATGATGTGCTGGGAAGAAGAGGCTGGGAATTTGGTTCCCCTAAAGTGGCGCTGGAGGGAGAATTAGGCCCTACATTGTATTAGGGCTAGTGATGAGCGAGTATACTCGTTGCTCGGGTTTTTCAGAGCACGCTCGGGTGACCTCCGAGTATTTATGACTGCTCGGAGATTTAGTTTTCCTTGCCGCAGCTGGATGATTTACAGCTACTAGCCAGCCTGAGTACATGTGGGGGTTGCCTGATTGCTAGAGAATCCCCACATGTAATCAAGCTGTCTAGTAGCCGCAAATCATCCAGCTACGGCAAGGAAAACGAAATCTCCAAGCAGTCACAAATACCCGGAGACCACCCGAGTGTGCTCTGAAAAACCCGAGCAACGAGTATGCTCGCTTATCACAAGTGAAATCCATCAAAACATCGGATCCCTCTCGCGAGCAATGTTATTCAGTTAATCAGTGCACATGTATAGGTTTTTTTTACTGGCCAGAGTGGTCCTAGGAAAAAAAATCACAACATGCACTGTTTGCCTTCGATAATTGATGGCACTCGCCAATTCATGTCTATGGGTTCGTGGAAATCATTGGTTCGCACTCCAAGTGTAGTCCCATTTTCATGTACAGATAGAATGGAGAAACTTTTTTTTTTTTTTAAATTCTTCACGTCCTACAAAAACGGATCCAACTCCGATCAGAGTCTCCAACCTTTTCTGCCTGCAGCCCTGATTCTATACCTGGTCTTGGGGGTGCATAGTGATTGGGTAGTATCTGTTCTAGGCTTGGTAAGCCAGTGGGACATAAACAGTCGGCCCACTGTAATTATTTGCTCAAGGTGCCGTCACACATAGCGACGCTGCAGCGATACCGACAACAATCCGGATCGCTGCAGCGTCGCTGTTTGGTCGCTGGAGAGCTGTCACACAGACAGCTCTCCAGCGACCAACGATCCCGAGGTCCCCGGTAACCAGGGTAAACATCGGGTAACTAAGCGCAGGGCCGCGCTTAGTAACCCGATGTTTACCCTGGTTACCATCCTAAAAAGTAAAAAAACAAACGCTACATACTTACCTTCTGCTGTCTGTCCTCGGCGCTCTGCTTCTCTGGTCTGGCTGTGAGCGCCGGGCAGCCAGAAAGCAGAGCGGTGACGTCACCGCTCTGCATTCCGGCTGACCGACGCTCCCAGCCAGAGCAGGAGGAGAGCAGAGCACAGCGCTGGAGGACAGACGGCTGTTGGTAAGTATGTAGTGTTTGTTTTTTTACTTTTAGGATGGTAACCAGGGTAAACATCGGGTTACTAAGCGCGGCCCTGCGCTTAGTTACCCGATGTTTACCCTTGTTTCCAGCAAAGACATCGCTGAATCGGTGTCACACACGCCGATTCAGCGATGTCTACGGGGAGTCCAGCGACGAAATAAAGTTCTGGACTTTCTTCCCCGACCAGCGATCTCCCAGCAGGGGCCTGATCGCTGCTGCCTGTCACACTGTACGATATCGCTAGCGAGGACGCTGCAACGTCACGGATCGCTAGCGATATCGTCTAGTGTGACGGTACCTTAAGATACATCTAGAGATGATGCTATGTTGGCTCAGACTTTGTAATATTAATTGTTCCCTAAATTGGGTCTTCGGAGCACAATAAGAGACTCTGTACACAGTGATCTCGCAGTGCTCAGAAACCAGTGCAGATGAGAACTGAACTATGAAGCGTGAGCACATACTATTCACTGTGTTTTAAATACCTAATTACCTAAAAACCCCATTTTCTTTCATTTAACTAAAGTGTGATAAATTATGTAGGGTAATAACACCATGCTCAACTAGAAGAGCTGCCAACTCTTCACTACAAAATGTTTGCCATCCAGTTAATGAAGTACCGACGTATAGGAGGCTCATAAATCTATGTGGGTGATTTTAAGAAGTATACCCAGAGCTCTGGAGGCTCAATTTGGGTTAGGAGGTCATAAAGAAAATGTGTTAGGTTATTCTACAGAAACTCCTTACAAAGGATGCATCAGGTTCAAAACCATGTTTCAAACTTAGCTGCAAGTTATCAGCTATCTGTAAGCTAGGTTGCTGATCGCTGGTGGTCTCAATTCTGGGATCTCTACTGATCCTGAAAAAGGAGATTTGAAGTTCCACACTAGAAATACTTGTCAGTCACCACTCTGCTAATCTAATTGTTAGCTATTTTTGAAAGTTGCATACACAATAAATAGTGTGGTGGCACACACGTGCAGCCATCTCTCCATTTAAGTGGGGTATTTCAAAGCTCTGTTCTCGAGATTGGTGAATACAGTCTAACTGGATGCAATGAATTTATGCCTGGGCTGCTCACATATGCTTTTTACACTTTGCCAATTCTGTAATACAGCATGGTGGCTCAGTGGTTAGCACTCTTGCTTTGCAGCGCTGGCTTTCTGGGTTCAAATCCAACCAAGGATAACATCTGCAAGGAGTTTGTTCTCCCAGTGTTTGCGTGGGTTTCTTCTGGGTTCTATTGTTTCCTCCCACACTCCAAAGACATATTGCTAGGGAATTTAGATTGTGAGCCTCATTGTGAACATAACTCATGTCTATGCACAATGTATTTCCCCATCCCATAATAGTTCTAACCTGCGAAGCAAAGGTCAGCTGGTGACAATGGTTTCTAGTAGGAATTAATGTAGGCCCAAGAACTAGAAATGACCGATCTGCAGGTTGACTTCCCGGGAGTCTAGAATGGTTTTGCCGATTGTCCAGTTTGGTCTGTATTATTTGGACAGTCTCGATAAACAACGTGTTTGTCCATGTGAATGTACACATGGTGTTCTTGCTGGATAAAATCGCTTTCAGTTATAAAGCGTGGATCTACATCGTGTACAGAGTATGACATGCCTGATGTCTGCCGCACGTGTGGGAGTATTACATACTGTAGAGAAATGGAACACGTCAGTCACAATTTCATGGTCGGATATTCTTCCTGTACTTGGTACAGCTGTATGAAGAAGAATCATGCTTTGTTCTATCACAAATCTGATTCCTCCCTTCGAGGTCAGTGGAGACTTGTTTACTTGCATGTGAGAAACCATTGTGCGCCCATAAGGGGACCTTCATTTCTTCCTAAACTTTAATTTCATCAGTTGGGGAATAAAAAATACTCACTGTAGACTCTACGAAAGTATATGGAGATTGTAGGGTGCAGCCTACAACTTTGTGCATTCACACCGAGCACCATATTTATTTTCAGTCATGTGCGTGATGCCTTTGCGCGTTTTTTTTACTAGCTGTCATTTCTAGACATTTAGACATGCACTGAGCTGATACATTTGCTTCATGTCGTCCTATTACTGCTCTTTGGCTCTGAAGAGATTGCAGCACATGTTTAACATTACAGCAGCGAGTGCATAGGTTGCTCTCTTGTCTCCAGAGGCCGCTCGCTTGCTACGCGGAGATCAATCGATGGAGGTGACAACAATTAGCAGTCATTAATGTCTGTGGTCTAAATGTCTCCCAGCTCCTGTCAGCTTCTTTCCACGCTTTGTGTACTATACAACCTGTACAAGTGAATTTGTGTAAGAAATGCATTAACCTTCAGAAAAGCAGGGTGGAAGGAGGGCTGCGAGTATTTTTGGTGTGGGGGGCGGGTTTCACAGCAGTCGCTTCTCACAGTTCTTGACTGAAGACTGGAGATGCTGCATGTGTACATACTGATTTCTCCGCTTCTCCCCTGCCTTGTAGATGACCTGCTGCTGTTTCTAATCACAGGTTTGTTATTAGATTCCTAATATCTTCATTTTATGGATCACAAAGTACATTTCTTTCTTCACGTGTCTCGTTGAAGCCATTCTTGGGGGTATCGGAGGCTCAATTGTTGGGGGCTCTGACA
Source organism: Ranitomeya imitator (assembly GCF_032444005.1). Classification (NCBI taxonomy): domain Eukaryota; kingdom Metazoa; phylum Chordata; class Amphibia; order Anura; family Dendrobatidae; genus Ranitomeya; species Ranitomeya imitator. The sequence continues at coordinate 1,142,890,522 of NC_091282.1, forward strand.
GGGCAGTCATTCTTTGATTTTTTTATTGTGTGTAACCTTGGAGATTTGCGCCAAGACAAGACTTTTGGGGTTCTTGAACGTGGGCAATCAATATGGTAGAACTAAGACTAGTTGGTCGTATCACATGTGCTGAGGTCTCTTAGGTGCGTACAGGTCCTCATCATGCCATGGCTCTTAGGCATGGATTGCATTTGGTTCTCGGGTCCTTTGCTGGGCGCATTTACATTTTATTTACATATATGATCCCGTTTTGGAATATTTTGGTGGTATTTTAGGCTACAATAAAATAGAGCACACATTCTGGCACTGATTCATGTCTGCTATCAGTCATACAATGTGATAAAGGCTCTCTGAGTCAGTTCTAGTGGTTTTATGGAGACCTACATAGTAATCGCAGCTGTATCGTTCACCCTGCAGCCTTTCATGAGTTGAGCCACAACTCACATGGTGAAATAATTTGTTGGGTGTCACAGTCTAACAATGGCGTCCTTGATTTTCCTTGCTTCGCCAGGGGGCAAAGCTGCCATTGTGCAATAACTTGCACACCATGTTCTGCTGGCTTTGTCAAGGGAAATTCCTGTTTTCTTAAGAAAGGATGTTGTTGCTAAGCACTTGCCTAATAATGAAGCCAGGGCCGTGTGAGGAACGAAAGCATCCCTTTGGAAACCTGACATGTAGTGCCAAATATTTCACTAAATGAATCAAACAGTAGTCACTGTCATGGAGATGAGCATTTCACGTCTTCCTCCTATTAGACTTACCACATTTCTTTTCGGAGTTCAACTTTGTTAAAGCGGACAATTGGGGAGGATAATTCAGAAATAGGGGTCAGTGTTTACAATGCTAATTTAGCAAGAATGATTAAAACAAATTAATTTTAATTTTTTATAACTACATCTAACTACCCCCCCCCCCCAGTCATCAACAATGTATGTGGGAACAAAGCACACGTACAAAGTTGCACGTTTTTAGCGCATGTCATATTTGAGGTAAAATGTGGGACCTTTTCGCTTCTTTTCACATTTTTAAAAAGTGTCCAGAAATGTGGCTACTTCTAGGTGGGAACGACCACCTAATTCTAACTTAGATCTGTGTCTTCTCTTAGATTTCATTGCCTGATGAACGGAAAACCAAAGATGCAAAAAATTAATTACAAAGGATCATAAAAGACATCCATAAGTATCATGGTGGATAGGTGGTATGTCTCTCCATGTAGAGTTAATTTGTAGACTAACTTTTTTTATAATAATGATGCATTCAGTGGGTTAAATTGAAGCTTGTGTGCCCCTAAGCAAAATCTCCAAAAGGGTCTCCCAACTATCATGAGTCTGCATTAGTATTGGTCTTCTAACATGAGCCAAAGGCCATTTCGACTCCAGGGCCTGGTATAAATGCAACCCCTGCACCTATAGTTGTGCCCCTAGATACCGTGCATTTAATTACTGAGTACTATGGAGTCCTTTGTTTTTGAATGTTCAGTTTTCTTGTGGTTCCGTTCATGTTTTCTGTGACTCCATCCATTGATCTTGGGTCTGTTCATCCTATTATTTATTTTTTAACTCTCTAAAATATCATTGGTCTCATTTAGCAAAATGGCCTGAGTGAAAGAGTGTTCCCATTTTGCTTAGTAGCCATAATTCAGCTTTTATTTCTTAAACTGTACATACTAAAGAAAGCAAGCTCACATCATTAAAAATGGACCAAGATTTATTATTGAAACTTCTGTTGATAAAAAAGCTGAGCTCTGATTAGCTGCTAGGGGCAAGAATGGCATTCTTTTTGCTATATAGTTTAGCTAAATGAGGGCCAATGTTTGTCACCAAAGAGCTGGGTGTTTCCTATTTTATGCCTTAAGTAATATCCATGTGATCATTTGTGCCTTGTGCAGGGTATCCCGAGGACGGTCTTGGTGCTATGCCATATCGCCTCCACTTATTTACAATAATATCCAGATTTAATTATATTTATTTCTTCATCTCTTCTAGTCTTCATGTGGGGCCCAATAAATCAAACAGTTTGTGATATAAAACCTCTGCAAAATGTCTTTCGCAGCATCTTTTTGAGCAAATATTTACCAACTTTGCGTGTTTTATACCAACTTTTTGTAAAGTGAGAGGAGCGTGACAGATCGGTGCCCAACAAACTCATAATTTACTCCACAAAAGTGGTTTACATTTTAGTAGAAATATACTCCAGTCCTATAGTACATTTTCTGACACTGGCACATGTCCAGTACCAAATTCATGAAGAGGTAATGTAATATTTAGTGAAAGCGGTAATGTAATATTTTGATGTAGCTGGGCAGTAGGCCCTGTAGCGTGGCTAAAGGTCATGTGATTAATGGACGGTATGTATCGCAGAGGTGGGTGGCCCTGTGATGGAAGCCTGGGTATGTTTTGCTCAAGCAGATCTACTGCTGAGGGATTTGTTTACATTGGGAAGGCTTCCAGGTGATTGGAGAGATGGGTGGGTCTAGTCACCTACAAACCCACCCTAAGAGGCGTGTTTGAATACCTAAGATGGTTTTGTGTTGTAGGACCTGTGGTGATGTCACACTCACCTGACTGGCCATGTGACAGGTATCTGGGAGTGGTTACACTTATGTAAAGAGGTGTGTGTAGCCCATGTGGTGAGTGTTTGGGAGTCTGCAAGAGTGGACAGACTTCCATGTGTCCTGGCTGGACACTGCAGAGTGGCCTGTGTGTTGGACGGTTCCAAGTGGGGACAGACGTCCTGAACATCACACAGAGACCATATTTAGGCTGGAGAGCCTACGTGCTGGACATTGCACAGCCTGTATGCCTACAGGTCTGAGAGAGAGCAGAGCTCTAATATGGACATTGAGGATTCAACTGTCTGATGTAAGGCTGTTTACCCTGGTGTTGCTGACTTAAATGGTTTATGGAGTGAATAAACCTACATGAATGCTGAAGAGAATGTGCCTCCTGTTTCCTCCTATGCATCCGAGCGAGTACAATCCCTACAGCCCCTAGCGTTAATGTTACTGATGTGTCCTTGCCACCCCAGTCCAACGCTGTGTACCAGTACTCCACCTTCAGTGATGGCGTCATATACATAATTCATGCGACTGCTGCAGCCAGGTAATGTCCTACCTGAAACTGATGCAACTGCTGTAAAACAAGTAATGAGCAGTGACTGCCGCTACCCTCCTCCCACTGCATGAGAAAACACTCGTCTACAAATTTTCAGCTACAGATTTTCTGCTGTGGATTTTGCCATGGACATGGTTCGACCCTGATTGCCTCGGATTTGTAATGGGTGAATATTTGCAGCATACATTGACATATTCCTGATTTAAAATTCTCTTGACAGGTCACTCTTGATTTTTTTCTCTTGTAGTGTAGCATATTACAGGACCAGAAGCGTGGATGAGATTTGGTAACTTTCATCCACTTTGCTGGTCCTGTAGTACGCTACGGATTTTCCGCCTGCATGGGGCGGATACATTAAAAGCCTTGTAATCCAACCCAACCACTGTGCGCTGACAAGCCTCCCCGCCGCACTGACTCGGAGTTATTAGTAGCCGGAGTTCTTTCTTTTGTTTCCTCACAGAAGTTTATACACAAGATGTTGGCGCCGTATGAACGCCGGGTAGTAATCGCTACAAGACATACTACACTTAGCGGCAAATCTAGCTGTGAAATTGAAGCCGTCCTACAGAGCAGCAAACTGATTGTTTCCAGGAATCACTTCATTTTTAGCTAACACTCCAGAGCATCAATTCTATTAACTTGTTATATCAGACAAAAACCTCAGTCTAATTACTCGATAGCAATTATTAGCCCCCATAACTATAATGTATAACTGAATCTAAGCACCTATATTCTATCAGTAATAGTCCCCAATCCATCAGTGCTGTAATATCTTCATAGCAATAGATGAAATATCCTCATGTACAGTAGGTGAAAGATAAAACTGACTTAAAGTTATAAAGTGTTTCAATACGTACATACGGCGGTACTCTGAAACGTTCCATTGTCTTCTGTTCAGTTGGCCTACACTTGGGTGTCTTCCTCGCCTGCCGGTAATACAAGCGGACATTTATTGTCATGTTTGTACATTGGAAGACAATATCTGAGCGTTGACATCGTACTTTAGTTCTATATACCTGTAGATAACTGTGTTCTAATAGTTCCATAGTTCTGGTCTCTTAAAGTCAGGTGGATCCACAAAGGTTTTCAAGCAGGAGACATGTTACGAAGAAAATGCCAATATTTCCTCTTTTCCTGAGCATTTTACCCAACAGTATTGGCCGCCGGAGATTTTTTTTTTTTTTTTAAGGTATTCTCATTATTTTTGTGATGTCTCTTTACTGTCATTTTCCAGTCATGTTTTTCACTCCATTGAATAGCGTTTAATTTTTTTTTTTTAGCAAAACTGATGGGAAAACGCTCCAAAAGATCTCCAGGTGTCTTCCAAGTGTGTTGTGAGCTTTCCCATTGACTTGTATTGTAAAGTTCAGAGCGGAAAACGCCCAGAGAATAGCTCTTCTTTAAATGCTTTCCGTTTTTAGAAATCTTAAGACATTGAAAAGATTAAATATCAGCACAGCAAGTCGTTTTTACCTAGAAATGCACATGCTCCGTCTTCTGAGCGTTTTTTTTTCAGGCAATTTCCAATGTGAATAGAAAAAATTGGAGTCCGGCTCAACAGAACTAGATTTTCCTTTTCATTTTATTTTTCAAAAGAAAGTATAGTGCATACAAAAGAAAAATGTACATGGTCAACATGACCCAGTCGACGCGTTTCGACCGCACTAGGCAGTCTTACTCATGACATTCAAAAGATTAAATATCAGCACAGCAAGTGGTTTTTACCTAGAAGTGCACATGCTCCTTCTTCTGAGCGGTTTTTTCAGGCAATTTCCAGTGTGGAAGCCACCTGAAAAGATGTCAAGTGCACATACCCTCAGAGGAGAATTTATCAGGACTTGTATATGCATGCCTCGAATTTTAAAACCAGCTACAAAGGGGTGATAAAATTATTGGGAGGCATACGCTTCTCAGGAAATTGGACTGTCCATCCAACAGAAGATTAAGTTTCAGCTGCAATGTAACTGTATTCAATAAATTAGTCATGTGGTGGTAGACTACGGTAATTCCCTTCTCAATCTAGCACGCTTTTTTAAAACAAATTTTGCAACTTTTTGATGCCAGAAAATTGGCATGGAGGGGGAAGGGCGACACATTTCCCCCATAGTATCCAGTACTTAAGTACTCTAAAATTCATCTCCTTTATTCCCGGCTACCGGTCACCTTCCTATAGTGGGAAGATGATTCTTAAGCTGTTTAGCATACATCAATCTCCCCTTATTCCCCCGATACACATGCACACACGCTCGATTGAGCAGGCATGTGCTTTCAATGCGGAGAAGAGAGTAAGTTGCTCCACGAAACCATTGACAGTGGCTTTAAAGAGTTTTAATTTTCATCCACTACATCACTAGTAGCGTGAAAAAATAAAACTTTGTAATATAGCTTAAATAAGTTTGCTTCTGCCTTGTCCTGGGCTGATCTTTTATTCTGAATTCATGGGTAAAATCTGTATTCGGTGAAGATATCCTCAATACTGAGATAGGAAATGGCAGTTGGTGCTTATAAAATTCTATGGAGGAGGTTATGGCGGATACAAACATTCTGCTGCAGGTACCATAGAAGTAAGTACCCACTGTCATCTTACAGTACATATCAATAGTGGGAAAAGGACCGATTATACTCAGGAGGAGTAAGAAGTGAATTTCTCTAATAAGATATATTACAAAGTTTCCTAATTTCACGTGCACCATTATGAAAAAGGAGTAAAACAGTCCCTCTTTACCTTTAGTGGGAAACATAGTATTGCAGTCCAACATCTCAGACCTTATTCTTTAACAGAGCCAAATCATATAACAGGTATTACCACCTGACAGAGAGACTCATTGCCAAAGAGAGTAAAAATAATCCTAAAATATTCTTTAACTACATAAATAGTAATAAACTAAAAAATGATAGCGTTGGCCCCCTTAAAAATAGTCTGGGTGAAATGGTGGATGAGGATGAGGAAAAAGCCAATATGCTAAATTACTTTTTTTCATCAGTATTTACACAAGAAAATCCCATGGCAGACAAAATGACTAGTGATATAAATTTCCCATTAAATGTCACCTGCTTAACCCAGCAGGAAGTGCGGCGGCGTCTAAAAATCACTAAAATTGACAAATCTCCGGGCCCGGATTGGATACACCCTCGAGTATTGCAGGAATTAAGTACAGTCATTGGTAGACCATTATTTTTAATCTTTAAAGACTCCATAATAACAGGGTCTGTACCACAGGACTGGCGTATAGCAAATGTGGTGCCAATATTCAAAAAGGGGACAAAAACTGAACTCGGAAATTATAGGCCAGTAAGCTTAACCTCTACTGTGGGTAAAATCCTGGAGGGCATTCTAAGGGATGCTATATTGGAGTATCTGAAGAGGAATAACCTCATGACCCAGTATCAGCACGGGTTTACTAGGGACCGTTCATGTCAGACTAATTTGATCAGTGTCTATGAAGAGGTAAGTTCCGGACTGGACCAAGGGAACCCAGTGGATGTAGTGTATATGGACTTTTCAAAAGCTTTTGATACGGTGCCACACAAAAGGTTGATACATAAAATGAGAATAATGGGGATAGGGGAAAATATGTGCAAGTGGGTTAAGAGCTGGCTCAGGGATAGGAAACAAAGGGTGGTTATTAATGGAGCACACTTGGACTGGGTAGCGGTTAGCAGTGGGGTACCACAGGGGTCAGTATTGGGCCCTCTTCTTTTTAACATATTTATTAATGACCTTGTAGGGGGCATTCAGAGTAGAATTTCAATATTTGCAGATGACACTAAACTCTGCAGGGTAATCAATACAGAAGAGGACAATTTTATATTACAGGATGATTTATGTAAACTAGAAGCTTGGGCTGATAAATGGCAAATGAGCTTTAATGGGGATAAATGTAAGGTCATGCACTTGGGTAGAAGTAATAAGATGTATAATTATGTGCTTAATTCTAAAACTCTGGGCAAAACCGTCAATGAAAAAGACCTGGGTGTATGGGTGGATGACAAACTCATATTCAGTGGCCAGTGTCAGGCAGCTGCTACAAAGGCAAATAAAATAATGGGATGCATTAAAAGAGGCATAGATGCTCATGAGGAGAACATAATTTTACCTCTATACAAGTCACTAGTTCGACCACACTTAGAATACTGTGTACAGTTCTGGTCTCCGGTGTATAAGAAAGACATAGCTGAACTAGAGCGGGTGCAGAGAAGAGCGACCAAGGTTATTAGAGGACTGGGGGGTCTGCAATACCAAGATAGGTTATTACACTTGGGGCTATTTAGTTTGGAAAAACGAAGACTAAGGGGTGATCTTATTTTAATGTATAAATATATGAGGGGACAGTACAAAGACCTTTCTGATGATCTTTTTAATCATAGACCTGAAACTGGGACAAGGGGGCATCCTCTGCGTTTGGAGGAAAAAAGGTTTAAGCATAATAACAGACGCGGATTCTTTACTGTAAGAGCAGTGAGACTATGGAACTCTCTGCCGTATGATGCTGTAATGAGTGATTCATTACTTAAATTTAAGAGGGGACTGGATACATTTCTGGAAAAGTATAATATTACAGGGTATATACACTAGATTCCTTGATAGGGCGTTGATCCAGGGAACTAGTCTGATTGCCGTATGTGGAGTCGGGAAGGAATTTTTTTCCCCAAGGTGGAGCTTACTCTTTGCCACATGGTTTTTTTTTGCCTTCCTCTGGATAAACATGTTAGGGCATGTTAGGTTAGGCTACGGGTTGAACTAGATGGACTTATAGTCTTCCTTCAACCTTAATAACTATGTAACCCAGAACAAGTAACACGTCCCTTTTTTGTATTGTATCCTATTGTGTAATTGGCACAGGCCATATCAACATTAAGAATGACTACTTTGCGTATGAATTGTACCGAGATCGCAGTGCAGTGCCCGGACTGGCTAGCGGTTCCCCGGACCCGAGCGTGACAGCTTCATGTATTTCCAGGCATCTGTGGCACTCAGGCCAGTGTGTTCACTTCATTCCGATCGTGGCCTGATTTCTTCGGCCTTCTGACCATGTAGTGGTTGAATCACAGGCAATCAGTGGTTCTCAGCGGTTACAGGCAGACGCACATTTTCCCAGCAGCGGCATCTGCAGGAGAGATGTGGTATTACATGAGACCCATTCCAATTAAAAGTAATATATGGTCGCATCGCGTCGTGGTGGTCTTCGGTAATGGCGGACGGACTACTTAGTGCTTGCCAGCTACAGCTAGGCCCTTTCTTCGGGTGCTAATTTCACATGTTGTATGTAATGAAATATTGAAATGAAGGTTTCCATGGGCGCCGCAGTGAGGAGCTGGTAATGTGTGCGACATTTAGAAAGGTTTTCGCATTGTCTGTGCGTCCCCAGAGCTGTCATAAAATCACACTTGCTTCACTGAGTCTTATTGAAGCTACACTCCCACAAAGAAACAAAGAGCGAGGCGTTATATTGGCTCATATTCCGTGTACAGCCATTTCCCTCCAATTAATGGTATTACTGGAGAGTTTACATTTTTGTTTATTGACAGTCATTTTGTAAAAAGCTGAAAGTGAGCCCCTCAATCCATCCATCAGAGTATGGTTTGGCTGAATGCTCAAAAGACGATGTCCCAGCAACAACGTGCCGAGAGCCTCCATGTAATCACATTGTGACTGTCTCCAGACTGGTAGTGGGGTCTACGTGCGGCTCTTTTGTAGGGTGATATATAAAAAATAGGTGTTTAGGGTGAAACAATAGTAGCAACAGGGCAAGGCCGGGGTCACATGACCGTCGATTTTCTTACGTGAGCGGATCGGGCCGACTGTGCAAATACTGTGCACTGTGTTCTAATTCCCTCGCATGAAAGAATCACAGCACAGGTGCAGCGGAGACGGAGAAAGTAATTTCTCAGTCTTCTCTATTGCCTGTCTCGACTGTAATCGCACTGCACTCAGATGACATCCGAATGCAGTCCAATGTTTCACGCTCACCCAATAGACTTGTGTGGGTCCACTCACAGCATACTGACATTATTTTCTGATACCGAATCGGCATGAGAAAAAAATCGCAGATCTGATTTGCCAAATAGAGCAACATAACATTGGGCTGAGTGCTATCAGATAAAACACCGGATAGCACTTGGCCATGTTATACTGTATACTGATGTGAGCGAGCCCTAAAACTGAGCACGACCGTGTCTGACGCCGACTTTAGAGCAGATCGCCCAATTAGATATAGACTACCGATCCCTAGTGATGACATGACCCATGCTGCAATAACGTCAGTAGTAAGGATGATATTCACATAGTCTGTATAGGCAACAAAAGAATTCCTGTGTAAGGAATGATTTGGGGTCCAGTACATTTCTTTTTTGAGATGGTTTCCATCACTATAGGGTTTGTTTATTATGGGAGCTTACTTGTCAGATTCCATACCACCTATAGACCAGAATGGAGTGAGTCATGGACATGTGAGGTCTTCCCATAATAATAATAATGTTATTTCTATAGCACTAACATGTTCTGCAGCACTTTACATTTTAGAGGGGACTTGTACAGACAATAAAAGACATTACAGAATAACAATAATCACAGTTACCAAGAGGAGTGAGGGTCCTGCTCGCAAGCTTACAATCTATGAGGAAATGGGGGAGACATGAAAGGTGGATGGTAACAATTGCTTTCATTGTACGGACCAGCCATAATGTAGGAAAGCGGGTGTTCATGTAAAGCTGCATTAACCGGTTACCAACCAGTATGTGTAAACGTTCAGCCACAGAGGGCTATTAAATGCGTAAAGGGTTAACGAACAGATGAAATGAGGGTCCTGGTTTTGAAGAAAGTTATGAATGGGCAACACAGGCATAGTTGGATAAATATGTTGAGGCAATAGGCCAGTTTGAAGAAATGCGTTTTTAGGCCACACTTAAAACTGAGGATATTGGGGATTAATAGAGCTGTCCTGGGTAGTGCATTCCAGAGAATTGGTGCAGCACGTGAGAAGTCTTGGAGACGGGAATGAGATTCGAATTATTGAGGATGTTAATCTTAGGTCATTAGCAGAACGGAGGGCATGGGTTGGGTGGTAGACTGAGACAAGGGAGATGTAGGGTGGTACTGAGCCATGGAGTGCTTTGTGGGTGAGGGTAATAAGTTTATATTGAACTGTGGAGTGGATGGGTAACCAGTGCAATGACTGGCACAAGGCAGAAGCATCGGTGTAATGGTTGGTGAGGAATATGATCCTGGCTGCAGCATTCAGGACAGATTGGAGAGGGGAGAGTTTTTATAAGAGGGAGACCGATTAGTCGAGAGTTACAATAGTCCAGACGAGAATGATTAAGAACTGCAGCGAAAATTTTTGCAGAGTTGAAACTAAGTAAAGGTCGAATTCTAGAAATGTTTTTGTTCCCTTCATTCATTCCAGCACCTCAACAGACAAGTTTGGGCTTGAGGACTCCAATTCTCCCAATAGGGAAACCTGTTAGACATTTGTAGCATTTTCAGTGAATAGTGCATGCCTAAAATGTTCTTCATGGGAAAACCTCTTTAAGGAATTTCAATCACATCACTAACTTCGAACCAGAAATGACTTCTGTATAGGAAATAAATCACAGTGGTGGATGAAGGAACCTAAAACGTCCTCTAGTTTTCCTCCTGTGTCGCATTGTACTGCACTAAAAATCCAAAATGTCTTTACAGTGACCATTACTTTTTGATGGGTAGGCATCATTGCTTCCTGAGTAAATCTGTCAGTGAAAAGCTGCAAGTCTCCAAAGACATTTAGTCTGACATGAAAAATGGAGAAAAAGTAAAATTCTTGAGTTCTCCTGGAGGAAGATTGAGGTGCAACTTATAGATAGTGCTAAAGATCCCAAAAGACAAGTAATGGCTGGCACTACTACATAGCAGTGACTTACAATTATACAATCAGAGGTGTGGGGGCGCAGGTGAGGCAGCTTCTCAGGAAATCACTGAGCTGGTGAATCCTCTGAGCTCTTTTTCTCCCTTGTCAACTGTCACCCAAACCCACCAATATTGAAGGGTTTGACCTACATTATAATGTGTATGATGGGCTTGTTGTAGATGATATCAACAGACTTTAAGGTCTGGCATGTCCGACTTCTGATCTTTTTGTTCTCAAGGAGATAAGCCTTGGAGGAGTCTAGTAGCGACTTTCTCATAGAGAGCAAAGGCAAATTCAGCATCTGTGTATGGGAGATTTGGGCAAGATAGTTGTCGAACAAGCAGTAGCTCCAGGGGTGGCCAACGTGTCACTGCTGTGGAAAGTGACTTGCTGTGCCATCTAAGGTCAGGAGATCTAGCAAGGAAACCCAGTAGATCACCGAGTTTGATGGCCTTATTTTAAAAATGAAAAAAGCTGTGTAAAACAATTTTAAGATTTGGGCCTACGCATTAGACCTTTATCGTCAGGCCAAAGATCTCAGTATGGCGTTGCTACCTCGTAAAATAGGGAACGTGAATGGGGTCATTTTGGGACTCTCTCGCTGCTGAGATCTTGATACACAAGTGGCAAGAAGTCTACCAGGTCTGAATTTCTTGTCCCAATAGCAGTAGTTTGTGGTTTACAACGTGACCGCATACTATTATGTTGTGCCATTCCATGATCTTCATCTGTGCAACGACTATTATGGCCTTAGTCGCTGTAGCCTAAATCTGAATACTTGGATTATCTGCAGCTACAGCATTTTTTTAATATTATACTCCCCATTGCCATAATCGTACCGACTCACCATAGTTAGGCCACGTGCATACATTGAGCATATGGTGAGCATATGGTGAGTTTTTTAAACCAAAACCAGGGTTGACGTCCCACTCAGTAGTCTTTTCACGCCCCGTACCAAACCCCTAGCTGCAGTATATATTATACGTCTATTAGAAGACATTTGCTAACATCAGACTTCTCAATAATTGGTAGTAGGAGGATAACATTTCCTGACCTACTTTTTTCCTCCCTCTTTTTTCATGTTATGAGTTCACTGGTAGAGTGTGGGAGGTAATCAAAGGAGATCCCGCTACATGCATTTATATTTGTTTAGGAATAGTTTCCCTGCAAAGAATATTTGGAGGGAAGGAAAGATGTCTTAGGAGGGCAACAACCCAGCAGCAGGACCGCTACGTCAGCATTTGTGCAAGGAGGAACAGGAGGAGCACTGCCAGAGCCCTGCAAAATGACCTCCAGCAGGCCACAAATGTGCATGTGTCTGCACAAACGGTTAGAAACCGACTCCATGAGGATGGTCTGAGTGCCCGACGTCCACAGATTGGGGTTGTGCTTACAGCCCAACACCATGCAGGACGCTTGGCATTTGCCACAGAACACCAGGATTGGCAAATTCGCCACTGGCACCCTGTGCTCTTCACAGTTGAAAGCAGGAGACTCCGTGGAGAGCGATCTGCTGCCTGCCACATCCTTCAGCATGACCGGTTTGGCAGTGGATCAGTAATGATGTGGCCGCACAGCCCTCCATGAGCTCACCAGAGGTAGCCTGACTGTCATTAGGTAGCGAGATGAGATCCTCAGACCCCTTGTGAGACCATATGCTGGTGCGGTTGGCCCTGGGTTCCTCCTAATGCAGGACAATGCCAGACCTCCTGTGGCTGTAGTGTTTCAGCAGTTCCTGCAAGATGAAGGCATTGAAGCTATGGACTGGCACGCCCGTTCCCCCAGGCCTGAATCCAATTGTACACATCTGGGACATCATGTCTCGCACCATCCACCAACGTCATGTTGCACAACAGACTGTCCAGGAGTTGGCAGATGCTTTAGTCCAGGTCTGGGAGGAGATCCCTCAGGAGATCATCCACTGCTTCATCAGGAGCATGCCCAGGCATTGTAGGGAGATCATACAAGGCACGTGGAAGCCACACACACTACTGAGCATCATTTCCATGTCTTGAGGCATTTCCACTGAAGTTGGATCAGCCTGTATCTTCATTTTTCACTTTGATTTTGAGCATTATTCTAACTCCAGACCTCGGTGGGATATAAGTTGTGATTTGCGTTGATCATTTTTAGGTTTTATTGTTCTCAACACATTCCACTATATATGAATAAAGATTTACAACTGGAATATTTCATTCAGTGACATATAGGATGTGGGATTTTAGTGTTCCCTTTATTTTTTGGAGCAGTGTGTGTGTGTGTGTATATATATATATATATATATACATATATATATATATATATGTGTGTGTGAATATATATATATATCAGTGTTGGACTGGATTGGCAAAGTCCCGCCAGCAACATTGATTTTTCGTGCCCACTGTTTAGTTACATGCAAAAATAGTCTGACCATAGTACACAAATTTATTTTTGCTTCTATTTTAGATTAATTTGGCTAGCTTGTTTAATGAACCATTAAAATTTTACCTTTTTTTTTTTTTTGCAAATTGTGAATCAAGTGTATTTACACTGCTCATTAGCGCTCTTTCACAGGGGCCTTCTCCTGTTCGTCTGTGGGCCAGTCCGTGCCTGTATCCGATAAATAAATAAATATATATAAATATATATATATATATATATATATATCAGACTTTGAGACTTTACGGTCTGTTTTCTTTCTTATGATGTATCTAACAGAGTTATTCTTTAAATTCTTTATCCATCAAGTTTAATTTTACCTTACCAATTCTAAGTGGGTTTTTTTTTACCAGTCACATGATATTGACATGTCTCTGCTGCCCGGTTACATGTTTCATACCTTCTTGTCCGCCCGCTGATAGAAGAAATAAAATATCTGAGTAATATGGACAGTGATCAGATGGTCGGAGTTAGACCCAGACAGGTTATTTGTACAGATTATTCCCCGGCATGCCTTCTCCACAGTGAGAAGATACTGGTAATCTGTATTCCATCCTGGAACAATAGAGCCGTGAAGATCTACAGTCCATCATTTGGTGGAGACACATGGAAATAAGTTTTGTGTGTATATGAGGAAGCGTGCTGCGTGATGCCATGATTTATTACAGACCCACCACCGCCCCCACCATCCATGAAGATCCTGATGAGGCTACACATGCATCTCCTGCATCTCCACATCCAGCTGCTTCGCTTTTGCCTTCCGCTATAACAACCTCTGCAGCTGCTGTGTCCTTTTGGAAGGAGATTTTTCTTGGATCTTGATAGTCTTCCTTCAGCTTCTTCGCTGCTTTACCAGCTTAAAAAAAAGCAATTACTTACCCATTGATGTGCTGGACCTTAAATCCGGTGTTTGAGAGCGTGGATGGTTTGGTGTCTGGCTGTGCTGCTTTGTGCTTTGGATCTCTTGCATTTTGTTGATTTTTTTTCCTAACTTGCCTTTTCTGCTCTGTTCTTTTATGCTGTCGTGGATGCAGGGAGAGGTAACTGGTTTCCTTCCTATTGCATGCTCTATGCCTGTACCTGTGAATATGTGTCTAATGTAAACCTGCTGCGATTGACCACCGGTCATCCGTGTGATCTTTGTTCTTATTGTCTATGCTGTACAGAAATCTTCATCCGAAATGTTAATATAAGGCATGCAGTGGTATCGATGCTCGGGGTGGGGGAGATGATCGAGACCGGTGTTTATATATGACATTGCTAACGAGTTCTCTGCAATTATAGGTCTGCTACATGTTACTCCTCCGGGGCTGTAATTACTGTGTTCGCCCCTTTCTGCGCTCTAATACGAGAGGAAATAGAAATCCAGATCAGCCGTGACTTTAAAATGACCTCATTTCATTTTAATATCTAGAAAATACTGTAGCTCCACTTTCTCCTAGAAATTCCTATAAAGAATAACCATTTTTTTTTCTCCCCCATAAAATAATATGAAAAATAAAAAAACATTGTAATATATCTTATCAGAAAAAAATACACTTTTTTCTCGGCCTAAACTGATCTTTCGTTCTCAATTGATGGTTAAAATGCGTAAAGATTTTCTCATTACTGAGATAGAAGATGGTTGGTGCTCATAAAAGTCTATGGAGAACTGTAACTGACCTTACAGGAGAACTTGTAAGCTCCTCCGTAGACTTTTAAAAGCACCAATCTCAGCAATAGGACAGTCTGTCTTCAATAAAGGCAGATAATTACATATGAATTGAGAGTAAAAGATCAGTCCTGGAGAAGAAAAGCAAATTCTCTGATAAAAATCAATTACAAAGTTCCTTTTTTTTTCACACGTACTATTGTTTTATGAAATAAAAATGTAAACAATAGTTGCTCTTTAAGAGTATGTTCACACTTAGATTTTCTGATTCACTCCAAAATTCACAAAAAAACAACAACTTGGTGTTAATGTAACCTAAGGGGTGATGCACATGGTCCTATAGTGCATAATGGTTGTACAGCTCTGTGGTTTGGTACCGATAGCCTCCCGTGAGCCTAAGCCGTGCCACCAGCTGTATATATAGAGGCCAACAGAGATTATTCCTCACAGATACAATATGTATCCAAAGAAAGAACTGTCGTGGGCTTATTATCGAGATATCCTCCCCTTAGGACCGGTAGGGAATGTATATACCACTGTACATGTCTGTGTATAGAGCAGTGCCATCTGCATGCACAGTAATATAGACATTCATATCAGGTAACTAATATGGATCCGCTAAAAAATTCCTCCTCAAAATCCACTTCAAATACTCTCTGAGGTTACTTTCCCACAATGAGTTTTTGATGCCACCCAAACTTACAGCACCAGCAAAGTGGATGGGTGGCTGGAATTTATAGAAATCTCACCCTGCTGTGCTTTTTATTCATGCTGTGTAAAACTGACCTGCGGTGCATTTTTGAGATGTGCAACATGTTAATTTCTCTTGGCAGTACGCTGAAAATGTGTACATTTCCCCCTTAGAATTGTATTAGATGCGTAAAAAATGCATCTGTATTCTTATAGTGTGTTTCTGTGGCAGAAACATACTAAAAACCCTTGTTATCTGCACATGACTGTATCAATAAAGTTTGGTCAAAGCCAACAACCAGGAAGTATCAAAAACAACGTAGCTTTATTGCCAAGGCAAACAGGATCATGGGGTGCATTAAAAGAGGTCTGGATACACATGATGAGAGCATTATACTGCCTCTGTACAAATCCCTAGTTAGACCGCACATGGAGTACTGTGTCCAGTTTTGGGCACCGGTGCTCAGGAAGGATATAATGGAACTAGAGAGAGTACAAAGGAGGGCAACAAAATTAATAAAGGGGATGGGAGAACTACAATACCCAGATAGATTAGCGAAATTAGGATTATTTAGTCTAGAAAAAAGACGACTGAGGGGCGATCTAATAACCATGTATAAGTATATAAGGGGACAATACAAATATCTCGCTGAGGATCTGTTTATACCAAGGAAGGTGACGGGCACAAGGGGGCATTCTTTGCGTCTGGAGGAGAGAAGGTTTTTCCACCAACATAGAAGAGGATTCTTTACTGTTAGGGCAGTGAGAATCTGGAATTGCTTGCCTGAGGAGGTGGTGATGGCAAACTCAGTCGAGGGGTTCAAGAGAGGCCTGGATGTCTTCCTGGAGCAGAACAATATTGTATCATACAATTATTAGGTTCTGTAGAAGGACGTAGATCTGGGGATTTATTATGATGGAATATAGGCTGAACTGGATGAACAAATGTCTTTTTTCGGCCTTACTAACTATGTTACTATGTTACTATGTTTATTTAAAACATGACATAGCAAAAAAAACTGCAGTGTAAAAAATGCACTAAAAAATGCAAGTAAGGCCAGTTTCACATGTCAGTGGCTCCGGTACATGAGGTGACAGTTTCCTCACGTACCGGAGCCACTGACACACGTAGACACATAAAAATCAATGCATCTGTGCAGATGTCATTGTTTTTTTGCAGACCGTGTCTCCGTGTGCCAAACACGGAGACATGTCAATGTGTGCAGTCCGTGTGCCGTGCAGGAGACAGCGCTACAGTAAGCGCTGTCCCCCCCACTGGTGCTGAAGCCGCGAGTCATATCTTCCCTGCACGTAGACACATTGAAATCAATGTGTCTCTGCACATGTCAGCGTGTTTTCACGGACCGTGTATCCGTGTGCAAAACACAGAGACATGTCAGTGTTCGTGGGAGCGCACGGATTACATGGACCCATTAAAGTCAATGGGTCCGTGTAAAACACGTACCGCACACGCTACAGTAAGTGCTGTCCCCCCAGCGTGGTGCTGAAGCCGCTATTCATATCTTCTTTCCAGCAGCGTTCACTGGAGAGAAGATATGAAAAATCCTTTATTTTTTTTAATTTTTCGTGTTTAACCCCTTAATGACCGCCAATACGTCTTTTAACTGACCTGAGATATAAGAGAATAGCCTCCCCACACAGATGACAATCCAGCATCTGTTGGTTGTACACTATAGCTGACAACTTGCTGTATCAGCTACGATCAGTATTTGCACCTTCTAAATCTGTTTAACCCCTTAGATGCTGCTGTCAATAGTGACTACATCATTATAAATGGTTAACAGAGTGTGGGGGCTTCTTCTTTGTCACAATTGGTGCCCTCAGATCATGATTTTGTTGTCCTGATGTTTGCCATGGCAATTCATGACCAAATAGCGGCCTTAGGGTCTGACGGCTGTAGTAATCTGTTTAGAAGTTAGCAACATTTAGGTGGTAAAAATACACATTTTCATTTCTGTCATGCCACTTTGCATTAATTCCTGTAAAGCACCTGAAGGGTTAATAAACTACCTGACAGCAGTTTTCAATATGTTTAGGGGTGCTGTTTTTAAAATGGTATCACGTTTGGGGGTTTCCCAATATATGGGACCCCTAAAGTCACTTCAAACATGGATAAGTCCCTAAAAAAATAAATGTTGTAAATTTCTTTGAAAAAATGAAAAATTGCTGCTACATTTTTAAACCTCCTAAAATGCTAACAAAATAAAATAACATTTTACAAATGGTGCTGATGTAAAGCAGACATGTGGGAAATGTTATTTATTAATGGTTTGCTGTTGTATGACTATCTGGATTAAAGGGATAATCATTCAAATTTAGAAAATTGCTAATTTTTTAACATTTTTCTCAAATTTTTTATATTTTTTATAAATAAACACAAAAAATATTGAACTAAATTTACCATTATCATAAAGTATAATGTGTCACGAAAAAACAGTCTCAAAATCACTGGGATTTGTTGAAGCGTTGCAGAGTTATTACCACATAAAGTGACACTGGTCAGATTTCAAAAATTTGGCTCGGTCACTAAGGGGTTAAAATAAAGATCCCTGTCCCCTCCCCCCTCCCTCCCCCGGTGTGCCCGCCCGCTGTTAATAAAATACTCACCCGGCTCCCTCGCAGCTTCCTCTCAGCGCCAGCTTCTCCTGTATGAGCGGTCACATGGTGCCGCTGATTACAGTCATGAATATGCGGCTCCACCTCCCTGCACAGGCTCCACCTCCCACAGGGATCTTTATTGTAAACACGAAAAAAAAAAAAAAAAAAGGATTTTTCATATCTTCTCTCTAGCGAATGCTGCTGGAGAGAAGATATGAATGGCGGCTTCAGCACCAGATGCAAGGGACAGCGCTTACTTGTAGCGCTGTCTCCTGCACGGTCCGTGTGGAACCCAGTTGGCACACGGCTGCCGCACGTGTGCAACACTGATGTTCACGGTAAGCACACGGATAATTCGGGTACCGATTTTTCCGGTACCGGAATTATCTGGACATGTGAGACTGGCCTAAGGTGGATTCCTTGCGGAATCTGCTCCTGACTTGACATTGACAAGTCAACAGGCTGCAAAATACAATGTGGAAAAAAAGTTTAAAAAATCTCTTCAGGATATCCTTCATAAAAAAAAATATGTTGGATTTTTCAACTTTCAATAAACTAACTCAGTGTAACCTAACCTTAGTGTCTGAAGTTAACCTTGAGTGCTAACTATATTGTCTTCTCAGCGTCTGGAGTTGGCACTGCGCTGGTGCAGACTTGGATAACTGCAGGATCTTATAGAGCCTTCTATGCTTAAAGGGGTTTTCCCACCAATAAAGTACATATTAATAGATCTTGGAATAAAAAGTTCCACAATTGAATGTGTTAAAAAAAAAGTTCCTGTACTGAGATAATCTTATAATTGTGTCCCTATTATCTACTGTCTTATTTGCTGTGTCCAGTCATTCAGAGCTGCTCCAGTTCATGCTCACCACATACCATAGCTCCTCGCCTGGGAGGACATACTTTATAAGTCACTTATGATAAGTGAGTATACAGACAAGATAGCAAGGGATCTCAGTTGCTGCTTCCTGATGTAAAACATTTATTTCTCTGCCTATTTTATCACAGGAGCAAGTGTTTCTGCTGTGTCTCCAGCCCTCTGAGCTCATAAAAAATGAAGTCAATGACATATAAACTTCGGTGACTGCTATGACCGTTTGTCACTGACTTGATTTATGACAATCTCAGAGGGCTGGAGAGGTGGCAGAAACACTTGATCCTGTGATAAAATAGGTAGAGAAATGTATTACCTCAGAAAGAGTAGCTGTAATCCCCTGCTGTCTTGTCTGTATACTCACTAATCATAAGTGACTTATGCTTCCTCCTCTGGCCAGGAGCTTTTGTATGTTCCGAGCATGTACTGGTGCTGCTCTCCATGGTCAGACACATTTACAAGATTATCCTGGCACAGGAACATTTTTTTTAACACATCCAATTGTGGAGCTTATCATTATTCCAAGATCTATTGTATATGCACTTTGTTCATGGAAAAACCCATTTAAAAAAATACAAAATTGTATTACACATTTGCGTTTTTGTTAACTTTATACATTACAATATACACAACTACGGTATATAAAATGGAGAAAAAAAAATCATTTTACAAATATTATACAGTGGGGCAAAAAAGTATTTAGTCAGTCAGCAATAGTGCAAGTTCCACCACTTAAAAAGATGAGAGGCGTCTGTAATTTACATCATAGGTAGACCTCAACTATGGGAGACAAACTGAGAAAAAAAAATCCAGAAAATCACATTGTCTGTTTTTTTTAACATTTTATTTGCATATTATGGTGGAAAATAAGTATTTGGTCAGAAACAAAATTTCATCTCAATACTTTGTAATATATCCTTTGTTGGCAATGACAGAGGTCAAACGTTTTCTGTAAGTCTTCACAAGGTTGCCACACACTGTTGTTGGTATGTTGGCCCATTCCTCCATGCAGATCTCCTCTAGAGCAGTGATGTTTTTGGCTTTTCGCTTGGCAACACGGACTTTCAACTCCCTCCAAAGGTTTTGTATAAGGTTGAGATCTGGAGACTGGCTAGGCCACTCCAGGACCTTGAAATGCTTCTTACGAAGCCACTCCTTCGTTGCCCTGGCGTTGTGCTTTGGATCATTGTCATGTTGAAAGACCCAGCCACGTTTCATCTTCAATGCCCTTGCTGATGGAAGGAGGTTTGCACTCAAAATCTCACGATACATGGCCCCATTCATTCTTTCATGTACCGGGATCAGTCGTTCTGGCCCCTTTGCAGAGAAACAGCCCCAAAGCATGATGTTTCCACCACCATGCTTTACAGTAGGTATGGTGTTTGATGGATGCAACTCAGTATTCTTTTTCCTCCAAACATGACAAGTTGTGTTTCTACCAAACAGTTCCAGTTTGGTTTCATCAGACCATAGGACATTCTCCCAAAACTCCTCTGGATCATCCAAATGCTCTCTAGCAAACTTCAGACGGGCCCGGACATGTACTGGCTTAAGCAGTGGGACACGTCTGGCACTGCAGGATCTGAGTCCATGGGGGCGTAGTGTGTTACTTATGGTAGGCCTTGTTACATTGGTCCCAGCTCTCTGCAGTTCATTCACTAGGTCTCCCTGCGTGGTTCTGGGATTTTTGCTCACCGTTCTTGTGATCATTCTGAACCCACGGGGTGGGATTTTGCGTGGAGCCTCAAATCGAGGGAGATTATCAGTGGTCTTGTATGTCTTCCATTTTCTAATTATTGCTCCCACTGTTGATTTCTTCACTCCAAGCTGGTTGGCTATTGCAGATTCAGTCTTCCCAGCCTGGTGCAGGGCTACAATTTTGTTTCTGGTGTCCTTTGACAGCTCTTTGGTCTTCACCATAGTGGAGTTTGGAGTCAGACTGTTTGAGGGTGTGCACAGGTGTCTTTTTATACTGATAACAAGTTTAAACAGGTGCCATTACTACAGGTAATGAGTGGAGGAAAGAGGAGACTCTTAAAGAAGAAGTTACAGGTCTGTGAGAGCCAGAAATCTTGATTGTTTGTTTCTGACCAAATACTTATTTTCCACCATAATATGCAAATAAAATGTTAAAAAAACAGACAATGTGATTTTCTGGATTTTTTTTTTCTCAGTTTGTCTCCCATAGTTGAGGTCTACCTATGATGTAAATTACAGACGCCTCTCATCTTTTTAAGTGTTGGAACTTGCACTATTGCTGACTGACTAAATACTTTTTTGCCCCACTGTATAAGTAGTCAGCTGTTCGCAGACATAACTCCAGGACATCCCCAAGGTATAATTCTAGGTCAGCGCCAGTAGAGAGTCTTCTCATACAACTCAAAGTTTATTTCTATCCTGATTCTGAAAATGGTGGCAGGTATGGGAAGAAGGCACGACAGAGAAGGTACGAAAAAGAGAAGTAGTGGGCAGAGGGGTACCACAGAGAGTGGCAATGGACTGACTTCCGGTTTTTGCTTCCCTTCTTCCCAGAGCCATAACTTTTTTTTCTGTCAATATGGCCATGTGAGGGCTTGTTTTTTGCAAGACGAATTGTACTTTTAAACGACACTGTTGATTTTACCATATATATGCAGTTAAATTGAAAAAAAAAGTGCAATTCCACAATTTTTTTTGTTTTTTTTCTTTACCATGTTCAGCAAATGCTAAAACTGACCTGCTAATATCATTCTCCAGGTCATTATTAGATTGTAGATACCAAACATATCTAGGTTCTTTTTTTTAATTTAAATGTTGAAAAAAACAAATCCAAAGTTTGTAAAAAAATAAAAATAACTAAATAAAAAATGGCGCCATCTTTTGAGACCAATGGCATCTCTACTTTTTGGAATCTGGGGCTTTTTTTGTGCACCAAGTTGATGTTTTTATTGATACTATTTTGGGGAGGCAAATATCAGAGCCCGTACAGTTTACTTTGTTCTGGACCTGGTCAACTTCTGTGTCCTCTCTATAAACGTATTATAAATGCTGTGTCTGCCTGTTCTGTATGCATTGCACATGCAGAGATTGTCTAACAAACAGGCTGTCTAAGGCCGGTGTCACACTAGACAGTTTTACGGACTTATGAGAGGCGCGAAAACTACGCATTGCACACGGACCAATGTTTCTCTATGGGGCAGCTCCTATCTGCCGTATATTTCTCTGTCGTATTTTACGGGCGTAGAAAATCGCAGCATGCTGCGTTTGTCAGCGTATTGCGCAAAAAATCCGCCAATGAAAGTCTACGGGGGCGAGAAAAATACGGATTACACATGGACCATCAGTGTGACTTGCGAGAAATATGCAGCGGTGTTCTATACAAATTGCTGGAATCATTGTTTCTGCCCCTATATCAACTTGCTCTCAAATTTAGGGGCCAAGCCCCTGTGACAGGCATCCTATCATTATATGTATCTGTATAATGAAATGATTTAATGGAAGACGGCATGTCAATAATTATAAGCCAGAGATATCAGAACACAGCCACACCTTCGCTAACAGAAGGCGCCGCGGTCTTTGCACGGTCAGAATCGGGGGCTATTAATTGCTATCTTTCACTATAATGGGCGAACAACTAATTACTTGACGGTATGAAATTATCTTTTAAGAGATTAATTTTGAGGTGTTTAATTATGTAATGGCAAAATTAGCCAGTGTTAGGCCGGCATCACACTAGAGAGTTTTACGGACGTATGAGAGGCGCAAAAACTACGCATTGCACACAGACCAATGACTCTCTATGGGGCAGCTCCTATCTGCCGTATATTTTGCAGCTGTATTTTACGGCCGTAGAAAATCACAGCATGCTGAGTTTGTCAGCGTATTGCGCAAAAAATCCGCCAATGAAAGTCTATGGGTTCGAGAAAAATACGGATTACACACGGACCAACAGTGTGACTTGCGAGAAATACGCAGCGGTGTTCTATAGAAAAGCCGTCAATTCAGTGCGGTGTACAGTAAAATCACACTGACAGGATAGAATAGAATAGCTAAGATAAATGTCTACACATAGTATAGGTATATATATATATATTTATATTTATATTTATATTCATACAGAGCTAGATAGCAGAAAAGCTGGTAATTCAATTGCCGGCTTTTGCTATCTCCTTATCAAACCCGACAGGATATGGAACATGGTTACATACAGTAAACAATTTCATATCCCTTTTTTTTACATATTCCTCACTACTAATGTTAGTAGAGTCTGTGTGCAAAATTTGGCCGTTCTAGCTGTTAAAATAAAGGGTTAAATCACGGAAAAATTTAGCGTGGGCTCCCGTGCAATTTTCTCCGCCAGAGTAGTAAAGCCAGTGACTGAGGGCAGATATTAATAGCCTGGAATAGAGTATGTTCACACTTAGATTTTCTGATTCACTCCAAAATTCACAAAAAAAGCAACAACTTGGTGTTAATGTAACCTAAGGGGTGATGCACATGGTTATATTGGGCATGCTGGTTGTACAGCTCTGTGGTTTGGTACCGATAGCCTCCCGTGAGCCTAACCCGTGCCGCCAGCTGTATATATAGAGGCCAACAGAGATTAGCTGTATATATAGAGGCCAACAGAGATTATTCCTCACAGATACAATATGTGTCCATAGAAAGAACTGTCGTAAGCATATTATGGAGATATCCTCCCCTTAGGACCAGTAGGGAATGTATATACCACCGTACATGTCTGTGTATAGAGCAGTGCCATCTGCATGCACAGTAATATAGACCAGCCATTCACATCAGATAACTAATATGGATCCGCTAAAAAATTCCTCCTCAAAATCCACTTCAAATACTCTCTGAGGTTACTTTCCCACAATGAGTTTTTGATGCCACCCAAACGTACAGTTCCAGCAAAGTGGATGGGCGGCTGGAATTTATAGAAATCTTACCCTGCTGTGCTTTTTATTCATGCTGTGTAAAACTGACCTGCGGTGCATTTTTGAGATGTGCAACATGTTAATTTCTCTTGGCAGTACGCTGAAAATGTGTACATTTCCCCCTTAGAATTGTATTAGATGCGTAAAAAATGCATCTGTATTCTTATAGTGTGTTTCTGTGGCAGAAACGTACTAAAAACGCTTGTTATCTGCACATGACTGTATCAATAAAGTTTGGTCAAAGCCAACAACCAGGAAGTATCAAAAACAACGTAGCTTTATTTAAAACATGACATTGCAAAAAAAACTGCAGTGTAAAAATGCACTAAAAAATGCAAGTAAGGCCAGTTTCACACGTCAGTGGCTCCGGTACGTGAGGTGACAGTTTCCTCATGTACTGGAGACACTGACTCACGTAGACACATTGAAATCAATGTGTCTCTGCACATGTCAGCGTGTTTTCACGGACCGGAGAGAAAATATGAAAAATCCTTTTTTTTTACATTTTTCGTGTTTACAATAAAGATCCCTGTCCCCTCCCCCCTCCCACCCCCGGTGCGCCCGCCCGCTGTTAATAAAATACTCATCCGGCTCCCTCGCAGCTTCCTCTCAGCGCCAGCTTCTCCTGTATGAGCGGGCACGTGGTGCCGCCGATTACAGTCATGAATATGCGGCTTCACCTCCCATAGGGGTGGAGCCGCATATTCATGACTGTAATGGGCGGCACCACGTGACCGCTCATACAGGAGAAGGTGCGTCGCGGAGAGGACGCTTCGAGGGAGCCAGGTGAGTATTTTAGTAACAGCGGGGGGGCGCACAGGGGGTGGGAGGGGGTTTGGGGACAGGGATCTTTATTGTAAACACGAAAAAAAAAAAGGATTTTTCATATCTTCTCTCTAGCGAACGCTGCAGGAGAGAAGATATGAATGGCGGCTTCAGCACCAGATGCAGGGGACAGCGCTTACTTGTAGCGCTGTCTCCTGCACGGTCCGTGTGGTACCCAGATGGCACACGGGCGGCACACGGCTGCCGCACGTGTGCCACACTGATGTTCACGGTAAGCACACGGACACGGATAATTCGGGTACCGATTTTTCAGGTACTGGAATTATCTGGACGTGTGAGACTGGCCTAAAGTGGATTTCTTGTGGAATCTGCTCCTGACTTGACACTGACAAGTCAACAGGCTGCAAAATACAATGTGGAAAAAAAGTTTAAAAAATCTCTTCAGGATATCCTTCATAAAAAAAATTCTCCAAAAATATGTTGGATTTTTCAACTTCCAATAAACTAACTCAGTGTGAACCTAACCTTAGTGTCTGAAGTTAACCTTGAGTGCTAACTATATTGTCTTCTCAGCGTCTGGAGTTGGCACTGCGCTGGTGCAGACTTGGATAACTGCAGGATCTTATAGAGCCTTCTATGCTTAAAGGGGTTTTCCCACCAATAAAGTACATATTAATAGATCTTGGAATAAAAAGTTCCACAATTGAATGTGTTAAAAACAATGTTCCTGTGCTGAGAACCGTATAATTGTGTCCCTATTATCTACTGTCTTATTTGCTGTATCCAGTCATTCACTCCAGTTCATGCTCACCACATACCATAGCTCCTCGCCTGGGAGGACATACTTTATAAGTCACTTATGATAAGTGAGTATACAGACAAGATAGCAAGGGATCTCAGTTGCTGCTTCCTGATGTAAAACATTTATTTCTCTGCCTATTTTATCACAGGAGCAAGTGTTTCTGCTGTGTCTCCAGCCCTCTGAGCTCATAAAAAATGAAGTCAATGACATATAAACTTTGGTGACTGCTATGACCGTTTGTCACTGACTTGATTTATGACAATCTCAGAGGGCTGGAGAGGTGGCAGAAACACTTGATCCTGTGATAAAATAGGTAGAGAAATGTATTACCTCAGAAAGAGTAGCTGTAATCCCCTGCTGTCTTGTCTGTATACTCACTAATCATAAGTGACTTATGCTTCCTCCTCTGGCCAGGAGCTTTTGTATGTTCCGAGCATGTACTGGTGCTGCTCTCCATGGTCAGACACATTTACAAGATTATCCTGGCACAGGAACATTTTTTTTAACACATCCAATTGTGGAACTTATCATTATTCCAAGATCTATTGAATATGCACTTTGTTCATGGAAAAACCCATTTAAAAAAATACAAAATTGTATTACACATTTGCGTTTTTGTTAACTTTATACATTACAATATACACAACTACGGTATATAAAATGGAGAAAAAAAAAATAATTTTACAAATATTATATAAGTAGTCAGCTGTTTGCAGACATAACTCCAGGACATCCCCAGGGTATAATTCTAGGTCAGCGCCAGTAAAGAGTCTTCTCATACAACTCAAAGTTTATTTCTATCCTGATTCTGAAAATGGTGGCAGGTATGGGAAGAAGGCACGACAGAGAAGGTACGAAAAAGAGAAGTAGTGGGCAGAGGGGTACCACAGAGAGTGGCAATGGACTGACTTCCGGTTTTTGCTCCCCTTCTTCCCAGAGCCATAACTTTTTTTTCTGTCAATATGGCCATGTGAGGGCTTGTTTTTTGCGAGACGAATTGTACTTTTAAACAACACTGTTGATTTTACCATATGTATGCGGTTAAATTGCAAAAAAAGTGCAATTCCACAATTGTTTTTTTTTTTTTTTTTACCATGTTCAGCAAATGCTAAAACTGACCTGCCAATATCATTCTCCAGGTCATTATTAGATTGTAGATACCAAACATGTCTAGGTTCTTTTTTTTTTAATTTAAATGTTGAAAAAACAAATCCAAAGTTTGTAAAAAAAATAAAAATAAATAAAAAATGGCGCCATTTTCTGAGACCAATGGCATCTCTACTTTTTGGAATCTGGGGCTTTTTTTGTGCACCAAGTTGACGTTTTTATTGATACTATTTTGGGGAGGATGAGATATTTCGATTGCCCGTTACCAGTCAGATTATTTTACTTTATATTTTGATAGATCAGGTGATTCTGATCCCAGCAATACCAAACATGTTATACTGTTATATATTGCACCACTGGCCAGCATATTTTCCATTATGTTATTTATTGAGAATGATTTTATAGAGTATATAGAAATAACATATGAGACACATTGCCGCCCCGGCCACTATTCAGAATGGGCATCTCATCAGCTGTCACATTACTTGCCCTGACAGCCATTGTCCTTTTCTTGCTCTGATGTGTCCAGAATACAATTGACCCTTTTTGTCTCTTTTATTTACTCTGGATCAATGTTGATAGAAGTGATCAGATTAGCTGTAGTTCCTGGTGATCCATCCCATTCTGTAATACCTATTTACCATGGAGAACGAGTATGGGAAGGGGGGGGGCAAATATCAGAGCCCGTACAGTTTACTTTGTTCTGGACCTGGTCAACAAACAGGCTGTCTAAGGCCGGCGTCACACTAGACAGTTTTACGGACGTATGAGAGGCGCAAAAACTACGCATTGCACATGGACCAATGTTTCTCTCTGGGGCAGCTCCTATCTGCCGTATATTTCTCTGCCGTATTTTACGGGCGTAGAAAATTGCAGCATGCTGCGTTTGTCAGCGTATTGCGCAAAAAATCCGCCAATGAAAGTCTATGGAGCGACAAAAATACGGATTACACATGGACCATCAGTGTGACTTGCGAGAAATACGCAGCGGTGTTCTATACAAATTGCTGGAATCATTGTTTCTGCCCCTATATCAACGTGCTCTCAAATTTAGGGGCCAAGCCCCTGTGACAGGCATCCTATCATTATATGTATCTGTATAATGAAATGATTTAATGGAAGACGGCATGTCAATAATTATAAGCCAGAGATATCAGAACACAGCCACACCTTCGCTAACAGAAGGCGCTGCGGCCTTTGCACGGTCAGAATCGGGGGCTATTAATTGCTATCTTTCACTATAATGGGCGAGCAACTAATTACTTGACGGTATGAAATTATCTTTTAAGAGATTAATTTTGAGGTGTTTAATTATGTAATGGCAAAATTATCCAATAATTAATCAAGTACTAATAATGTTAGTAGAGTCTGTGTGCAAAATTTGGGGGCTCTAGCTGTTAAAATAAAGGGTTAAATCACGGAAAAAAATTAGCGTGGGCTCCCGCGCAATTTTCTCCGCCAGAGTGGGAAAGTCAGTGACTGAGGGCAGATATTAATAGCCTAGAGAGGGACCATGGTTATTGGCCCTCCCCGGCTAAAAACATCTGCCCCAGCCACCCCAGAAATGGCATATCTGTAAGATGCACCTATTCTGGCACTTAGGGTACCGTCACACTATACGATTTACCTACGATCACGACCAGCGATACGACCTGGCCGTGATCGTTGGTAAGTCGTAGTGTGGTCGCTGGAGAGCTGAATAGAATAGGTAAAATAAATGTCTACACATAGAATAGGTAGGTATATAATATATATATATATTAAAATGGTTTACTGTATGTAATACAACGAAGGAAAAAATGGAGTTCAAGTCCATATATAAATATCTTTTATTTCACAAAAGTAACAACCATAACCAAAAACATACAAAAATGATATTCTCAAGTAAACCTTATATTGACAAATACAAAAGAGGGTGAATGGTAGCAAAAGATGGAAAACAGACACCTTGTGGGGAATCCTAATGCCCAGTTATTAACTTTTAAAGTGCATAGTGCCATGAAGTTAAAGAGCCAAGGTAGTATGAGGCTCCCCTATAGAACTATCTAGCTGATATAAGTAGTATCTAGCCCTGCGCACAGGCTAAGTGACCCAAGTCAAGTCAATAATCAACAAGCCAGATAGAGGGAACCGCCATAAATAAGTCAATATGATCCTTACCCAGATAAGAGGCAACTAGGATAACCCACGCGGTGGCCCCAACGCGCGTTTCGCGTCAGCTTCGTCAGGGGGCGATGACATGGGCATTAGGATTCCCCACAAGGTGTCTGTTTTCCATCTTTTGCTACCATTCACCCTCTTTTGTATTTGTCTATATAAGGTTTACTTGAGAATATCATTTCTGTTTTTGGTTATGGTTGTTACTTTTGTGAAATAAAAGATATTTATATATGGACTTGAACTCCATTTTTTCCTTCGTTGTATGCTATTTTGAGGAGTGTCCGTTGTGACAACAGTAATTAAATATCTCCCTGGGCAGCTCCCCCACTTGGGGTCTGAGCATGGTGGGGGTATTTGATAGAATATCTTCATATTTGATCTTTTTTGGCTTTACTGTATGTAAACCATGTCTCATATCCTGTCGGGTTGATAAGGAGATTGCAAAAGCCGGCAATTGAATTACCAGCTTTTCAGCTATCTTGCGCTGTATGAAATATATATATATATATATTGTAAGACTCATGCTGGTGTGGTAGTTGGAGGCAGATATATCTCGCCCAGGTGTTTGTCCTATGTGAATTAGGCCACTCAGTATCTTCAGGGTGCTAATGGGTTAATGATTGCAGGAATAAAAGATGACCAGCTGGGTGTTTCCTGTCTCTGCCTGGGGCACACAGATTGCCTGCCTGTGTGAGACAAACGTGAGTGAAGAGCTCTGCTCAAGAATTGTGTGATGTTAGCTGGGTGGGAGAAGCCCCCCCAGTTGTTGAGATAGCAACGTATTTGTTTAGTTAGTGCCGGACAGGCTAGGATTTATTTTTATGTTTTGTTTTGTTCATGTTGCTTTCACGTTAATAAATCTGACCTGAGGTCAGCCTGCTCAGAAACCTGCTGTACGCCTCAGATTCAATGCACAAACCACGTGTCCTTTGACCCCAGCAAAGGCGATCCCAGAGTGTTTTGTCACAATATATATATATATCTCACTGATATATATATATATATATATATATATATACTGTGTATATATATATATATATATATATATATATATATATATATATATATATATATATACTGTGTATATATAGACTGTATATATGTTTTCACGAATATTTGAGCCCATGGATCCATTCTATGTCCGTTTTGCAAGCCGGCGAGAAAATCTCGCTCTACGGATGCCATATGGATTACATACGGAGGTTTACATGCGCAAAATACGCTGCCACACCCTGCCTACGGATTACATACGGATCACTGTTTTGGGAACATTTCTGCATATTATGCCTGTAAAATACGGACCGTATTTCCCTACGCCTATTGTGACGCTGGCCTTATTGTGAAACGCTTATTCTATGAGGTGAAAAAAGCACTTGACATTGTCACTTAAAGGAATGCATCATCCAGATTACCAGATGCATTTATCGATTTGGTTTGTAAACACCCGATTTTCTTTATAGCAGTCTCATGCACAAAAAACTAAAGGAACATGTTATGGGCATGATCTGGGGCATCTGCAGTGGTCCTTGTACAGGGGAGGAGGATGAGAGTTGTGACCATCACATGTTGTTCGCTATTAGTGATGAGTGAATGTGCTGGGATAAGGTGTTATTTGAGCATGCTTGAGTGCTAACCCGAGTGTCTTCGGTGTGCTCGAAAAATATGTTCAAGTTCCCGCGACTGCACGTCTCGCCGTTAGACAGCCATAACACATGGAGGGATTATCTAACAAACAGGTTGTCGAACAGCCACGAGACATGCAGCCATGGGGACTAGAACACAGTATTCGAGCATGCTGAGATAACACTTCATCCCAGCACGTTCGCTCATCATTATTCGTTATACATCACCTGTTGTTCTTCATTATAATTCCTGTCTGTGATTCAGATAACTGCTGAAAAGTGATCATTTCAGAACTGGAATTGTCAGAACAACATGAGGCTAAAATAGATGGAAAATTGCCTCATTTCAGACATTAAAAAAATGCATATATGTAAATAAGGACATAGCAAATGGCAAAAACCTCACCATTTTTTAAGAAGCATGTCGAGTGACTAGGAGAAGATCTGCAGTACCCGGCAGTGGCCACTATCCAGCCACCAATGGCACCGATGAGATCAGCTGATCGGTGGGGGTGACAAGTGTTGGACCCCACCGATCTAATGTTGTTGACCTAACCAAATCAATATAAATCAATGTAAAAGTAATGGATCAACCCATTAATCTTAGTGATCACAATAAATATTGCAAAAACTAATTTTTTTTTAAAATTCAGGTGCCGATATTTTAATATTTTAAAAATATACAATATTTAAAGGGAATCTGTCAGCAGGATTTCACCCCCCCCCCCAAATATTTATATGCAGATATATTTGTTGCAAACACAGGTCCTGCAATTCCTTCAAATGTCCGGTCCGTTCCTCCGTTACTGAGAAATCGATGTTTGAATCGATATGCAAATAAGGCTGAAGTGTTTTGGAGGCGTGGCAACACTTCTCAAGTCTCTGCCACTCCAGCTCTATTCCCCGCCCAGTGCTGCCTTTGCCTGCTTGACTGGCAGCTCCTTTGCTGTGTGATTTAGAGGAAATTAGAGCCGGAGTGACAGAATTGGGAAGTGCTTCCACGCATCCAAAGCACTTCAGCCTTATTTGCATATTGACTCAATCACAGATATCTCGGTAACGGAAGAATGGCCTGTCTAGCTAAGAGCACGGCTGGGCTTGACTATTCAAGAGCTACATGTGGATGTAGTGTAAAGGTACCTTCACACATAACGATTTCATTAACGATATCGTTGCAACGTCACACTTTTTGTGACGTAGCAACGATCCCGCTAACGATCTCGTTATGTGTGACAGCGACCAACGATCAGGCCCCTGCTGGGAGATCGTTGGTCGCTGGGGTCGCAGGGCCGTGCTTAGTAACCCAATATTTACCCTGGTTACCATTGTAAAAGTAAAAAAAAAAAACACTACATACTCACATTCCGGTGTCTGTTACGTCCCCCACCGTCAGCTTCCCGCACTGACTGTCAGCGCCGGCCGTAAAGCAGAGCACAGTGGTGACGTCACCGATGTGCTTTACGGCCGGCGCTCACAGTCAGTGCGGGAAGCTGACGGCGGGGGACGTGACAGACATCGGAATGTGAGTATGTAGTGTTTTTTTTTTTTTACTTTTACAATGGTAACCAGGATAAATATCGGGTTACTAAGCGCGGCCCTGCACTTAGTAACCCGATGTTTACCCTGGTTACCCGGGGACTTTGGCATCGTTGAAGACAGTTTCAACGATGCCGAAGTCTTTCCCCTGATCGTTGGTCGCTGGAGAGAGCGGTCTGTGTGACAGCTCCCCAGCGACCACACAACGACTTACCAACGATCACGGCCAGGTCGTATCGCTGGTCGTGATCGTTGGTAAGTCGTTTAGTGTAACCGTACCTTTAGTTCCATATGTAGTAATCTCGTAAACCCAACTCAATAGTAATTGTAGGCTTTGCTTCTCATGCCTCTTTCATTTGCTCACAATAGTGTGAAGATATAAATTTCTTTTCCTTGTCTAATTTGTCTATAAGTAAGTTTCCCAGGAGGTTGGATCACATTTCATTTTATCGAGAAGCTGATATAACTCTTCAGTATTAGCATGATTATTGCTCGCAGTTATTCTCTTGTCCCTAGATCGTGTAATTGGATATAATTTGCAAGAAGAAAGTCCATGGAACAGATATGATATAACTCAATTCCATCAGTTTTATTAATGAGTTATAAGTGATATTAAAAATAAAAACCTGTGCCGGACACGTTACCGGGAAGCGTGTTCATGGTGCGACTGCTTAGATTGGCTAAAGATGGAAAAACAGCTTATTCTTTGTCTAGAAACAGCGCCCCTCTTGTCAATGGTCTGTGTCAGATACTACAGCCAATCCACATTTAAAGGGAACGTGTATTCAGTAAATGACCAATCGTTTAAATCAGGTTTTTGTGTGAAATGTTATTATCTTTTTTAAATGTTGGCAATGTTTGTTTTTGTTTGTTTTTTTTTTTTAAATTCCATATCACAATCTTTATTAAAAATAGAAATCCTTCCATTTTCACTCTGGCCATTGGGGCTGTTTTAGACTTTCACTTTCTGCTGTTTCAGGAAACAACACATGCCCATTAACTACAATGAATAGATGCCAATCATATCTTTTGTGTTGAAGCATCTAATGAGGTGTTATCTGTCATTGTAATCCTGCCTGTGATGGTAAGGACTGGAGCCTGTTGAAAACTCTTTCTGAAAGTAAAGAAAGACTGAGTCTAAAAAAAGTCCCATTAAATAATATGAAAATTGCAAAATTACAAAAAAAAATTTTAAAGCATCACTCCAGTATTTTTTTTCAGCCCTGGAGTGGTGTTTTAAACCTAGTGTCCCTGTCCCTTACTCTTATACTCACCCTCTGGCGTCGTAATGTTTTTTCAGGGCCGCTCCAGTGCCATCTTATGACTGTACAGTCATGGCCAAAAGTTTTGAGAATGACACCAAAATTATATTTTCACATGATCTGCTGCCCTCTGGTTTTTATTAGTGTTTGTCTGATGTTTATATCACATACAGAAATTTAATTGCAATCATATTATGAGTACCAATAGGTTATATTGACAGTTAGAATTAGTTAATGCAGCAAGTCAATATTTGCAGTGTTGACCCCTCTTCTTCAAGACCTCTGCAATTCTCCCTGGCATGCTCTCAATCAACTTCTGGACCAAATCCTTACTGATAGCAGTCCATTCTTGCATAATCAATGCTTACATTTTGCCAAAAGTTTGGACACACCTTCTCATTTAAAGATTTTTCTGTATTTTCATGACTATGAAAACTGTACATTCACACTGAAGGCATCAAAACTATGAATTAACACATGTTGAATTATATACTTAACAAAAAAGTGTGAAACAACTGAAATTATGTCTTATATTGTAGGTTCTACAAAGTAGCCACTTTTTGCTTTGATGACTGCTTTGCACACTCTTGGTATTCTCTTGATGAGCTTCAAGAGGTAGTCACCCGGAATGGTCTTCCAACAATCTTGAATGAGTTCCCAGAGATGCTTAGCCCTTGTTGGCCCTTTTGCCTTCACTCTGCGGTCCAGCTCACCCCAAACCATCTCGATTGGGTTCAGGTCTGGGGACTGTGGAGGCCAGGTCATCTGGCGTAGCACCCCATCATTCTCCTTCTTGGTCAAATAGCCCTTACACAGCCTGGAGGTGTGTTTGGGGTCATTGTCCTGTTGAAAAATAAATGATGATCTAACTAAACGCAAACCGGATGGAATAGCATGCCGCTGCAAGATGCTGTGGTAGCCATGCTGGTTCAGTATGCCTTCAATTTTGAATAAATCCCCAACAGTGTCACCAGCAAAGCACCCCCACACCATCACACCTCCTCCTCCATGCTTCACGGTGGGAACCAGGCATGTAGAGTCCATCCGTTCACCTTTTCTGCGTCGCACAAAGACACGGTGGTTGGAACCAAAGGTCTCAAATTTGGACTCATCAGACCAAAGCACATATTTCCATTGGTCTAATGTCCATTCCTTGTGTTCTTTAGCCCAAACAAGTATCTTCTGCTTGTTGCCTGTCCTTAGCAGTGGTTTCCTAGCAGCTTTTTTACCATGAAGGCCTGCTGCACAAAGTCTCCTCTCAGTTGTTGTAGAGATGTGTCTGCTGCTAGAAATCTGTGTGGCATTGACATGGTCTCTAATCTGCTGTTAACCTGCGATTTCTGAGGCTGGTGACTCGGATAAACATCCTCAGAAGCAGAAGTGACTCTTGGTCTTCCTTTCCTGGGGCGGTGCTCATGTGAGCCAGTTTCTTTGTAGCGCTTGATGGTTTTTGCCACTGCACTTGGGGACACTGTCAAAGTTTTCCTAAGTTTTCGGACTGACTGACCTTCATTTCTTAAAGTAATGATTGCCACTCGTTTTTCTTTACTTAGCTGCTTTTTTCTTGCCATAATACAAATTCTAACAGTCTATTCAGTAGGACTATCAGCTGTGTATCCACCAGACTTCTGCACAACACAACTAATGGTCCCATCACCATTTATAAGGCAAGAAATCCCACTTATTAAACCTGACAGGGCACACCTGTGAAGTGAAAACCATTCCTGGTGACTACCTCTTGAAGCTCATCAAGAGAATGCCAAGAGTGTGCAAAGCAGTCATCAAAGCAAAAGGTGGCTACTTTGAAGAAGAGAACCTAGAATATAAGACTTAATTTCAGTTGTTTCACACTTTTTTGTTAAGTATATAATTCCAAATGTGTTAATTCGTAGTTTTGATGCCTTCAGTGTGAATGTACAATTTTCATAGTCATGAAAATGCAAAAAAATCTTTAAATGAGAAGGTGTGTCCAAACTTTTGGTCTGTACTGTACATGGAACAGAGAAATATAAAGGACTCCCCGGCTAGATAATGGTGCTTTCACATTGTGTTTAGGCACCCGTTCAGTGGCCCCATCGGGGTTTACGTCCGAACGACGGCAAAATGGTAAGGCCGGGTTCACACGAGAGTCATAGTTTCATCCTGAACACTCAGATGATTTTTTTCCTCACTTTTCATCCACGTGCAATCAATTTTTTACAGCAGCAGTTATTAATAATTTACAAGACCGTTTACAGCTTCTTATGTTGACCCTTTAACGTCGTGGAAAATTTCCGTTTTTTGCGTTTTCATATTTTTCTCCCCTTCTTCCAAGAGCCGTAACTGTTTTATTTTTCTATCCACAAAGACATATGAGGGCTTGATTTTTGGCGGGAAAAGTTGTACTCTTGAGTGAGACAATTCATTTTACCACAGTGTCGTGGAAAACAGGAAAAAAAATCTGTGTGAGGAGAAATTGTGAAAAACACGCAATTCTAACATTGTTTATTGGGATTTGTTTTTACAGTTCACATTTTGTTGTAGAAATGATCTTTCCGTATGATTCTGCTTGTCAGCACAATTACGGTACGGAGCACACATGGGCAGTTTTTATTATTTAAGCGGTGAAAAAAATTCAGTTTGCAAAAAAAAAAATTATTATTATTTTGGGTTGTGTGGCCATTTTCCGATAACATTTTTGTTTTTCCGCCAAAGGAGCAATGTGAGGGCTTATTTTTTGTAGGCTGAGACAACTGTTTAATTGATACCATTTTGGGATGTATGTGACATTTTGATTGCTTGTTTCAGCATTTTGTTGTGGAATTGCAGCGACCAAAAAAAAAAAAAGGTAATTTCGGCGTTCTTGATTTCTATTTTTTTTTTTTCATGTTTACTGATCAGGTAAATTTTTATATTTTAATCGAACTTTTCTGAAAGCAAACATACCACATATGTGGATTGAAAAAAAAAATATCTTTATTTGTAATGGGGGAAAAGTGGGGTCATTTGAACTTATAAGATTATTTTTTTCATATTTTTTAAAACTTTTTTTTTTTTTTACTTTTCACCGCTGTTGTTAGTCCCCTTAGGGGACTTGAAACTGCGATCATCTGATTGCTTGTGCTATATGCAGCGATGCCACACGCGAACTGAAAATCCCATCTTGTGAGCCTACCCTACACTCACCTAATCACTCCTGAACTTCTTAGGAACCTTTCATAGAATCCTAGAATGTTAGAGTTGGACGGGACCTCCAGGGTCATCATGTCCAATGCAGGATTCACTAAACCATCTCAGGCCAGTCTCACACGTCCAGATAATTCCGGTACCGGAAAAATCGGTACCGGAATTATCCGTGTTCGTGTGCTTACCTTGAACATCAGTGTGGCACACGTGCGGCAGCTGTGTGCCGACCGTGTGCCGACTGGGTACCACACTGAGCATGCAGGAGACAGCGCTAGAGATAAGCACTGTCCCCTGCATCTGGTGCTGAAGCCGCCATTCATATCTTCTCTCCAGCAGCGTTCGCTGGAGAGAATATATGAAAAATCCTTTTTTTTTTTTTTCGTGTTTAAAATAAAGATCCCTGTCCCCACCCCCCTCCCACCCTCTGTGCGCCCGCCCGCTGTTACTAAAATACTCACCCGGCTCCCTCCTCTTCGCGCCGCACCTTCTCCTGTATGAGCGGTCACGTGGTGCCGCCCATTACAGTCATGAATATGCGGCTCCACCCCTATGGGAGGTGGAGCCGCATATTCATGACTGTAATTGGCGGCACCACGTGACCGCTCATACAGGAGAAGCTGGCGCTGAGAGGAAGCTGCGAGGGAGCCGGGTGAGTATTTTATTAACAGCGGGCGGGCGCACAGGGGGTGGGAGGGGGAAGGGGACAGGGATCTTTATTTTAAACAGGAAAAAAAATTTTTTTTCATATCTCCAGCGAACGCTGCTGGAGAGAAGATATGAATGGCGGCTTCAGCACCATGCTGGGGAGACAGCGCCTACTGTAGCGCTGTCTCCTGCACGGCACACGGACTGCACACAGACAGCGTCCGTGTGCGGTACGTGTTTTACACGGACCCATTGACTTTAATGGGTCCGTGTAATCCGTGCGCTCCCACGAACACTGACATGTCTCTGTGTTTTGCACACGGACACATGGTCTGTGAAAACACGCTGACATGTGCAGAGACACATTGATTTCAATGTGTCTACGTGAGTCAGTGTCTCCGGTACGTGAGGAAACTGACACCTCACGTACCGGAGCCACTGACGTGTGAAACCGGCCTCAGGCAGATATCTGTCCAGCCTCTGTTTGAAGACTTCCATTGAAGGAGAACTCACCACCTTTTTTTTCTTACAATTAAAAAAAAATTCTACATGTAACTATTCTATAACCCTGCCAGCTGCGCGATATCTAATTCTGTATTCTGGTGGGTTTTCCCAACTTCCAGGCTTTCCTATATGAATGGTATATTTTCCTCCAGATTGGCAATGTGCCAGTGTTGCCCGATTCTTATCATTACACCATTATGTCCCCAAGGAGCTGCGATGCTGATGGCCCCGGCTAATCCATCAGAATTGATGTAATGAACCAGTTGCTACTGGGGATGTGTGCATTGATCTATTAATTGAGCTTCTTGATCGGCAGGGAGATGAATATTCATAGGCGCTGAAAGCTCAAAACTTTCCCTAATATGCATTCAGCACTTATGTTTTTAACCATTACTTCTCCTTGTCTTGCCGCTTTCCTCGTAGTGCTGTTCTTGGAGTGTATACTGTTTATGAGCACAGTGATGCGTCTCCTGAATTTCAATGAGAAAACCAGATTTCCAATTAAGCGGCATGTGGAGATTTATTACACCTTGGTTCTCCCCATTTACAATGCATTGCAGCATATTTTATTTGTCTCCTTGGTGGAAAATATACAATTACATTTTGGAATGACTTATTCCCATTATATGTGCATAATACCACCTACTTGCATCTCCAGAAGTGCAGAA
This sequence comes from Ranitomeya imitator, assembly GCF_032444005.1. Taxonomy (NCBI): domain Eukaryota; kingdom Metazoa; phylum Chordata; class Amphibia; order Anura; family Dendrobatidae; genus Ranitomeya; species Ranitomeya imitator. Next base: position 1,142,928,949 of record NC_091282.1, read on the forward strand.
GGTCTCTCCGGCCCCTCTCGCTATTTCATTACCAGTCTGTGCGAGTCTTCAGGGGGATTCTTAGTATATGGCTCTCTCTTCCTCCAGCTGTCAACATACGCGTTTTATTACCTAGTTCTGATGCTGGTAAAGTTTTGTGGTTTCTCTTCTACTTGTCAGTATAGGAATGACATGTTTATATTGATACTTATTATTTTTATTTTTTTATTTTTTTAGGGATTTTGCATATGTTGCCAGAGATAAAGATACAAGAATCTTAAAATGCCACGTATTCCGATGTGACACACCAGCAAAAGCCATCGCAACCAGCCTTCACGAAATCTGTTCTAAGGTCTCCACGCTAAATAATTGTATATTGTGTAAATGTTTAGCCAGACATTGTACATGTGTGATATCAGTTGTGTTACATTGATTTAGAGGGAATCTGTCTGCACATTATTTATATGTAATCTGAGGACAGCATGATGTAGGGGCTGAGACACTGATTTCAGCAATGTGTCACTTATTAGGCTGCGTGATGTTGTTTCAATACAATGAGTCTTTTATCAGCAGGAGTTTACTGTTGCCGCTATGAGGCCTGATCTAACTCCGCCCCCAGCAATGATAAACAGCTTACTGTCAATAGGCATTGCACATAGAAAGCTATGGGGTGGGCGGGGTTAGCTTTCTCAGCTCTGCTACAAGTTACATCTAAAAACTCTGATTGTGTCACAACTGCTGCACCCAGTAATCTAAGTGATACATCGCTGGAATCAGGGTCTCTTTCCCTACGCCAGGTTACTCTCAGATGAAGTTGTAAAAACCTGGTGACAGACTCCCTCGAAGAGTTTTCACTTCATTCAGATTTCTTTCCATTGTCTGGATGGTTATTAGGCAATATTAAAAAATATATATATTGAAACACAGATTGATCAGATTAATAAAGGTGATGATTACTTGTTTTTTTTTTTACAGATTATGGCAGAAAGGAAAAATGCCAAAGCTACGGCTTGCAGCTCGTCACAGGAAAGACCACATGCCAGCCTTGATGTCCCACTGCAAGGTACGAATGCTGTACGATACAATTTCCCATCTAATTCCTGGTTCCTAATGCTCTGACGCTTGGTTTTAGCCTAGGGCTAATGTATATCTGAGCCTGATAATAGAGGAAGGCTGCAATACCCACAGCAGTTCAATGCCGTAATCTCCACCATGAGATGTTACGATTGAGGTAGTCCAATCATAGTGATAATTACTGGTGGTCACGTTCCTAATGGCTGGATATTCGGATCTGATTATATCTGCTTTTCCATATAATTGGCCCCACTGTGAACACTATCATAGATCTGATGTGAAATACCTTTCGTGGAATAACAAGGATTTATTTCACTATGGCAGGAGCTCATTTTCTTGTTCTAGTTGTAGCACAAATACCTCTTTATGTAGATGTAGGGTAGAGCTCAGATCAATGGCAAAACTCAGGAAGGGCCCTCCTATCCCAACCAAATGTGAAAGGCCATTATTCAGGTGGATATTTAACCACTTAGGCTACTTTCACACTAGCGTTTTTTTCAATACGTCGCAATGCGTTGTTTAGGGGAAAAACGCATCCTGCAAAGTTGTCTGCAGGATGCGTTTTTGCCCCATAGACTAACATTAGCGACGCATTGCGACGCATTGACACACGTCGCAACCATCGTGCGACGGTTGCGCCGTTTTGTGGCGGTCTGCTGGGAGCAAAAAACGTTACATGTAACATTTTTTGCTGCCGACAGTCCGCTTTTTCCAACCGCGCATGCGCGGCTGGAACTCCGCCCCCACCTCCCCGCACCTCACAATGGGGCAGCGGATGCGCCGGAGAAATGCATCCGCTGCCCCCGTTGTGCGGCGCTTTCGCTGCTTGCGTCGGTGCACCGCAAGCGTCGCATAGCAACGTGCGGTGCATGACGCAAGTGTGAAAGTAGCTTTAACTGCCAGGCCTAATAAGGCCTTATTGACTGGTCAATTTGTTTCGTTTTTGACTTTGCGCTTTTCGGCCAGAACTATTTTTTTTTCCCACTGTTGCGGCTGTGCGAGGCTTTGTTTGTTTTTTTTAATTGTTTTTATGCTGTTCATAATTTCCACTAAATATCCTGTTGAATGAATTATACGGGGTAGTATGGTTGTGTGGATACCTAATATCTGTAGGTTTTTTACCTCAGATGTATGTAGTAAAATGCATTTTATAGTAAAAAAAAGGTTGATTTTTTTTAAATTTTAAAAGGGCTTTTAAGTTTTTATTACTTTCTTTGCAGATGCTTTATATGTATATATTTTGTATATATTTTGTTCTCTAAGAGATCATCAAAGTTATCTTGGCAAATTTGTTTTTCCTTTATTGACCATTTTTTGCCACTGCAATTAGGGTATCCGCAGAAGTCCCAGTTACAGTGGAAAGCAGCCAACAACAGTGACGTCAATCACTGGCAGATCTCAGCTGGGTCTGATAGGACCAAACAGCTATTCTGACACATGACGTTGTGAAGCCCCAGCCTTACATGGAAGTGTTCTGGGACTTGCAGTACTTTCTTACAACTAATCCTGAATTTTCTGCTAATTCAGTATCTGGTGGCAATAAAGCCAGTGACACATGGCATGTAGCACACAGAAAAATGCAGTGGTGCGTCATATTCTGGACATATATCGTCTTCTTTCCTGTGTCCTAAAGATGTACAGTGTGCCAGATAAACAGATGTCTGAAAAATGTAGGGATCTAACTAAATCTGATGGCTCCAGAGTGGAGCAGCCATAACATATCATGTGATATTAGACATGGCAGCAACATTGGAGCCATTGTCCGGATTTTCATTGCCTTCTTGTATTATCAGAATTGTTCTTTCCCATGAAGTGATTCAATCCGATAATGTTATTGTGCACTGATATCATAGATGAAGGGCATTCCCATCTCCAAGATCTTACCCCAATATGTAGTAGGTGTAATAATAATATTAGCAAATACCTCCAATTAGAAATGTGGTATACTGTAGTTTTTCTGATTCGCTGTGTCTCTTACCCCATGTGCAGGCATTGCAGGACCTTAGGTATCCATGGTTACAACCACTAGCAACCAGCTAACTAACTAGCTGTCACTATATCAGTAGTTGTAACCATGGACACCTAAGGTCCTGCAATGCCTGTACATGAGGAAAGTGACATAGCGAATCAGAAAAACTATACCACATTTCTAATTGGAGGTGTTCACTAATATTATTATTATTGCACCTACTACATACTGGGATAGGGTCTCGGAGATGGGAATACCCCTTTATTATTCAGTTTGTGAATAGGCCATGTATCCGTAACTGCTAATATAAGAGTAATCCTTGGTGACTTTTCTCAGATATTACCTGTGTATAGTTGATGATTGGAAGACGTAGTTTCCAGATGATTTTCTGATTATGGCCGCTCCTTATTAATGATTTATTTATTACTGCCTTGTCTTTCCTCATATACAGTAGAATTCCCAACACCAAAGACAGAACTTGTGCAGAAGTTTCATGTGCGGTATTTAGGGATGCAATCAGTCACTAAACCCATAGGTATGCGATAAGTATGTCATCCGTAGATTTCCTGCAGTGCGGCATCTGTTCATGTACACGGCATATGGTCTTACATGTCGTCTTTCTTCATAAGGTATGGACGTTGTCAATGACGCCATAGATAGCCTAATGACCCCTTCAGACGAAGAGGACTGGACCCCCGTTATTATGAACGTGGCTGATGCCACCGTGACTGTCATTAAGGAAAAGGTGAGATAATAAAACCAGAACCGCTCTAATTAGAAATTCTCAATATCTTTCGACTATCTGTGGATCAAAAATATGAAGTCTATGCCAGCTTCAAGATTTCCGTTACCATTTCCACCTGTTTTCTGGAGTGGAATATAATCCAATATAATAAATTTGTTGCTTTTTTTCCTATACCACAGGCACTTTAAAAAAGTGACAGTGCAGGTGCAAAAAGGAAAAATAATTGTCAAATTTTGTGCTAATACTCCTTTTGTGACTATCGATGCCAGAAATCTGAAAACAGAGGGATTATAGGTTATCTGTCCCCCATTGTGCCCAGTCCATCTTTATGACCCACCTTCTGAAAGCTTTAAAGAGTGTTTTTAATTTTTTTTTTCAGAACTCAATAGTACACATGGAAATAAGAAACTATGTAATTTATCTTATCAAAGAAATCTGCTTCTCTTTTCTCCTGGAGTGAACTCTGAGGATATGTGCCCACGTTGCGATTCGTGTGCGGATTTTTCCGCACCGTTTTTGCAAAATCCGCAGGTAAAATGCACTGCGTTTTACCTGCGGATTTCCTGCGGTTTTTGTGCAGATTCCACCTGCTGTTTTACACTTGCGGATTCCTATTGAGGAGCAGGTGTAAAATGCTGCGGAATGCGCACAAAGAATTGACATGCTTTGGAAAATACAACGCAGCGTTTCCGCGCGGTATTTTCTGCACCATGGGCACTGCGGATTTGGTTTTCTATAGGTTTACATGGTACTGTAAACCGCATGGAAAACAGCTGCGAATCCGCAGTGGCAAATCCGCAACGTGTGCACATAGCCTCAGTCTGTATTCAAATCTGTAGAATCTGTTTTCAGTAAATGCAGACTTTCCCATCACTGAGATAGGAGGTGGCAGTTAGTATTTCTAAAATTCTATGGAAAGGCAGTTACAATTCTCCATAGAACTTTATGAGCACCAACTGCCATCTCTTATCTCACTGATGGGAAAATCTGTATTCACTGAAAGCAGATTTTACCCGTGAAGTGAGAATTTTGAATATGAAAGATAAGTCCAGGACTAAAAAGAAGCGGATTTCTCTCATAAGATCTATTACAAAGTTTCTTATTTTCATGTGTACTAAATTTATGAAAAAAACTATTAAAACAAGACTTACTCCTTATCTTCTGCTTTGGAACCATTCACCATTGTATCATAAATTTACCCTCAATCTGCCAACATGCGGTGTCTGAGAAATCCAGTTACTTATCGCGTCTTGCACCAACACTTTTTTTTTTCTAATTTTCAGCTCCATTTGACAGTTCCAGCTATGTCTATGAGATTTCAGAAATCTCATGCACACACATTGTTTTTTTGTCATCAGTATTCTGTGCTTTCCATGTTTTTTTGGACACAGAGCACGTCACTTTTTTCAGCGTTTTTCACCCATTGAATTGAATGGAAAAAAACGCACCAAAAACGCAGCAAAATCTGCCGCGGAAAAAAAAAATACCGCAAAAACGCCCAGTGTGAACTTAACCCTTTCTCCTCTTCCCATTCCTTCCAGTGATCTGACATAAGTAATGTCTAATGTGCTGCTAGTTATAGTACACCGGCCACTATATTCTGGAAGTCATGAAGATGGTTAGAAAGGTTTTTTCTCTCACTTAGGTCAGGTTCAGGCATCCATCTTTCACAGTCCGTATACAGGTGGCAATACCTGGACTGACTGGGGGTCTCCTGACCTGAACTTCCAGCCTAGGTGGACAATCCGGGCATTGCTGTACACGGTCCGGGAAATACGGCCATCTGAACCCGGCTTTACTCTTTTGCTTAAGACTGATTTCAAGGTCACATTTGCCAGCTAACAGCGAGTGCAATGACATTTAGATGAATGCAGAAAACTAATGAAATAAATGGCGCTGCAGCCATCGAAGCACAACAAAATAGGCTCATATTTCAGTGTAATTTTATATCACTTACAGAACAGATGTTTGATTTAGTCACTTTATTAGGTAATTAAATACATGCAAGAATTTGCGTATTAAACAATTCTACAGCACGAGCGCAGATTAAAGCAGGTGTATTGGTAAAATCTCATTTTTCCAATAAAAAGAACATGTTGCACTAGACGATATTAAAATTCATAGCCAAATCTACAAGAGCAGATTATTTTTTTTTACTCAGGAAGCTGACAGAACAATGTGCACCAGCATCTGCAGGTTATGGTGTGAGTTACTGTAACATATCTGACCTTTGTGATTTTATCCTAGAGATAATTTTACCCTTTGCAATATATGGGGTAGAATCTGTGGCAATTCCTTAATACCCACATGGACAAAATTGTTGGTCCTCTTATGTTAAAGCAAGTAGTGCCCACATTGGTCACTGAAATAACTTGAAACTACCAACAATAAAAAAAAACAAGTAAGGTAAATGGCATGGATAAAAATTATAATACTCCTACAAATATTGAAAATAATTTGACCATAGGGACATGTGTGTCATGTAATTAGCGTTGCAGGTGTCTACAACCCTATACCCAGTCAGTCTGACTATTTAAAGGGTGAAAAAGTAGTTATTGTGCTGTTTAGTATCATTCTGTGTACCATGTACCACACTGAATGTGGACCAAAGAAACCTAAGAAGAGTGTTGTCTCAGGAAATTAGAAAGAAAATGATAGACAAACATGTATAAAATAGTCCATGTATAAGATCATCTCCAAACATCTTCAGGTTAGTGTTAATACAGTTGTACATAATATTCAGAAGTTTAAGGTTTATGAGACTGTAGCCAACCAGAGGAGGCCGTCAGAAGAAAATTGATGTCAAAGTGATGCATAAAATGAATGGTAACCAAAGAGCCCAAAACAATTTCCAAAGAGATTGGAGGTGAACTCCAAGTGTCAGATCGCACCATCCATCGCAAGTGCCTTAGTGTCAGATCACACCATCCATCACCGTCTTGACCACAGTGGACTTCATGGAAGACGACCAAAAACAGATTCTAAAAAAAAGTGAGACTGGAATTTTCCAAAATGCATACTTACAAGCCACAAAGCTTCTGGTAGAGTATCGTGACTTGGCAAAAAGCTCCAGTTTTAACAGCTGCATGTTCAAAATGAAGGTACAAAAATGAAGCTTACAGAGGAAAGACCATTGTACCTACTGTGAAACATGGAGGCAGTTTTGTTTTGGGGCTGCTCTGCTGCACCTGACACATAGTGTCTTGAATCTGTGCAGGGTACAATGAAATTTTTGAAACCATCACAGCATTCTGGAGCTTAATGTGCTGCCCAGTATCAGAAAGCTTGGTCTGAGTTGCAGGTCATGGGTCCTCCGAAAGAAAAATGAACGCACAGCTAAAAACATCCAAGAATGGATAAGAACAAAGCTTTGGACTCTTCTAAAGTGGCTTCTTCGAGCCCTGATCTAAATCCTATTGAACATCTGTGGAAGGAGCTGAAAACTGAAGTTTGGAAAAGGTTTATCAGAAGGGTACCAACAATTAAATGTGTTCCAACATGCTTTACCTGAGCATTCTGCTGTGATTTTGCATTGGAAATTGTGGCAAAATCCAAGCCGTATTTTTCTGCTTTGGAAATATAAAGTGCCCTTACAGAGAAATTAATCTAGGGGAAGTTATTTTGGCATTATGAAATTAGGTTAGACATTGTTTCAATCTGCAATTAAAAATTCTCTGTAAAAATAAATTGTAGGCATAAAGTTGTATGGTAAAGGCCCCTATGTACATTAGACTAACGTTGGCTGACGGTCTAATGTGAATAAGGGCCTTCAGACTCCACCTCAACGAATAGGGTCGGGGGAAATAAGGATCTGGCATGACCAATTTCACACTGTTCATCCTTTTGTTCTCAGAGGGATAAGTCACCGCTAGAAATGTCAGGCAGCAGCTTTCTCATACAGCAGATTGACTGCTCCTGCTCATAGAGGAGCTGGGAGAAATAGCTGCCAGCCGAACATTGGTTCTAATGGCAGCTATTTATTTTTATTTTGTACGGGGCTCCTAAGACCATTGGTAGACTGAAGAGGATCACTATGCAAGAACAATATAAGGGCCCTTTGCAGTCCAAGAACTCCTCAAAATGCACAATTCCACCTGCATTGGAGGTCATATTGGGCTGTCTTACAATTTGGGTCCCTGTGTGGCTGCACAGGTTGCACTAGTATTATGTCTTCCCCTTCATAAGATTTTATACATATCTATTTGTGTCATATTACAACTCTGAGGTATTCACCTGTTATATACTATTTGCCATTTTCACCCAATTTTTAATTTACCTACATAAAAAAATACCATACTATAGACATCAGCAAAAATATTTGTCCGCCTCATAATGCATCAGCACTACAGGAGATTAATCACGTGGCAGAAGCAGATGGTGAACAATAGGGCATCTTTATGTACAGAAGAAATATAAAATGCTGTTTTCCGGCTCCATGTCACCTGCTTTATCTGAGGTAATTCCTCAGTTTTTTGGAGATGTTGCTGTGACGGTTCATGCAGAAGGTCCTACAATCCGCACACACGCTAAAATCCTATATTGCCATGTATAATTCAGTGTATTATTATTACTCTCACATTCACACACACTTCTGTCCTATCTGCCCACAGTCGTTATGCTCGTGGTGATATCGTTCTGCTCATTCCATATATCATATGCATGTAATATACAGAGAGTTCATGCATCAGCTCACACTATCTATATCCCTATAGAGATTGCTTTGGTTCACATATCTACTGTACAAAGACAGCAAAACCGAAAGCCCCTGAGACCCGGACACTCCAGAACCAGTATACCGGGAATGCAAGAATAGCAATAAATTGGAAAAGCTGCCGTCTCGACGCGTGAATCCATCCTTGTGCACTGTAGTAATGAGCTATTGTTTGTAGAGTCCTATGATTGTGGCAAATAGATGAGATTCTGGTTGCATGGACTAATGTCAGTGGAAAGTTCTGTGATTCCATCATTCAGTAGATCATGGGGTTTTCTGTGCCTTTGATATTGATAGCAGATCATTATGATAGGTCATCAATAATTGGTTGAGGTCCAACTGCTGATCATCAGAAGGAAGGGTGGCAAAGCTCAAGCCGGCGCCCCATGCCCTTCTTTGTTGACACATCACCATCCATACGGTTGCAGCTGTACCTGGTATTGCAGTGCAGACCCTTTCAATGGTACTGAACTAATTCTCAGTAGGTAACATGACCCTTGAGGAGTTGTACCACACCAATCAATATTTATCGCATATCCTAATTATAGACCATGTCACCAAATGAAAACCATTTAGGAGATGTAACGAGGTTTACTTTATCTTGGGAAAAGATTTAGTTCTGATTCCCCTCATATAAATGGGGGAGAAAAAGTGCTTACATCATACATGGAGGATACTTTAGGGTAAGATTTGTCAAGTTTTGAAAAGTCTAATTACAAGGGGTAGTAATGGCAAAAGTAAAGCTTGTCTAATCCATTACATGTAGATAAAGCCGAACCTACCCACTTCAGCCGGGAATGGCCCACCAGCCCCATGTATGGGAGTATACCCCAATGGCAGATCTCTGGAAAAATAAGGATTGAGCATATTGGACTTCAACGTACCCGATCCTTTTGTTCTCCAGGAGATGAGCTACCTTGGTGTTTGGCAGTGAATTATACCCTTCTCCTTATTGATGACACATGCACGTTCGACAAAGCTTGTAGTGAAGAACAAGACGTGCACTCTCGCTAATACTGGTGCAGACTGAACATGGAGGGATTCTCCAGAATGTAGTCATGAACATCAACAGTCGCACTCAAGAAAGATGTCTTCAGAATATTATTAGCCAAACACGTGTTTTTTTTAATTATTTTGAAAAAACACCAAAAATAGAGGTATCACCGCAGTGTTGCAAGGTAACGTTTCAACCCTCTGGGTCTGCTCAAACCTTACTTCTAACAGTAGATACGGAGAGGAGGGCACAAATCCCTGGAGAGGTGCAGGAGTCCCGATAGGGGCTATCACTTGGCAGCTTCTGGTGTCTGCGGTGGTGGTCACCGCAGACACCAGAAGCTGCCAAGTGATAGCCCCTAACGCAGGGGTGTCAAACTGCATTCCTCGAGGGCTGCAACCAGGTCATGTTTTCAGGATTTCCTTGTACTGCACAGGTGATAATTTAATCACCTACACACATAATGATTGCAGCACCTTGTGCAATGCTAAGGAAATCTTGAAAAGACGCATGGTTTGCGGCCCTCGAGAAATGCAGTTTGACACCCCTGCCCTAACGGGACTCCTGCACCCCTCCAGGGATTTGTGCCCTCCTCTCCGTATCTACTTTTAGAAGTAAGGTTTGAGAAAGACCCAGAGGGTCGAAACGTTACTTTGCAACACTGCGGTGATACCTCTATTTTTGGTGTTTTTTCAAAATAATTTAAAAAAACACGTGTTTGGCCAATAATATTCTGAAGACATCTTTCTTGAGTGCGACTGTTGATGTTCATGACTACGTTCGACAAAGCTTAACCTGAATCTATAGGGGGAGAATGGAGGTAATGTTCGAAAGATGAAGCTGCCAGCAGAATGAGTGTTTGGTTGACAGCTTTTGAAGGCCAATTTTATAAAAAGCCTAGCCAATTATTCATGATTAGTGGCAGGGGGTTCTGTTAATTTTGTCTCCGAGAATAATTTATTTGTACTATGGAAATGAGAATTTTTGTCACTTATGTTTTGTAATGTTTTCCTTTAGTGAAGCAAGCTGAAGTCCTGTGACACCATTAGGTGCTTAGTAGGAGAAGCAAATCTAAAGCTAAGTTTCATAAAGCCTTATGGCAAAGCCTTTTCTGGGTTTTACCCATTTGTCATTTCTTATAACAAAATGGTACCTCAGAATACTAGAATAATAAAATGTCCAGAACGATAGAGCTGTATAATATCCAATGCATTATTTTATGCGTTGTTTCATTATAATATTTAACGAATTTCCCATGTAGCAGTGCTATAAATTGCTTAATTAATGATGCCCAATAGGGGAGGCAGCAATGATAATTATACTCCTGGATGGTACTAATGATAGTCATGTGCACTGAGATGTACCATAACTGCAAGCTGAGAAATGTCATCTGTTCCTTCCCGGCAGGATGAAGAAGTCTTATTAGAATGTCGGGTGCGTTTCCTATCGTTCATGGGTGTTGGTAAAGATATCCATACATTTGCTTTCATTATGGACACAGGCAATCAGCATTTTGAGACTCATGTCTTCTGGTGTGAGCCCAATGCAGGAAGCGTTTCTGAAGCTGTCCAAGCTGCATGCATGGTAAGGAGGCTTTGCAAGAAATGGCATCTTGTGTGATGGAATAGCTGTCAGTATTAGACTGGTGAAGATCTAATTTACGGTACTTGAATGGTATTAATCTGCAATATGTAGCATAGACGCGACATGTGCACTATGAACCGGTGTAAAACTGGCCATATACAATAGATAGTGGTCTACTGATTGTTCGTCCCACCACCCCCATACACAGGAAGGCTCGGCTTGACCAAGTGGTCCTTTGTTCTCTATAAGCACTGGTCTAAAGGCCCCGTCACACATAGCGACGCTTGAGCGATTCCGACAACGATACGATCTGTCAGGGATCGCTCAAGCGTCGCTATGTGGTCGCTGGTGAGATGTCACACAGTGCGATCTCCCCAACGACGCAGCAGCGATGCGGCGAACTGTAGCGACCTGTAGCGACCTGTAGAACGATGCTATTTCATGATGATTCAATGGGACGTCCTGTCAGCGAGGTCGTTGGTAAGGTGTCAAACACAGCGATGTGTGCTACCCAGCGGGACCTCAACGATCAAAAAATGGCCCAGGCCATTCCGACACGACCAGCTATCTCACAGCAGGGGCCTGATCGCTGCTACGTGTCACACATAGCGAGATCGCTACTGAGATCGCTGTTGCGTCACAAAACTTGTGACTCAGCAGCGATCTCGCTAGCGATCTCGCTGTGTGTGACGGGGGCTTAAGCACAGTGACCCCTTGAAACATTTAATTGGCAGGGGTGTTGAAACGTATCAGTTACTATGAGTGAATAAGAAACAGAGAGTTTACTAACGTAGAATGTATGTATACAGCTCTGGCAAAAATGAAGAAATGAAAAAAACTGCACAGTTTTACAAAAATCAACTTCTCTACAAATGTCTGACAGCCATCCCATTCCAGTGTCAGTTGAATTCCAACCAGTGTACACCTCATTCTACTTAATGTGCTTCTGATTAGGCGATCACCTGAACCAAATCTTTTTTTAACAAAGGAAAGTATAAATAACACTGCTGTGGTGTTCACAATCCTCTTGCAATAGGACAAGCTGGATGTCAAAGCAAGTGCTAGTAATATCCCCAAAGTAATAGGAATGAAAAAATAACTTTTATCCATGCAAAGGAGTTGAAAAGAAAAGTCTTGAGTGAGGAAAAGGGCTCAATTCTGGCTTTACTAGCAAAGGGACACAGAAATGTTAAGGATGGAGGCAACATGACACTCACTAAGACGGCAGTCCATTACAACAAGGTCAAGCAGCAGACATTGGGGACAACAAAGCTACAGACCGGCAGAGGGCGAAAACGAATCTCTACTGACCTGGATGACCGTCAGCTTATTTGAATGTCACTCAGCAACCGCAGGATGACATCAAGTGAACTACAAAAGGAATGGCAAATGGCAGCTGGGATGAAGTGCACGGCAAGAACAGTTCGTAACAGGCTCCTAGAGGCAGGACTCAAGTCATGTAAAGCTAGAAAAAAGCCTTTCATCAATGAAAAGCAAAGGAGAGCCAGGCTGAAGTTTACCAAAGACCATAAGGATTGGACCATAGAGGACTAGAGTAAGGTAATCTTCTCTGATGAGTCTAATTTTCAGCTTTGCCCAACACCTGGTCGTCTAATGGTTAGACGGAGACCTGGAGAGGCGTACAAGCCACAGTGTCTTGCACCCACTTTGAAATTTGGTGGAGGATCGGTGATGATCTGGGGATGCTTCAGCAAAGCTGGAATTCAGAAGGTTAATCTTTGTGAATGACATATGAATCAAGCCGCATACAAGGTTAAACTGGAAAAACAGTTGATTCCTTCTGCTCAGGCAATGTTCCCCAACTCTGAGGACTGTTTTTTTCCAGCAGGACAATGCACCATGCCACACTGCTAGGTCAATCAAGGTGTGGATGAAGGACCACCACATCAAATCCCTGTCATGGGCAGCCCAATCTTCAGACCTGAACCTCATTGAAAACCTCTGGAATGTAATCAAGAGGATGATGGATAGTCACAAGCCATCAAACAAAGAAGAACTGCTTACATTTTTGTACCAGGAGTGGCATAAAGTCACCCAAAAGCAGTGTGAAAGACTGGTGGAAAGCATGCGAAGACGCAGGAAAGCTGTGATTAAAAATCATGGTTATTCCACAAATATTGATTTCTGAACTCTTCCTGAGTTAAAACATTGGTATTGTTGTTTCTAAATGATTATGAACTTGTTTTTTTTGCATTATTTGAGGTCTGTAAGCATTGCATTTTTTGTTTATTTTGACCATTCTCATTTTCAGAAAATAAATACAAAATGTATCGCTTGGAACTTCGGAGACATGTTGTCAGTAGTTTCTAGAATAAAAGAACAATTTACATTTTACTCAAAAATATACCTATAAAGAGAAAAATCAGACAATTTGAAAATTTTGCATTTGTCTCTTAATTTTTGCCAGAGCTGTATATTAGAGACTTGTTATATCAAAAAAGGTACAAAATTATTTTTAATAGTCCATAAATACACATAATCAAGACAATAATGATGTGAGCAAATCCATACACCAAATTACACATAGTACAGGTGGGCAGCAGTACAACCATGGAGCAACGGAGGGCATACAATGTAAGGGAACAAGTAGGGAGACCCCCAAAAACCCGCGTCAAAATTTATATCACAATATACTGTATATTGTTAAAGCAAAAAATTGGGGTAACACCACAACATGTTCCTACGATGGGAAAAGAGGTAGTATCATGTGGTTTGGCAAACTGCAATCCTTTTGATCATAGCCTAAACCAATATATAGGTGTGGGAATATTACCAGGCACATTATCTTCCCATAACAATTAGAAAACACTGCATGTGCATATAAAGGAATGGTAAAAGAGCCTCTTACCCATGTGTAATATGCCAGACCGAATCCCCGACGCGCGTTTCGCTATTGCTTCTTCGGGGGCAGTCGAAAAAGATGGTAGCCTAGGGTATGCCATTACGGTGCACTGTTAAAGTTCAGCCTGTGGCTGAACTTATTAGCAGACAATGACTTTTGCTGTATAGTGTATAGTATATACAGTATAGCATAAGCAATCAGACAATCGCAGTATCAAGTCCTCTAAAAAAAACCAAATGAAAACATTTAAAAAAAAGCTTTTAAAATTTTGAAAGATCTAAAACATTCAAATCACCCACATTTCCCACATTAAAAACAAAGAAAAAATTTTAAAAATACACATATGTGATATCGCTGTGATCATAAAAGTCCAATTTAGGAAAGTATAAAATTATTTAACCAGATTTACAAACACCGTAAAGAGAAAAAAATAAACCTAGAATTTTGAGGGGTTTTTGGCTTGCAGCAACAGTGCAAAAAAAAAAAGGGGGAGGGAAAAAAAACAAAAAGAAAATAAAACGGGAAATTACTATGTTGGGAATGGGAGCAAAAACCCTTTAACAAGCCCTTTAACACTATTTCGATAAATGTATGTCAGGTATAAGGTTGTATCTGGAATATTGGGGCAGACATTGGATGTCTTTCTTTACTAACGTAAGGACTCTTGTGTTTTTCCCAGTTGCGGTATCAGAAGTGCCTGGTCGCCAGGCCTCCTTCCCAGAAGCCACAGCCACCGCCACCTCCTCCAGACTCTGTGACAAGAAGAGTCACGACCAGTGTAAAACGTGGCGTTTTATCCCTGATTGACACTTTGAAACAGAAACGCCCTGTGGCCGACATGCCATAGCTTCATGGTGGTAGAAGAATAAAGAACACTTGAATAATATGTGTCTCCTGAAGTAAAAGTAGCTGTATATCGGAGTGTGCCGCGGCTCAGCCTTCCATTAAGCTGCTGCTTTTCTCTTCAGAGAATCTCCCTTATCTGATGTTTGACAAGCATGTTCTCGTTCTGACACCATGGCGTACTACAAAAGAAGCATGAATATAAATATATATCTATTCATACTTTTTATTTTTCTCTCTCCTCTACGTGGTTCTTCTTACATTCATTGGATGGTCTGTTTCCGATTGTAAATATGAGAAACATTTCATGACAAGGTGACATTTTCTGCACTCTCTAAGGCTGGGTTCACATTGCGTTCCTGGCGTCCGTTAGACCGACTACGTTACACCGCGGCATAACGCGGTGTAACGTAGTCCGCTAGTGCCGCCATTGAATGCAATGTCAGACGCATCACTAGCGCACGCCCACAATGGGCGTGCGCTAGCCATGTGCCGTCATTGAGTGACGGACGCCGAGACGCGGGCTGCAGAGTTTCCGGGTCCGTCACCGCTAGCGCAGATAGAGCTAGCATATGCTCTATCTGCACTAGCGTGCTGCCATAACGGCACTTGTGTTAACAGCAGCCCGTTAACGTATGTGTTTAATGGGCTGCTATTAATGCAATGTGAACCCTGCCTAACAAATGCCATGGAGTCCATTGTTGTTAAGGATTACTAAGCATCCCTTAGCTCACTGACTCATCTCATCCTTGAGGAAGGTCACCATCATGATGTTCATCCTTGTGATCTGCACCCACAAAAGACGCTGATATGTGACCAATACGATGGCCTAGGTGTCAGTGGAGCAGATTTATGGGGTCTCTATTAATTGCGCTGCCGGCACTTAATAAATGCACAAAAACATAATTTTGTAAACTGAATGAGTCTAGTAGATGGGCTTCTCTGGGTGGTTGGAATCTAGTAGATATGCTTCCCTGGGTGGTTGGAGTCTAGTAGATGGGCTTCCCTGGTGTGGTCAGAGTCTAGTAGATGGGCTCCCTTGGGTGGTTAGAGTCTGAGAGATGGGCTTCCCTGGGGTAGTTGGAGTCTGGAAGATGGGCTTCCCTAGGGTGGTCGGGATCTAGTAGATGGGCTTCCCTGGGTTGGTCAGAGTCTAGTAGATGGGCTTCCCTTGGGTGGTTGGGATCTAGTAGATGGGCTTCCCTGGTGTGGTCGGAGTCTAGTAGATGGGCTCTCTTGGATGGAATCTAGTAGATGGGCTTCCCTGGGTTGGTCGGAGTCTAGTAGATGGGCTTCCCTTGGGTGGTCGGGATATAGTAGATGGGCTTCCCTGGTGTGGTCAGAGTCTAGTGGATGGGCTTCCCTTGGGTGGTAGAAGTCTAGTAGATTGGCTTCCCTGGTGTGGTCGGAGTCTAGTAGATGGGCTCTCTTGGATGGTTGGAGTCTAGTGGATGGGCTTCCCTTGGGTGGTCGGAGTCTAGTAGATGGGCTTCCATGGGGTGGTCAGATAATTACATACAGGATGTGGACAGCTTGTTAGTACATTAATTGCACACCACCTCATGCTGAACTGCATTATAGAGACCATATCTTCTAATATTAGCGGGCAGCTCTCCTCTATATTAGTCCATACCGGTGCTAAAGGCACAGGTCACATACACTCTCAACATAGCACACTGCTTATATAGTCTGGCAGCTGAACAGTCAATCTTAACTTGTGGAGCCCGTACATAGTCCTCATTGCTCTGTCTACATCACTCCATATTTCTGTATAGGCCATGCAATGTGCTCAACCATTTTAGGACTGTAAATTCATAGATCTTATGCAAAGGAACTATATATGGTGCCCAAGGAATGAGCAGGCTACAAAAAACAGCCGTGTACAGAAAAAGTTGAGATATCCTAAATGATGTCCATCCTTTAACATTGTATATTATTTTTCAATATGTCCTTAATTTATCTTTACTGCTGTCAGAGCTCCCTCATTCTAACACAGAACTCCAAATTATCTGCATAGGCATAGCTAAGATACTAAACTCTACCACTAGAGGGAGCTTACAAGCAATCCGAATACTGGTTTATTATTGTGTTCTATGTAAATTCAGTATGCAGTCAGCCCCTGAGCTCCCTCCAGTGGAGGCTGCAGGAAATTAGACATGGAACACTGCAAAGGAGAAATATGTACTGGACCAAAATCTAATATCATGTTAAAAGCTAAAATGCATATATGTTACTGCATTTAGCATTTCATTGTCCTTTAAACTGATCTGTGAGCAGTTAATTGCAGTGCTCCTGTACCCTACATAGACAATTGGCTGATACTTAGTGATGTTCTTCAACAGTCTATTGGTCTTACACATGATTTGGCCTTTTCCAAGGAAAGAAAAGCTCATGTAATCATATGCAGAAATTTAATTGTAGCATCTCATTGCCAGGATAAGTAAATTCCAGTCGCAGTCACTAATTATATCAGTCATTAATTGTATTTAGGAGAATAATTTATTGGACATTCGAGTTTTCTTTCTCCTTATTTGCAATGTAACGAGTTGCCAGCTTTTGGCAGATTTGTAAATGACAAATTGACTTCCTTTCCTGCGCTCAACAGAGTGTTTCTTCATCAAATTCTGTGAGGGATAAAACATGGAAAGTGGCAAACTCTAAAAAAAATAGGAAACGCCTGCACCAAATAAAGCTTCATTATTTAATACTGTTTCATAGGGGACCATAGTCAGCAAATTGTATGGACCCTCAGTGTTAATACATGTGGCCTGAGGGTTAGTAATTTAGGAATTTGGGCTTTCTGTGCCCTCGTATCTCTTCAGATTTAGCGCGGAGATGCATTGTTTTATCTGCTATTATCTCAATGTCCATATGTTCGTCCTATACAACTTCAATCCATACTGCACTTGTACATTTCTGCTTCAGTGTCCTCCTCAGTCAGAATTCGGATTTGTCCTGACCATTTCAGAGCATTTAGACCATATTACGATTATATCTTCAAAGCTAGCAGAGAGTACGACGACCTAGTATAGCAATTACTGATGGAATTGTATCCACAAAATGCGGTGACTTACCGTCCCATCGGTCTCCCCCATTGCTTCAAGCTGCACCACAGTCACGTCAAATATACAGAAAAAAAGTGTTTAGTTATTTTTTATATTTTGTGTTTTTTATTTTTATTACCAAAAAGCAATCTGTGGCCTTTAAAAAACAAACAAACCATCAATTACATCAGAGGATGCTGTGACGCACAGGAGCGTCCACCCTTCGTCATTCTTGAACTATGTTAAGGTTCTACAATTTGTCATGACACCAATACCATACAGTCTCACACCTTCCAGTAAACACTTCATATGTTCTTCAACATGGGAGCCCATGACTCTGATGGAAGCCATCCAACAGCCGTAGGCGCCCATGTAAAGAATATGTATGGACAAGTCAAGGGAGGACACACCAGTACACCAAACTACTGTCCAAGGGGTCAATGTAAGTCACACATTGTATGAAAATAAGGTGTTTTTGGAGAGTAAAACCAATTCACCACAGTCCACCGGATCCTATGGGGAGATATAGGTTTTGACACAGTAAAGGGTCCTAATAGAGATGAGCAATTTGATTTGAGCCGCCCTGGTCTGACATCCAGCTAGGCATCCTGGGCACCTGTAGAGCTTACTAGGCCTCACAATACCATGACATTCATCTCTATGTGCCTATTAATCCCCAGATGCACACAGGATGTTGTGCGCAGAAATAATGACTGACTGCCACCGAGGACGGCAGGAGGCAGAGAACTGGCGGCCGGTTGGCACACAGAACGGGAGGAGGCAGAGAACTGCAGACCGGCTGCCACAAAGGACCGGACCTCTGACCACAGCAGCACAATTGAATTGTTCATGTCTATGTCCTAACAGTTCATAAGAAGAAATTCACTTTTAGGCGAGATACGGCCGAGTCTCGTAGGTTAAAACCAAGCTCTGGCACCGGCTCTCCGGAGCGGAGCGTGCAGCTCCATGTATTGCTATGCGGCCGCACGCTCCGCTCCGGAGTGCCGGCACCAGAGCTTGGTTTTAACCTGCGAGACTCGGCCGTATCCCAGTAGGGTCTTTTTTTATGTACAATGAACCCATTAGATCTTAAGGAGCAATGATAACTACATAATGTACAGTGAAATTAAAGACGACACAAGTTTTGTTTAGTTCTAGGGTGCTCATCATCATAATCATCTCTGGTGGGCATAAGGAACCCCAGTCTGACCCTGGTTATTCAGAATGAGTGGATGAGAGATACCTTTTAACTCGCATACACTGTACAAGTTAAGTGTGTGTGTGGTTTAAAGTGGGCATCTCAATTTATAAAAGTGGAAAAAATGTCCTTTACAACAGCTGTCCACTATTCGGACAACCCCTTCTAAATCCTTATGTTTGCCCCCAGAAAAATAATATCACTGATACTCGCCTCCGGTTCTGGCGCCATTCTAGCGGTGTGTGTACTGGCTCATCCCGAGGATCGCGTAACATTGTTATGTCACACAATCCCTGTGGCCAATCAGCGCCGGCGTCACTCTCCTCTCATAAAGATGAATAATATAAATTCAGAGAACGCGAGAGCTGTCACTGGGGGCAAACATACAGACCGAGGAGGGTTATGTCTGAGCAGTGGATAACCCTTTAAGAAACAGTTGTAGAAAATGTTCTTGGAACTGTTTCTATAAAATAAACTCCATGCAAAAATTACATGTAACCGCAGAGCTGTTGTTTTTTTATTACATTATTTTATTTTATTTTTTTCCAAGTGACATTTCCTTGCATAGAACACTCCACACCTACAGCTGTGCAGTATAAAATTACTAAAAAAAAGGCTCCTTAAAAAAAATCAAGGTGAATTCAGTCTCAGAATCAAAAAGCTACAATTTATAAATAATGCAAGTGAGTTTTTATAGTTTTGTTCTGGAAAGCCTCGATATTCCACGCTATCTCTCCTGCGCCGCCCTCACATATCTGTCCTCATCTCTCTGCAGACATAAGGTGGAACATGTAGTGATCTATGGGAAATTGCCAATCCTTTGCAGATATTTTGTTTTAAAAATAGCTTTGCATATTTTAACTTAAAGAATTATTTTGTAAAACGAATTGTAATTAAAAAGTCACTTTTTTTTACGGCCAAAAAGTATGTATGTGGTGTGTATGTATGACGAAATGCCAACGTGTTAGTAAGAGTCCATTTATCTATGCATTCTTTGTATGCAGTGGCTCTATAAACAGCCATGTTCACTATGCCTTGTATGTCGTGATTTTTTTTATTCACACGTCACAGATATTTTCTATTATTTATAAAGGAACAGCTAACATTGTCTTCTCGTCTGCCGTTTTTTTTTTTTTTGCCGCATCATATAAACTCTTTATCACTGCATTCAGTGATATGTCTGTAGATTCAGCATGAGCACCTTATACACACAGCATTGCCATGTGCCCTGACCCTTTACACCCGATTCATCACAGCCTTTGTGATTATTTTGTGTCGATTTTCTTTTTTTTTTTTGCGCCTTTTTTTTTGTTTGCACCCAATTATTTGCAACTTTTTTTTAAATCCATTTTATTTGCGCTCGCCTGTTTTTTTTTTTTTTCTCATTGTTTCATATTTTGGGGGCACTGTGTAGCAATAAAAGAGATTTTCAACTAATTGATCAATTTCAACTTTTTTGAAGTTATAACATTTTGGCTCAGCCCCACTCCATTTCCTCCCACCTGGTGTATTTGAGAGTACGATAAACTTTTTTACGACTTTTGGCATCAGTGTGTAATTTGCAAGCCACAATCACAAAAACAGTTGAAGGCAGGAAGAAAAAACATTTTTTTTTACTTTTTGCCAAATTCATGAATCGCATGCACCATTTTGATTAATTTGGCGCCAAAAAACGCGACAACAAATACCACAAGATTAAAAAGAAAAGGCACTTAAGCATATAATGAAACTGCTGGATCGGGGCCATAGTTGCCAATAATACTGAATTTGATAGAACTATTCAGATTTTTCATAAATCCTGGCAAATTCAGGGCTTTTTTTCATGTCAAAAGTGGTGAGGAGAATGTAAAAGGAGTGGTCCGGCTTAGGCATCTCTAAGTGGGAATGGAGTGGGTACTCTCAGGGGTTCTTACTTTTCCATCAAACATGTTGGTAAGTTTTTAAACTGTGTCTTTAGTACAAACCTATAGGCTTCCCTATGCTGCCATATATGACTCCAGCAATGCTTCTTTAGAAATTTCCCAACATAATTCTGCATGACACAATTTTATAATTTGAGGCATATGGATGATTGGCCCGTAGATTTCCTTACAATCCAAATCTGTAAAAAATACATATGAGATCTAAAGCAAAAATTCAAAATGCCAAATTAGCAGGATGTTATACTGATACTCGCAGCCCACACTGATAGTGATTCTGCCGCTAAGCAGGCCCCTACGGCCGGGGTCACACTTGCCAGTTTCTCACATCACACTCGCAAGTGTGACCCCGGCCTACCTGGCAGCCTACAGTGATCCGGTCTCTTCACAGACTGTACGGGTAGAGGAACTGTTATACTGACCATGTATAGGCCAAGGTCACACAGCCACCCAAGAGAATCAAGTGGATTCAAATCACACTCTGTTCAAACTGTGATCACAGGATCCTCAGATTCTCTCGAATGAGGAGAAGATGGAGAAAAGATTTCTCCATCTTCTCTATTCCATGGAAATTGGACTGCCCTCAGATGTTATCCAAGTGCAGTCCAATGTTTTCTATGGACTCGTTGACTTGGATGGCCGAGTGCACTCTGAATATCGAATCAAACTTGGACATGCTGTTTTTCCCGGTTGTTGGAGAAAAAAATCTTACATGTGCACAACCGCATAACATTGGACTTGTCAGATCGCACTCAGACCAAAAGCACATTCATGTGCACCCATAGTCGGCTTATGATGAGGGCAATCTGGGATACCGTCCATGGCCCAATTGTCCTCATCATGATGTTTTGTAGGCCACAATCGGCCTTCCCCAAGCATAAACTCCAAGCAGACAGCCCCCTCAAGCATTAACCCCCACCAGACAGCCCCTGAAGCATAAACCTCCACCAGAGATCCCTCTAGCATATATCCCACTACACAGGCCCCCCAAAGCATAAACCCCACCAGACAGCCCCCAGGCATAACTTCTCCACCCCAATCCCACAAGACAGCCCCCAAATCATAAACACCATCACAAAGGGTGCCCAGAATTAACCCCCCAAATTTCACCACACAGCCCCCTAGTATCAAGCCCCCTCAACCAAAAAAACCCCACCAAACCAGCAATTTAAGAAAGTAAAAAAAACTCCAGTTTTTCACTTTGAGAACGCTAACCTCGCTCAACTGCAACTTTGGCTTCTCACCAGTGCAGGCCAGGCCACAAACGAATAGCGTGCTACCGGAGACAATTGTGTCCACAAGTTAAAGGCGTGCCTTGCGCCTTGCTAAATCAGAGATAAGTTCACACTTGGCGGGTTTTGGTGCGGTTTTTTCTGCGTTTTTCAGGATCCCAAAGTTCAGTTTTACTTTCACCACAGAAGCATTAACACAGGTCACCAATACAAGACATAGGTTCATGAAAAAATACACATACAAATGTAAAAGCTGAGGGAGATGAATTGGTCTGGAATAATTTACCTAAGACACTGGAAGTGCATTCATTTTAAACACAAAACTGAGCTTGGATTAAGTTTGTAAACATGCAGCACACAAATCATGTTCACATTGGCCATAAAGAATACAAAAAACAAAATGAGCAAAAACCCTGCTGTAACTAAATAAGCAAGAAGCAAAAGTGCATTTAAATAACACAGGGTTCTTAGTAATACTGTTTTTGATCAAAAATAGCATAAAGGCCATCCCACCGGACATTAAAGGTACCGTTACACTAAACGACTTACCAACGATCACGACCAGCGATATGACCTGGCCGTGATCGTTGGTAAGTCATTGTGTGGTCGCTGGGGAGCTGTCACACAGACAGCTCTCTCCAGCGACCAACTATCAGGGGAACGACTACGGCATCGTTGAAACTGTCTTCAACGATGCCGAAGTCCCCGGGTAACCCCGGGCAGGGCCGCGCTTAGTAACCCGATATTTACCCTGGTTACCATTGTAAAAGTAAAAAAAAAAACACTACATA